>NC_059227.1:22820540-23187207 GCF_020615455.1 Coregonus clupeaformis | reverse complement strand
ATATCATTGTCACGCCCTGGCTCTGGGGACTCTAGTATGTTGAGCCAGGGTGTGAGTTTTCATTTGTTTATGTTCTAGTTGTTGTATATCTATGTTGGCCAGGGTGGCTCCCAATCAGAGACGGCTGTAGCTCGTTGTCTCTGATTGGGAGTCATACTTAGGTAGCCGTTAGGCATTCATTATTTGTGGTTTCTTGTTCCGTGTTGGTTCGTGTATGTAACCAGGGACGTCACGTTTTTCGTTTTGTTGTTTTGTTCGTGTGTTCATTCAAATTTAATAAAATGTTCGCATTCAACGCTGCGCCTTGGTCCTCCTCTGTAGATGACGATCGTGACAGAAGAAACCACCAAGATTTGACCAAGCAGCGTGTCCAGGAGCCATCGCCAGGGAGATCTCTAGCAGATCTCCTTCGCCTCCTCGACTGGGTCAAGCCGAGTGAGGAAGAGAAGGGCTTGACATTGTGGCAGAAGGGCGAAAGGCTGGCGAGGGACATGGAGACCTGGTCCACGGGTAGGAGAGACGCCCAGAACATTTTTAGGGGGGGCTAACGCCGTGGACGACGGGCCAGCAGGAGACCGCGGCAGAGCGGCCCAGCGGATTGGCAGAGGAGGCCGCCAGGTTACGGGGGCCACTGGTCGAAGAGGGGACGGAAGGTGTAGAGGCACGGCGAGAGGTACTGGGGTGTGTTACCAGTCCGGTCCGGCCCATTCCAGATCCCTGCGTAGGACCAGTGGTGTGTGTCCCCAGTACGGTCCGGCCTGTTCCTGCTCCCCGCACCAAGTCAGTGGTGTGCTTCGTCAGCCCGGCTCGGCCCGTTCCTGCTCCCCGCACCAAGTCAGTGGTGCGCTCGTCAGCCCGGCTCGGCCCGTTCCTGCTCCCGCACCAAGTCAGTGGTGCGCTCGTCAGCCCGGCTCGGCCCGTTCCTGCTCCCCGCACCAAGTCAGTGGTGCGCTTCGTCAGCCCGGCTCGGCCCGTTCCTGCTCCCCTGCACCAAGTCAGTGGTGCGCTTTGTCAGCCCGGGTCGGCCCGTTCCTGCTCCCCGCACCAAGTCAGTGGTGCGCCCGTCAGCCCGGCTCGGCCCGTTCCTGCTCCCCGCACCAAGTCAGTGGTGCGTTTCGTCAGCCCGGTTCAGCCCGCTCCTGCTCCCCGCACCAAGTCAGTGGTGCGCTTCGTCAGCCCGGTTCGGCCCGTTCCTGCTCCCCGCACCAAGTCAGGGGTGCGTTTCGTCAGCCCGGCTCGGGCCGTTCCTGCTCCCCACACCAAGCCAGTGGTGTGCGTCGTCAGTCCGGCACAGCCCGTGCCTGTTCCACTGGTGCCTGGTTCAGCACGGGTCAGCTGCTTCACGCCGGAGCTAGAGCAATCCGCTCCACCAGTGTGCAGTCCAGCTCCGGTCAGCAGGGCCAGTCCGGACCAGGGGTACTTTGGGGGGTTAGAGAGCGAGTGGGGATCATGCCCGGAGCCGGATCCGCCGCCAAGGCGGAGTGCCCACCCGGTCCCTCCCCTGTGGTATTTGGTTGGCGCGGTCGGAGTCCGCGCCTTTAGGGGGGGGTACTGTCACGCCCTGGCTCTGGGGACTCTAGTATGTTGAGCCAGGGTGTGAGTTTTCATTTGTTTATGTTCTAGTTGTTGTATATCTATGTTGGCCAGGGTGGCTCCCAATCAGAGACGGCTGTAGCTCGTTGTCTCTGATTGGGAGTCATACTTAGGTAGCCGTTAGGCATTAATTATTTGTGGTTTCTTGTTCCGTGTTGGTTCGTGTATGTAACCAGGGACGTCACGTTTTTCATTTTGTTGTTTTGTTCGTGTGTTCATTCAAATTTAATAAAATGTTCGCATTCAACGCTGCGCCTTGGTCCTTCTCTGTAGATGACGATCGTGACAATCATGTGAGCCTATAGGCTATTTAGTGTGGTCTCAATTTAATGATCCATAGACTATAGGCTACGAAGTGCATGCTCTGAGAAGTACAGAGCAAAGTTATATTTTTCAAAGATAGCTGCTGGGATGGTGTAAATAAAACTAGGCTGCAATACACACTTCAATGGATATTCCAACCCTGAGCCCCGGCCTGCTCTGCTCTTGCTGATCAAAACCTTTTTTTGTGCTGCCTAACCAATGCTGTGCTGTGCAGGCCTACAGTGGCAGTTCAGGAGGAGAGACCTTCAGCGTAAGTCTCCCAGACGCTTGAATTACAAACACGCGCCACCGTGCCCGACAAAAAAAATGCACTCTCTTGCGTGTGGACTAGCCATTAGCCTATGTTCTGTTTAGTTTGAGAAGGAGAGCGCGAAGATGAGAAGGAGGACCGGAGGTCAACTTTGATAGCTTGCTACTACTATAACTGATTTGATTAAAAACAATATGCTTCTTGATGTATTTATGATGTATTTATCCGAGTTATTGACCTCACAATAAGCCAGATTCTAGTAATTTACATTGTGGTGCTGAAACTTGAAGAAGCAGTCGCAACACAATCAATCGGAAATGGTCAGCTCATGGTGCTGAAAGTAGGCAAATTCAAATAGGCATAATTTATTTAAACGTCTTAATTTCTATTAGACTTTATTAACAACAAAAGGGCATTTTGTTGGTGCCTATGTCTTCCTATTTAAGAAATAAGAGGTAGGCCAACCCGTTTGACAGCCAAAATTAGGCTATAGGCTGCTATATCCATAGATTTGTCTGGCAATTCCTCCACCCACCATGCACTCTTTAAATAGCTTACCTCCATGTCAGTGAAGGGCTGTCAAGTTAAAACCAGGACTCGAATTTAGGGGGTATGAGAGGGTATGCCATAGGTCTACCTTTTATTAAAGAAAATGGCAAAAGCACAGGCCTACCCCTTGTTAGTTTAAGATTTTGAATTTTTTTAAACATCTGATTATATAAAGTGATCTATAACAGCACTTTGGTCCGCCATGCTTTATGCTAGAAATAAGATGTAAAATACCAGAGAAAGACGTGACTCCGATGCATATGGGGATATCATTGTTTCATTTCATTGACATTCAGAGGCTGAGCTACAACCTTCTATAACATTACATATTTCTGTGTTGGTAGGCCTACTGTCTGGGGTGGAAAGGTAGGCCTAACTTTTGAAAGTACCATAGTCAGATTCCTAATGAAGTCTCAGATTTAATTATTTGCAAACAGGGAAAATATATATATATATATATATATATATATATATATATATATATATATATATATAATAGAATTATTGTAAAATTAACTCTGTCCATAAGGTGTAGATAGTAAGTATAGACCGGAAGTAGAGGCCTGGGCATTGTTGTTCACTAATTTACTCCAAGTAGGGAAAGGATGGTGGTAAAAAGTAATAAAGGGTAGTATATATATAAAAAAAGAAAAAGAAAAAGAAAACATGGGGGATTGGAAGTGATGCAGACAATTACATTGATAGAAGATACAATCTATCTGCAATATTAAGCTGATCTATTCCCCCTAAAAAAAATAAAAAAATAAATGAATTAAAAAAAAAAAAAATTAAAATAAATTAAAAAAGAACAGGGAAAATGTAGTTGCAAACATGACACACTGATTTGGCATTGGAGAAATATGATAAGATGAACACATAGGCCTATCTCTCTGTCCATTCTTAGCCTGTAATTTCGGTAATTTGTGTGGTATAAATAATTTGTACAATTATGTAGAATTGCATGAAATATTTATAAAAGGCAATTTTTTCTCGGACCTGCAAAAATGATGATAGATTCATGCAATGCTTTTACTATGAAGAAGATCTTTACACCCCTACTCTTGTCCACGTTGGTCTGTGCGCTATTAAAATTCCTGTGTTGCCATGTAATGCTTACAGGACGAAGAACAGTTTCTAAAACTGGTCTGTCTAAGAAGTGAGGGTAGACGGTAAGGATGTTCTCTGCTATCCACTTTATGTATTGATTATTATTTTGGTCATAGGGGAGAGTCACTCATAATTTTTTTGCGTTCAGGGAGGGTTTAGGTCAAATATATTTTGCTGAAGGGAGGGCCATCCATATTCATTTCAGAGAGGTCAGATTTTCTCCATGTAACCCTTATTATAAATAACATTCACTCCTTAAGCAAGTTAGGTGTCCAAAAATTAAGTGGTGTGTGCATATTTATTTATTTATTTATATATATATTTTTTTCACCTTTATTTAACCAGGTAAACCAGTTGAGAACAAGTTCTCATTTACAACTGCGACCTGGCCAAGATAAAGCAAAGCAGTGCGATAAAAACAACAACACAGAGTTACATATGGGGTAAAACAAAACAAAGTCAAAAATACAACAGAAATAAATATATATACAGTGTGTGCAAATGTAGCAAGTTATGGAGGTAAGGCAATAAATAGGCTATAGTGCAAAATAATTACAATTAGTATTAACACTGGAATGATAGATGTGCAAGAGATGATGTGCAAATAGAGATACTGGGGTACAAATGAGCAAAATAAATAACAATATAGGGATGAGGTAGTTGGGCGGGCTAATTTCAGATGGGCTGTGTACAGGTGCAGTGATCGGTAAGGTGCTCTGACAACTGATGCTTAAAGTTAGTGAGGGAGATAAGTGTCTCTAGCTTCAGAGATTTTTGCAATTTGTTCCAGTCATTGGCAGCAGAGAACTGGAAGGAATGGCGGCCAAAGGAGGTGTTGGCTTTGGGGATGACCAGTGAGATATACCTGCTGGAGCGCATACTACGGGTGGGTGTTGCTATGGTGACCAATGAGCTAAGATAAGGCGGGGATTTGCCTAGCAGTGATTTATAGATGGCCTGGAGCCAGTGGGTTTGGCGACGAATATGTAGTGAGGACCAGCCAACAAGAGCGTACAGGTCACAGTGGTGGGTAGTATATGGGGCTTTGGAGACAAAACGGATGGCACTGTGATAGACTACATCCAATTTGCTGAGTAGAGTGTTGGAGGCTATTTTGTAAATGACATCGCCGAAGTCAAGGATCGGTAGGATAGTCAGTTTTACGAGGGCATGTTTGGCAGCATGAGTGAAGGAGGCTTTGTTGCGAAATAGGAAACCGATTCTAGATTTGACTTTGGATTGGAGATTCTTAATGTGAGTCTGGAAGGAGAGTTTACAGTCTAACCAGACACCTAGGTATTTGTAGTTGTCCACATACTCTAGGTCAGACCCGTCGAGAGTAGTGATTCTAGTCGGGTGGGAGGGTGCAAGCAGCGTTCGGTTGAAGAGCATGCATTTAGTTTTACTAGTGTTTAAGAGCAGTTGGAGGCTACTGAAGGAGTGTTGTATGGCATTGAAGCTCGTTTGGAGGTTTGTTAACACAGTGTCCAATGAAGAGCCAGATGTATACAAAATGGTGTCGTCTGCGTAGAGGTGGATCTGAGAGTCACCAGCAGCAAGAGCGACGTCATTGATATACACAGAGAAAAGAGTCGGCCCAAGAATTGAACCCTGTGGCACCCCCATAGAGACTGCCATAGGTCCAGACAACAGGCCCTCCGATTTGACACATTTAACTCTATCTGAGAAGTAGTTGGTGAACCAGGCGAGGCAGTCATTTGAGAAACCAAGGCTATTTAGTCTGCCAATAAGAATGCGGTGGTTGACAGAGTCGAAAGCCTTGGCCAGGTCAATGAAAACGGCTGCACAGTACTGTCTATTATCGATCGCGGTTATAATATCGTTTAGGACCTTGAGCGTGGCTGAAGTGCACCCATGACCAGCTCGGAAACCGGATTGCATAGCGGAGAAGGTACGGTGGGATTTGAAATGGTCGGTAATCTGTTTGTTAACTTGGCTTTCAAAAACTTTTGAAAGGCAGGGCAGGATGGATATGGGTCTGTAACAGTCTGTAACAATATGTATTCACCCCCTTTGCTATGAAGCCACTAAATAAGATCTGGTGCAACCAATTACCTTCAGAAGTCACATAATTAGTTAAATAAAGTCCACCTGTGTGCAATCTAAGTGTCACATGATCTGTCACATGATCTCAGTATATATACACCTGTTCTGAAAGGCCCCAGAGTCTGCAACACCACCAAGCAAGCGGCACCATGAAGACCAAGGAGCTCTCCAAACAGGTCAGGGACAAAGTTGTGGAGAAGTACAGATCAGGGTTGGGTTATAAAAAAATATCAGAAACTTTGAACAGCCCACGGAGCACCATTAAATCCATTATTAATAAAGGGAAAGAATATGGCACCACAACAAACCTGCCAAGAGAGGGCCGCCCATTAAAACTTACAGACCAGGCAAGGAGGGCATTAATCAGAGAGGCAACAAAGAGACCAAAGATAACCCTGAAGGAGCTGCAAAGCTCCACAGCGGAGATTGGAGTATCTGTCCATAGGACCACTTTAAGTCGTACAATCCACAGAGCTGGGCTTTACGGAAGAGTGGGCAGAAAAAAGCAATTGCTTCAAGAAAAAAATAAGCAAACATGTTTGGTGTTCGCCAAAAGCCATGTGGGAGACTTATGGAAGAAGGGTATTCTGATCAGATGAGACTAAAATCGAGCTTTTTGGCCATTACATTTTACATTTTACATTTTAGTCATTTAGCAGACGCTCTTATCCAGAGCGACTTACAGTTAGTGGCCATCAAGGAAAATGCTATGTCTGGCGCAAACCCAACACCTCTCATCACCCCGAAAACACCATCCCCACAGTGAAGCATGGTGGTGGCAGCATCATGATGTTTTTCATCGGCAGGGACTGGGAAACTGGTCAGAATTGAAGGAATAATGGATGGCGCTAAATACAGGGAAATTCCTGAGGGAAACCTGTTTCAGTCTTCCAGAGATTTCAGACTGGGACGGATGTTCACCTTCCAGCAGGACAATGAACCTAAGCATACTGCTAAAGCAACACTTGAGTGGTTTAAGGGGAAACATTTAAATGTCTTGGAATGGCCTAATCTAAGCCCAGACCTCAATCCAATTGTGAATCTGTGGTATGACTTAAAGGTTGCTGTACACCATCGGAACCCATCCTACTTGAAGGAGCTGGAGCAGTTCTGCCTTGAAAAATCCCATTGGCTAGATGTGCCAAGCTTATAGAGACATACCCCAAGAGACTTGCAGCTGTAATTGCTTCAAAAGGAGGCTCTACAAAGTATTGACTTTGGGGGGGTGAATAGTTATGCACGCTCAAGTTTTCTGTTTTTTTGTCTTATTTCTTGTTTGTTTCACAAAAAAAAAATATTTTGCATCTTCAAAGTGGTAGGCATGTTGTGTAAATCAAATGATACAAACCCCCAAAAAATCTATTTTAATTCCAGGTTGTAAGGCAACAAAAAATTCCAAGGGGGGTGAATACTTTCGCAAGCCACTATATTTGCCTTGGGGTAAGTTGAGGTTTGGCCACAATACCCCATACAAATGATGATAACATTTTGTCAGTTTTATGCATAATATGCATAGTATTTTGCAACGTGTCATGCATATGAACTCAAGATAGTTATTTTTTATTGTTACAGATCAGACATTATCATCCCCTGTGTATACAAACACAAGTCTAGCCCCCCCATCAGGTTTTTAAAAGTGAGAGAAGGGAAGAAGTCCATTCGAGCAGCAGCAAAGGATGAAAAAATTGACTGAATGACACTGAAGAGGCATTGACAAGAAAGAAAACGAACATGTACCTGTGCAAAAGAGAGTCTATGATAGAGTAGAAGAGGCACACAAGGTCTTATCTGATGACATGGAGTCTGAGCTTGCGAAACATACTGTATGAACGATCTCACGGACCAGTTTCATGGGCTTAGTAGCCTCAAATGCAACAAAATGATGGGTAAGTGATATTGAACAGAGAGGTCTGTATATATGAATGCAACCATCCATGTACAGTATTCAGACCTCTTGACTTTTTCCACATTTTGTTACGTTACAGCCATATTCTAAAATTGATTAAAATATTTTTTCCCTCATCAATCTAAACACAATACCCCATAATGACAAAGCAAAAATAGGTTTTCAGAACGGAAATATGACATTTACATAAGTATTCAGACCCTGTGCTCAGTACTTTGTTGAAGCACCTTTGGCAGCGATTACAGCCCCAATTCTTCTTGGGTATGACGCTACAAGCTTGGCACACCTGTATTTGGGGAGTTTCTCCCATTCTTCTCTGCAGATCCTCTCATGCTCTGTCAGGTTGGATGGGGAGCGTCGCTGCACAGCTATTTTCAGGTCTCTCTAGAGATGTTCGATCGGGTTCAAGTCCGAGCTCTGGCTGGGCCACTCAAGGACATTCAGAGACTTGTCCCGAAGCCACTCCTGCATTGTCTGTGTGCTTAGTGTCTTTGTCCTGTTGGAAGGTGAACCTTCGCCACAGTCTGAGATTCTGAGCGCTCTAGAGCAGGTTTTCATCAAGGATCTCTCTGTACTTTGCTCCGTTCATCTTTCCCTGGATCCTGACTAGTCTCCCAGTCCCTGCTGCTGAAAAACATATCCACAGCATGATGCTGTCACCAACATGCTTCACCGTAGAGATGGTGCCATGTTTCCTCCAGACGTGACACTTTGCATTCAGGCCAAGGCGTTCAATCTTGGTTTCATCAGACCAGAGAATTTTGGTCTTTAGGTGCCTTTTGGCAAACTCCAAGCGGGCTGTCACTTTCTGGAAGGCTCTCCCATCTCCACAGAGGAACTCTGGAGCTCTGTCAGAGTGACCATCGGGTTCTTGGTCACCTCCCTGACCAAGGCCCTTCTCCCCCGATTGCTCAGTTTGGCCGGGCGGCCAGCTCTTTGGTGGTTCCAAAATTCTTCCATTTAAGAATGATGGAGGCCACTGTGTTCTTGGGGACCTTCAATGCTGCAGAAATTTTTTGGTACCCTTCCCCAGATCTGTGCCTCGACACAATCCTGTCTCGGAGCTCTACGGACAATTCCTTCGACCTCATGGCTTGGTTTTTGCTCTGACATGCACTGTCAACTGTGGGACCTTATATAGACAGGTGTGTGATTTTCAAAATCATGTCCAATCAATTGAATTTACCACAGGTGGACTCCAATCAAGTTGTAGAAACATCTCAAGGATGATCAATGGAAACAGGATGGACCTGAGCTCAATTTTGAGTATCATAGAAAAGGGTCTGAATACTTATGTAAATAAGGTATTTCTGTTTTTGTTTTTTTATAAATGTGCAAAAATTTATAAAAACTTGTTTTCGCTTTGTCATTAAGGGGTATTGTGTGTAGATTGATGAGGGAATTTTTAAAAAAAATCAATTTTAGAATAAGGCTGTAACATAACAAAATGTGGAAAAAGTAAAGGGGTCTGAATACTTTCCGAAGGCACTGTATACAATATACCACACCTCCATTCCATGAATTAAACTTTGACCTACCAACTGTCACAGGACACCATCACCCACTTACCTAACCTGGACTCAGGGGTAGACGTAACATAGTAAATGTAAATCCGGAAACACACAATTAGTATGATATTAGTATAATTTGTGGACGTCCATCATCCATTTTGTATGATATGTTACGAATTACAATTTGTATGATACATTACTAATTGCAAATCTTATAATTGGTTGCGAATTGCAATTCGTACAATATGTTATGAATTCCAATTTGTTGTGGCTAACGTTAGCTAGGTGGCTAGTTGGCTAATGCTAACGTTAGCTAGGTGGCTAATGTTAGCTAGGCTAGTGGTTAGGATTAGTGGTTAAGGTTAGGGTTAAGGTTAGGAGTTAGGTTAAAGGGTTAAGGTTAGGGTTAGGGGAAGGGTTAGCTAACATGCTAAGCATTTGCAAAATGCTAACATTGTCCCTGATGAGATTTGAACACGCAACCTTTAGTTTGCTAGACGTTCGTGTTATATGCCTAACCATCGACCCCGTCCAACCACCCTACTTGCGTTTTTGCCTCAATTAAGTAAGCTTCTGTCCATACCAAATGTAACATATGATACTAATTAGAGTGTCCTGGATTTACGTTTACTAGGTTACCTCTAGTCTATGAGACCAGACTGACTTACCCCAAGGCGGCTCAACTTACCCTGTCCCTATGCTCAATTTACCCCATACCCGGCATACACAACATCCTGAAATATATATGTAGATATCTTTGTTAGAAATAATACTATATTTTCCTTGGTGTAGTGATGCTGAATGTAAAAAAAATGGCTCAACTTACCCTACTCTCCACTACTCTTGTCTATGCCTTCATTGTTGCTTGGTTACATTCACTTGTAACACAACCACAGTATGGATACTTTACTATATTTATATCAATGTCCATACGTCTGCCTGTCTATCTGTCTGTCTGTCTTCCTGTCTCACTCAGTCAGTTAAAAGGATAGTTCACCCAAATTACAAAATGGCAAATTGGTTTCCTTACCCTGTAAGCAGTCTATGGACAAGGTACACTCTAAAAAGGAAAGGTTCCTGGAGTATCCTTTAGGGGTTCTTCAAATTGAAACTGTGGGGGAACCCCTATAAGTTCTTCGAATAACCCTTTAAACGGGTTCTTCAAAGAACCCCTTTTAATGGATCCTCAAAGAACCTTTTGAAGAACCTTTTGGGTAAATTGTTTACCCCCCCCCCTATTATTGTTATTATTAATAATAACAATGATAATACGCATAACAATAACAACAATAACACAATATTTTAGTTCTCAGTGTTTATTATGATTTTAGTGGCAAAGCAGAAGTAAAAAATCTAAATATGAGGTCAACTCAAAGCAGAGCCCCAAGTCCATATCCTCTGGCGTGTTGATGTTAATGTGTTGATGTTCTCCGTATCCATAGCCAGAATGAGTTTGCAGTGCATGGTGATCTAACAGGTTTCCTGTTATATTCAGAGGTGTAGGGAGGGTGACGTCTGTGAATCCAAAAAATAGTAATTATATAGATGATTAACAAAACATGCAGACGACAGTATTCATACCTTGGTATTTGTGGTAAATGTGAATGAAATAAACTGTTTTGATAAAGGTTTTCATACACATACCTTGTCCATAATGTAGAGGCCTATGGGATATTCACTGAAGAGGTAAGGGAGGAGGATGGCACATAACATACCAATAGACATACCTTTGTATGCATACCTGCAGACACAGGCACAAAAGTGAGCAGTTCAGTCATCTGCACCCAAAACAGCTAGCCTTCAACATAATCTTATAGCATACATATTCTTACCTCTTTATGGATTGATATCAATTGAATTGTGTTCATTTTCTGTTTTAGAAAGATTTGCACAAATATGAAAAGATAGATGGTATCATCATAAAACAATATCAATTTAGATCATACAAATGTTTCAGTTGGGCAGTTAGGTTCCTGCAAGAACCCCCACCAACTAAGGAGGTTCCTCTATGAACTTTGAGGATCTTAGAAGAACCCTTGTTGAACCCCTAATTTTTAGAGTGTATGACAGGTTTAGTTTCCCTGGCATTGTTTCCAAATGCTAACGTTTAAGCATTTGTGGCACCAATCCCATTCAAGTCATGGTACCAATATTAGCATTTTTAGCGCATCTATAAATGACTTTGTAGAGCTTCACAATCAATTTTAGATACTTTCGGATGATTGGACATGATGCAAGAAAAATGCTAATATTGGTACCATAACTTGAATGGGATGTGTAAAATCCCAAAACTTTAGCATTTGGAAACAGTGCCAGGGAAACCAAAGCATGGATTGCTGTCATCTTATAGGCAATGTGCCATTTGTAATTTGGGTGAACTATCCCTTTAACCCAACATCATACAATGATTATTAATGAATGATAAATGCCATTACCAACACAATTCAAGTATATCTCCCTCCTCAATCCCTAGACTCCTTTAATTACATCTGTCACGTCAGGCTTGTTGGAGAGCTGCATATGCATGTGTGCATGTGCATACACACAAACACACACACACACACCACACACACAAACACACACACTGCTGTCTCTTGTGTAAAGCTCAGGAGAGAACTGGATCCTCTACTTGCGTCTCGCCACTGCCTGCGTTGGCATGGAAACTCGAGCTGAGTGGGGGAACACTGTTCGATAGGCAAATGGGTCACAGGGAGAACGACACACACTCAGTCTGGGAGACACACAAAAACACACTGTAGCATAATATAGACCCTCAATTCCCATGGTAGGAGCATATTATTACAAATGTACAGCACAGCACTGAAATCCCATGGGAATCTGCTTAACTGTTACGGTTTAGATCTCCCCAAAACAACATTAATCATATGATGATATCTTATTTAGAATTCCTTTCAGGGTTGGGGTACTTTCCTAAACCAGATGGCCACCAATCCACAAGACAAGGAACACTGAACACCTACATCCCATTCCCAGGACACAAGACACACACATTTCTCTGCGTTTATAGAAGTCCCCATTTAAAGTTAGGAAGGGTTCCCTTTTAAGACATGTATAAATGATATCTAAAATGGATGCTAGAACGGAAACGAGACATCCGTCCAGGAAGCAGAGAGAAAGGTCAAGTGTCTGGAGTAACATCTAGAACATTTATAATGTTTATAGTAACGTTTTTATTCATCTCTGTGAAGTTCCTTCCTGCTCAATGGAGCATATCACGGTGTGTTTCCACTCCTGTTCCAGGACAACCCCTTCTCAATGAGTCATCACCCCCACACACACACACACACACACACACACACATACACACACACACACGCACACACACACACACGCACTCACTTCACACACACACACACACACACACACGCACGTCACACTCGCGCACTGAAACAGTTTTGGCATTGGGAAGGAGGCTAGTCATCTGTTGGGCCAAGACACAGACATGCTGTGGTCTGGCTATATTCACCGTTGATCCACGACCAAGGAATTAAAAAGAAGCCTCATTAACTCACAGACACAGAGAACATACAGTCACCACAACATAGTATTACCCTGGTTGTTCAAAATCTTGTTCAATCTTTTTTTATCTGGGTTATTCTCATTGCGATAAAATAGAATCTACTTTATGAGAACATGCTGTCATTGAATTACATGATGTTGTAATGGAGGAGAGGAGAGGAGAGGAGAGGAGAGGAGAGGAGAGGAGAGGAGAGGAGAGGAGAGGAGAGGAGAGGAGAGGAGAGGAGAGGAGAGGAGAGGAGAGGAGAGGAGAGGAAGACAGGGTCAGACTTTCAGGTTTGATGTGATTCATAACAAAGGCTAATCTTGGTGGTTGTTTTATTCTCTAGGAAATCAGCTTGGCTCATTCTAAGAACCTGTCTGTTGTCTCACTCACACAATGTTCTTGGCTATGGTGACCGGTCTGAAATTGAGAGGTATGGAGTTACAGTATGTGTCTTATTAGAGTGCAACGTCTTGGTGACCTTGTAAAGCTATCTGCAGGGGAGGGTGATGCAATGTTTACTGTATTGTCACATCCATAGTTAGTAAAGAGACAGACATACCCTCCCCCCATTACATTTATCCCCATGTGAAATGTATAGCCACCAATGAATGGGAGCAAGGACTGTACACACACACACACTTAGAGACAGGTTCATATGCAGTTGCACACAGCTACACACTCAGATGCATACACACAGATGTGCACACGCACTCACACCACACACACACACACACACACTACAGATGGATGTTCCAGTGGGTCTAACTGAGCTTCGTTTAAGGCTGGCATCTAGTTACATCATCCTTTAGAGAACGGAAGCTCAGATTACAGGAAACGCAAACACTCGCCTCTAGGGCCCTGCGTGTGTGTGTGTGCTTGTGTGTGTCTATGTGCTCTCTGCCTGCTTGCCTTATATAACCAATCAGAGAGCTCCACACGTTCTCTCTGTGGTTGCTTTGTTTGGATTCTGTATTCATAATTCAACAATACACACAGTGCCAAGGCTGTTATGAATAGTTAACTTATGTCCTTGGCCATGAATAGTAGTTACTTTTTGCATGTTTGTTTGTATATATTCTGTATACTTGAAACTCAACGATATGTGTCATCCAAGCCCTTTGGGATGCTTACACTTACTACAACTGTTACCTAATAGTACCTAATAGTTCAACCTGGACTCAGGGGTAGACATTACATAGTAAATGTAAATCCGGGACACATCAATTAGTAAGATATGTTACGTTTACTTTGTTATGTCTAGTCTAGTCTACGAGACCATTTCTCATGGAATATGCTCTTCTAACTTCTAAACACATTGAATTCAAACACTGGGTAGAGACAAGCACACAACAGCAAGCAATATTGCCTGCATTAACTTACAAGTTGAAAGCAGTCACAGTATTCTCCATATTTCACCGCCACGGTCCACAGAGCATCTATTTCCCCTCTTCTCTGCCACGTTCACATTGGTGGTGTATAATCATCACACTCAAATAGAATGGCAGCTGTTCCAAAGTTTATTAAATCAATAACTCCAGCTGAGACTGTTTATCACAGCTCTAGTGTGTGTGTGTGTGTGTGTGTGTGTGTGTGTGTGTGTGTGTGTGTGTGTGTGTGTGTGAACGCAGCAGGATTCTACAGTCTTTTTGAAGCTGGAGCTGTCCCTTTCAACTCTCTCTACCGTAAAGGTACAGTATTGTCACCACTGCTACTTTTGTTCCAATGTTTCCCCTTCAAGGGAGCAAGCTGTTGGCTGTCACGTGTGTGGGTTGGTTTCTGCTTTGTTGATGTTGTTTTTCACTACAGGAATATGAATTTTACGCAGTCTGACTGTAACATGCACGTTTGGGTCCTTTTTTGGACGTTTAGACCTTTCACACTTTTGCCCTTCCTCCTTTCACAGGCTACGTGGTCATACTTAGTTGTTTCTAAAGAAATGGACCTCTGAAATTGTGTTTGTGCTGATAAGAGAGCTATTTACATCTGAGTGAGATAGTTACCTATCTGTCAGTGACTCTGAATATAGTCAGTTATAGCCTGTTATCTAACACTCTGTTATAGTCATCTGACCACACCTGCCTCTCCATAGGGACAGGACAAGCCTATGGTTGCCGGGTTTCAGGATGTCCACCCTCGCTGACGTTTCCACGGTGACAATCTGCCGCAGCATATGTGGCCTCTTTCACTTCCGACTGACCCTTCTGAAGCCATATCATGTGACCTGACACACAAACACACACACACACACACTGACGCTGATGTCCATCCCTACAGAGACTCCACGACCAAGGTTCTTTGATTACTGCAAGGTTTGCCACAGAACATTAGACATTTCAAAGCATATACCACTTTTAATGCAACATTGTGTACCCAACACCTTGTGGTGTGCCTTTGCAGCTCCCCCTCCATTGGGAAACCATAGCATCTTCAGCACATGGCCGTTGTTGTGAAAGGTCTTTAATATTTCAACCTAGGCCAGCTGAGGAGAATTCTCCAGACTCTCAGAGTGGATCTAGATATGTCATGTTAGAAAATAGAGACTATAGCAAGTGGCTGGGAATGTGAACGCTCACCTTAACATCTCCTCAGCATAGTTCACCTCATTCTGAGGTAAGCTGTAATGCCTAAACACATTGTTTTCAATAATTAAGAAGATACATTTTCTACTCCACAGTTTCCATTGTCCTCCCAGAGTGGCTAAACATCTCTTACATGCACATCCAGATTGTTAGTCACCTTGATCTGAAAGGATTGGATAGGTGTCTGCAATAACACAACAATTTCAGCTGGCCCATGTAGCTACCACCAATAATGCGTAGGCCTATCCGATCCTCTCAGATCTACAAGGGACGAGGGGTTGATTTGGGATTCAGTGAAATACTTTCTGGGGCTCTCTCTACTCCTCTCATTCTCTTTAATGTGATTCAGCGAGGTGACAATAATGTGGCCCACATGCACAACATGCAGGTCATATGCAAAACACAGACCAAGCCATGAAATCTGGATATTTACTCCTAGAGCAGTATGGAAAATACCCTGTCCAGCTCCTAACTCGGCTGTTAGTGTCACACGTGACTCTTGATAAACTACAGACTGACATTCTGCCTTATATTTACAGCTCTTTCAGAAAGTATTCACGTCCCTGGACTTTTTCCACATTTTGTTGTGTTACAGCCTGAATTCAAAATGGATTGAATTGAGATTTTGTGTCGCTGGCCTACACACAATACCCCATAATGTCAAAGTGGAATGACGTTTTTAGACATTTTTACAAATTAATAAAAAATGAAAAGCTGAAATGTCTTGAGTCAATAAGTACTCAACCCCTTTGTTATGGCAAGCCTAAATAAGTTCAGGAGTTTAAAAAAAATCTTAACAAGTCATATAATAAGTTGTATGGACAATACTAGTGCTTAAAGCTGCAATATGTAACTTTTTGGGGCGACCTGACCAAATTCACATAGAAATGTAGTTACAGAGCTCTTACTATCATGATTTTGAATAACTACCTCATCTCTGTACCCCACACATACAATTATTTGTAAGTTTCCTCAGTTGAGTAGTGAATTTCAAACACAGATTCAACCACAAAGAACAGGGAGGTTTTCCAATACCTCGCAAAAGGCACCTATTGGTAAGTGTGTAAAAAAAAGCAGACGTTGAATATCCCTTTGAGCATGGTGAAGTTATTAATTACACTTTGGATGGTGTATCAATACACCCATTCACTGCAAAGATACAGGCGTCCATCCTAACTTAGTTGCCAGAGAGGAAGGACACTGCTCAGGGATTTTACCATGAGGCCAATGTTGACTTTAAAACAGTTACAGAGTGTAATGGCTGCGGTAGGCAAAAACTGAGGAAGGATCAACAATATTGTATTTACTCCACAATACTAACCTAAATGACAGACTGAAAAGAAGGATTAATGTACAGAATAAAAATATCCAAAACATGCTTCCTGTTTGCAATAAGGTACAACTGCAGAAAATGTGGCAAGAAATGAACTTTATGTCCTGAATACAAAGCTTTATGTTTGGGGCAAATCTAACACAACACATCACTGAGTACCACTCTTTATACACTGACTATCACAGGAGGTTGGTGGCACCTTAATTGAGGAGGAAGGGCTCGTGTTAATGGCTGGAGCAGATTGGTGGAATGGTATCAAATACATCAAACACATGATTTCCATGTGTTTGATGCCATTCCATTTGCTCCGTTCCAGCCATTATTATGAGCCGTTCTCCCCTCAGCAGCCTCCACTGCTGAGTATACAAAACATTAAGAACACCTGCTCTTTCCATGACATAGGCTGACCAGGTGAAAGCTATGATCCTATATTGATGTCACTTGTTAAATTCACTTCAATCAGTTTAGATGAAGGGGAAGAGACAGGTTAAAGAATGATTTTTTTATCCTTGACACAATTGAGACATAGATTGTGTATGTGTGCCATTCACAGGGAGAATGGGCAAGACAAAAGATTTAAGTGCCTTTGAACGGGTATTGTAGTAGGTGCCAGGCGCACCGGTTTGTGTCAAGAACTGCAATGCTGGGCCTCCCGAGTGGTGCAACGGTCTAATCAAATCACATATTATTTGTCACATTTGCCGAATACAACAGGTGTAGTAGACCTTACCGTGAAATGCTTAATTACAAGCCCTTAACCAACAATGCAGTTCAAGAAATAGAGTTGAGAAAATATTTACTAAAATAACTAAAGTATAAAATACAATAAAAAGTAACACAATAAAATAACAATAACGAGGCTATTAACAGGTTAGTCGAGGTAATTTGTACATGTAGGTAGGGGGAGGTGAATGTAAATAGTTTGGGTGGCCATTTTATTAATTGTTCAGCAGTCTTATGGCTTGGGGGTAGAAGCTGTTGAGGAGCCTTTTGGACCCAGACTTGGCGCTCCGGTACCGCTTGCCGTGCAGTAGCAGAGAGAACAGTCTATGACTTGGGTGACTGGAGTCTTTGACAATTTTCTGGGCCTTCCTCTGACACCGCCTAGTATATAGGTCCTGGATGGCAGGAAGCTTGTCCCCAGTGATGTACTGGGCCATACGCACTACCCTTTGTAGCACCTTACGGTCGGATGCCGAGCAGTTGTCATACCAGGTGGTGATGCAAACGGTCAGGATGCTCTCGGTGGTGCAGCTGTATAACTTTTTGAGGATCTGGGGACACATGCCAAATCTTTTCAGTCTCCTGAGGGGGAAAAGGCGTTGTCATGCCCTCTTCACGACTGTCTTGGTGTGTTTGGACCATGATAGTTTGTTGGTGATGTGGACACCAAGGAACTTGAAACTCTCGACCCGCTCCACTACAGCCCCATCAATGTTAATGTCGGCCTGTTTGGCCCTCCTTTTCCTGTAGTCCACGATCAGCTCCTTTGTCTTGCTCACATTGAGGGAGAGGTTGTTGTCCTGGCATCACACTGCTAGGTCTCTGACCTCCATCCTATAGGCTGTCTCATCGTTGTCAGTGATCAGGCCTACCACTGTTGTTTCGTCAGCAAACTTAATGATGGTGTTGGAGTCGTGCTTGGCCACGCAGTTTTGGGTGAACAGGGAGTACAGGAGGGACTAAGCACACACCTGAGGGGCCCCCAGTGTTGAGGATCAGCGTGTCAGATGTGTTGTTGCCTACCCTTGTGTTGTTGCCTACCCTAAGGCACTGGGCGTCCCTAAGGCACTTGAGGCGTCACTACAGACCCGGGTTCGATCCCAGGCTGTGTCACAACCGGCCGTGACCAGGGCGGCGCACAATTGGCCCAGCGTCGTCCGGGTTAGAGGAGGGTTTGGTCGGGGGGGGGCTTTACTTTGCTTCTCACGTTCTAGCGACTCCTTGTGGCAGGCCGGGCGCCTGCAGGCTGACTTCAGTTGTCAGTTGAACGGTGTTTCCTCCATCACATTGGTGCGGCTGGCTTCCGGGTGAAGCGGGCGGGTGTTAAGGAGCGAGGTTTGTTGTGTCATGTTTCGGAGGACGCATGACTCGACCTTCACCTCTTCTGAGCCCGTTGGGGAGTTGCAGCGATGAAACAAAATCGTAATTGGATTGCAATTGGATATCATTATATAAAATACAAACAAAAAAAGAACAAAAAAGATTTGCAATGCTTCACCTTTCAGCAGGACAATAACCTAAAACACCTGGCCAAATATGCACTGGAGTTGCTTACCAAGACGACATTGAATGTTCTTAAGTGGTGTCTAGTTACAGTTTTGACTTAAATCAGCTTGAAATTCTATTACAAGACTTGAAAATGCCTGTCTAGCAATGATCAACAACCAACTTGACAGAGCTTGAAGAATTAAAAAATATATATTGTACAATTCAGGTGTGCAAAGCTCTTACAGACTTACCCAGAAAGTCTCACAGCTGTAATCGCTGCCAAAGGTGATTCTAACACGTCTTGAATCAGGGATGTGAATACTTACAGTGCATTCAGAAAGTATTCAGACCACTTGACGTTTTCCACATTTTGTTACTTTACAGCCTTATTCTAAAATGGATTAAATTGTATTTTTTTCTCATCAATCTACACACAATACCCCATAATGACAAAGCAAAAACAGGTTTTTAGAAATGTTAGCAAATAAAATATAAAATATAAACTGAAATAATAACATTTACATAAGTATTCAGACATTTACTCAGTACTTTGTTGAAGAACCTTTGGCAGCGATTACAGCCTCGAGTCTTCTTGGGTATGAATCTACAAGCTTGGCACACCTGTATTTGGGGAGTTTCTCACATTCTTCTTTTCAGATCCTCTCAAGCTGCACAGCTATTTTCAGGTCTCTCCAGAGATGTTCGATCAGGTTCAAGTCCGGGCTCTGGCTGGGCCACTCAAGGACATTCAGAGACTTGTCCCGAAGCCACTCCTGCATTGTCTTGGCTGTGTGTTTAGGGTCATTGTCCTATTGGAAGGTGAACCTTCACCCCAGTCTGAGGTCCTGAGCGCTCTGGAGTAGGTTTTCATCAAGGATCTGTCTGTACTTTGCTCCGTTCATCTTTCCCTCGATCCTGACTAGTCTCCCAGTCCCTGCCACTGAAAAACATCCCCACTGTATGATGCTGCCACCACCATCCTTCACCATAGGGATGGTGCCAGGTTTCCTCCAGGCGTGACGCTTGACATTCAGGCCAAAGAGTTCAATCTTTGGTTTCATCAGACCAGAGAATCTTGTTTCTCATGGTCTGAGAGTCCTTTAGGTGCCTTTTGGCAAACTCCAAGCGGACTGTCATGTGCCTTTTACTGAGGAGTGGCTTTCGTCTGGCCACTGTACCATAAAGGCCTGATTGGTGGAGTGCTGCAGAAATGGTTGTCCTTCTGGAAGGTTCTCCCATCTCCACAGAGGATCTCTGGAGCTCTGTCAGAGTGACCATCGGGTTCTTGGTCACCTCCTGACCAATGCCCTTCTCCCCCGATTGCTCAGTTTGGCCTGGGCGGCCAGCTCTTTGGTGGATCCAAACTTCTTCCATTTAAGAATGATGGAGGCCATTGTGTTCTTGGGGACCTTCAATGATGCAGAAATGTTTTGGTACCCTTCCCCAAATCTGTGCCTCGACACAATCCTGTCTCGGAGCTCTACGGACAATTCCTTCGGCCTCATGGCTTGGTTATTGCTCTGACATGCACTGTCAACTGTGGGACCTTATATAGACAGGTGTGTGCCTTTCCAAATAATGTGAAATCAATTGAATTTACCGCAGGTGGACTCCAATCAAGTTGTAGAAACATCTCAAGGATGATCAATGGAAACAGAATGCACCTGAGCTCAATTTAGAGTCTCATTGCAAGGGCCTGAATACTTATGTAAATAAGGTATTTCAGTTTTTTATTTTCAATACATTTGCTAAGAAAATTGTAAAACATATTTTCACTTTGTCATTATGGGGTATTGTGTGTAGATGGGTGAGAAAAAAACATATATTTAATCAATTTTGAATTCAGGTTGTAACAACAAAATGTGGAATAAGTCAAGGAGTATATACTTTCTGAAGGCACTGTATATAATAAGCATTTTTATTATATTACTTATCATCATGTCTTATTATTTTGCTACCATCCCTTATTTTAAGAGTGCCTTTCACTCATGTGTGCTGTGTTATTTACAACGATTGCTTTCACTTAATTCCTTACATTCTCACGTGTTAAATGTTATTGAATTGCATGAACTATTTGCTTTCTTTACATGGTGTGCTGGGCTTCTACAGATTGGCATGGACTATGTTAACTATGAGCATGGTTGGGGAGTAACTGATTACATGTAATCAGATTATTATTTTTAAAGAACTGTAATCAGTTACGTTACCAGCGAAAAAATATTGTAATCAGATTACAGATACTTTAGAAAAACTAGATGATTACTTCTTGGATTACTTTTAAATTCAGAAACAATGTTTGCGACAAAAAAAAAAAAAAGATTATGACACCTTTCTTTTTTCTCTATGACATTGAAAAAAGGCGCAAGTTTAACTTTCTTCCAAGTCAGAGACCACTATGATGACACACCAAATGCGCTTGATGGATCCTTTTTGTCTTCTTCTAATGCCTCTTAAGGGGAAAGTAATCCAAAAGTAACTGAAAGTAATCCGATTACATTACTGAGTTTGGATAATCCAAAAGTTACGTTACTGATTAACATTTTTGACAGGTAACTAGTAACTGTAACAGATTACATTTACAATGTAACCTACCCAATCCTGACTATGAGACAGATGTTCCTAATCCCAATCATCTCCTCCCTCCCCAAATTAATTGCCAAACACGTCCTCGAACTAGACACAAAAGGAAATTGACACTTACTTTCTACATGCCGTTCTGACGGACGTCTGAATCCTCGCTGCTCCTCGACCGTTGTCCCTCTCTGCTGATCGCCTGTGGGAAAAAAACTCCATTACATTGCTGTCTATAGCATTACTAAAGTGCTTATTTCTAACTTGTGAGTGTGAAACCAATTGTTGCTGAGTCTAATCCAGGGATGGGCAACTTTGATGGGGGTGGGGTTCACAAATAACTTTGATGGGGTGGGATTTTTGAGTTAATTTCCTATAATTCTACACATTTTGCCATGTGGCGTAGAGAAAATGTTGCAGTTTAAAGCACGTTTGCTGCAATTCTACTCATTTTGCCATGGGGCGAAGAGAAATGTTTGCCGTTTTTAATATGAAATCTGAGTGAGAGTGACTAACAAAATCAATGGGGCCACCCTGTCTGTAATTCGACCAGGATTACTAGAAGTTTTGGCAATTCAAAATGCTAGCTGACATGGGCTAATTGAGTGACTATCAGTGACTGACATAACAAGAGAAAAACTGCTGATGCACAAACACATTTCGAAATTGCACCTTGTGTATTCTACTATTCTAACTCTCAACAGTAAGTTCAGTTTTTTTGTTTGTTTTTGGAAATTGATCTGTGGGCCCACAAAAGTGGATCTGCGGGTCGTCATTTGCCTATCCCTGCTCTAATCTTTTGTTTGTTGTCCCCTGAGACCTAAAGCCCAGCAGGCCCAGCACTGAGAGAGGGGCAGCCGGCATCCAAACAGCCATCAGCTACCGAGCCTGGCTACCGAGAAGGAAACCCATACAACGCTTGCTAAAGCACTACTAAAGGAAAGTGCTTTTACCTAACGTTCAAGTGTGATTCCAAGTTGGTGATCAGTACATGCTCTAATTGTATGTTTGTTGTCCCCTGCTACTACAGACACGGGGGGGCATTCCCAACGCAGCTGCAAGAGGCTATCGGCTTGGAGTGAGGGAGAGCCCAGCAGCCAGCCATCGACTACCGAGCTAGCCAACAACTACAGAACCAGCCATCGACTATTGAGTCAGACTACCGAGGGAGAGGGGACTAGTACAATGCTCACGAAACCACGTACAGAGGACGACCCTGCTCGGTAAGAGATGAACGAACTCTGCTTGGGAGGAGACAAATTAACGAACAAACGTCAACCACCGCTCTGTGAGTGAACGAACTAATGCTGTCGGTTTTGCCCCTGGGCTCATAGTGATACTTATAGTCCTAACTCTTAGCCTCCCTATACGTTTCTAACTGGGCCACTGGAACACATGTTTAGACAGTAGTACCTTTTTAAAAAGAGAATGAATCAACAAATGCTTTTTAAGATATTGTCACTATTGTCAAATCTGAACTTGTAATAAAGAACCTTAATTGTACATTGCCTATCTCTGTAGTTGCCGTGGGACCTTAGAAATCTGCTTTTTACATTAGCTCTTACGTTCTGCTGATAAGATGATGCCAATGATGAAGGCTGCTGATGGGGCCGATACTAAGTCTAATTGCAATGCTGTAATCTATGATGTTTCTGCAGCAGCTCTTGACTCGTCCTCTTCATCGGTGACAACGGCTCTCTGTAGGTATCATTCATGTTAAATAAAAAGTGATTCATTGCCTCATTCTACGTCGTTCTTTCTCCCTCTCTCTCTCTCCCTCTTTCCATCCATTCCTCTCTCGCTCCCGCTCTCGCTCTCTCTCTCTATCTGAGTCATCCCTGGTTGATAGACAGACGGGCCATTCTGTTCTTTTCCCTGTAGTTCCATGAACACCGTAAACGCAACAAAACATTGTCTATCCCTGAACACACCACACACAATCTATCACTCAGAAACAGAAAGAGAGAAGAGACGTGGAGTGGAGTGTGGGGGGGGCAGGCAGAGAGGGGAAGGGGATGGTGATAGATAGAAAGAGAGGGAATAAACAGCCATTTTCTCAGTATGTGGCGTGATGCGGTGGGTGAGAGAGTCAGTGGGTGTTCTAAACTCTTCTCTTAGCAACAGAGAGATCGTGTTCCACCGAGAGAACAGAACACGGCCAAGGTAACCCAGGCCCGGTAATTACCCACACAAACACACACGCTGCTAACTTTACATCAGGAAACCGAGAACATCACAGAGGGAACAGAGCGAGAGAGAGAGAGTGGTGAAATCTGTTTGTACGATCGGCATGATCGGCAAAATGTCTCCCAATTACATTGGTTAGAATCTCCCTCTGTATCTGTCGCTGCCAAATATTAACAGGTGTGTGTCACCTCAGACCAGTTTGCATACGGTTTACATACATTTGCATCGTTTGACATTGAAGGATAATCCTGTAATACATAGACCCATAAGGCAGAGTCAGGAATCAAGCCCCTCTTACTGCCTATGTACTATAATTATAGCCACGAAGAACACCTTCTGAATCTAGTCTACATCTTAAACATCTTAACATTTAAGAATTATTTTATGTTTTAATGAAATGTTCATAAAGGCATCCTTGTAATAAAAGTTACATTATTTCTCGGGGTTCGCTGCAGTTTGGTAAAATGGACACATCGTCAGACAGAGGAGGATTCTGGGAAGTGTTGAGTTGACGACTATCTCGTTAGGGAGTAGAGATTGCGTGTCGTCAGCCCTCCAATCCAGCTCTCTCTCTCGCTCTCTCTCGCTCTCAGATATGCAAAGCAGGTATTTTTAGAAAAGAGATACTGTTGTAATTATCTGAAATGTACAAAAAGATCATACAGTGGAAAGTTGAAAAGATTTTCAAAGCTCACTTTGATATACATTGAGTTGGAGCGTTGGTGTCGTTTGGGGTTTGAAGTTTCATGTCACTGCAAGTCAATGGCCTACAGTGGTTTCCTTTGTACAAGTTTTGTTTAATATCTTCCTTACAGAGTTGATCAAAGCAGGGCTTGACCATACTACCATGAATGTGCACCGTTCATAGTTTTATTACAGAAAAATACAGTGATTATGATGGTCTTTTATCTTATGAGATGACAAGAGGCAATGTTAATGTTTACACGTGCACCTGATGGAAAACCCATCATCAGTGATGTGTTAATGCAGAAGCACAACATCTCTCTCCCCCCCCCCCAAGTGCCAACCCCCCATCGTGATTTAATTAGATGTAAGATGTAATCAGCTTAGCTTCTTCCTTCTGAAGTGGAAGACAGCGAGGTCACATCCTGCTTACACACGCACACACATACACAGGCGCACACACACACACACACACACACAAACAAACACACACACCAACTCACATTCACACTCACAAGACACACACGCACTACGTTCCGGGCTTCCTAGCTATGAGGAATTAATGTGATATGGCCTTGGAGGATTGGGAGAAGACAGGATCAGAGAGCAGCCATGCGGTAAAGCCACCCAGACCAAAGAACCCAGAGTGAAGGTTGGAATTTCCACCCAGGGTGTCATTTAGCCAGTGTCAAGAGGAAGCAGAGTAATGTGACAGGAAGGATGATGATTAACATGGCTGCCAGTTAAAAATGGATCACAGGAAAGATGGTGGCTACAAGACTGAAGCACATTGAAAAGATGATCAAAGAGTCTCCAGAGTCCACACACCTAGAGTTGATGCAAAACTGAATTAGAAATGTAATTGACTACCATCTACAGTCCAGTGTCACATCTTCCTACGCCAGGTGTGTGGTAGATTCCTTTTAGTTCCACAGGAAAGAAGGTGATGGTGATTACAGATTGATTTGGAATTCAGCCAGGCTGTTTCAAGCTGTTTCATACATAGAGCCTGGACTTGCATCATGTCTTGATTAGTAACACAATCACAACCACAACAACAACAACAAGGCTGCAGTGCTACCGTACTTGTTTGTTAAAGTGCCTTTGATCTATCTATTTACAGACCTAAGATGGCTTGATTTCCAATGTAAGCACATAAAGTATATATCATAACATCCAGAGAAGAGAGTCCAGGCCTGGTGGAGTGGAGTGCTCCTATTCTGTCACACCCTATCTTTCCCCAGACAGGATTTCCAATGGCCCTGTCCATTAATGCATTATGAATGAAGCATCTTCATCTTCAGAGGCAGGTCAGCCATGTGAGACGCCCGGCCCAGACCAGACTGGTGCTTCCTGTGTTCCCGTAAGGAGCAACCAATACCGCATGAATTGGCTGGTAGGAAACCATGTGACACTCACCCACACACACACACATTTGCACACAGACACACAAATAAGCACGTAAGCACACAAACATATGTGAGTTCATCACTTAGTATGATAGTTATATTATTCTGTCTGTCTGTATCAGTAGCCTTCTGCAGTTTGGACTTAAACCCCAGTGACTCATAGCATAGATAGATGTTTCTCTTTCATATCCCTGCATCTCTAAAGCTGTCTGCCCACTGGGCACAACAAGTAATTTCAACGTGGAAATGTTGGTAATATTTGGTAGAGATGTTGATCAACCTTTATTCCCCCACTCAAAAAATCAGCCAGAGGTTTGTTGAATTCCCAATGTGTTATCACTATGCTTTCAACCATCTAAAAGCACAACCAAATTCCAATGGAAAAACAATGTCTGATTGTTGGTTTAGTTGTCATCTAAACGTGTTCTCACTGTGCTTTCAACCATTTAAAAGCACAACAAAGTTCAAATGGGAATACAATGTCGGATATTTTGTATCTATAACAACCTAATGTGTTATCACTGTGCTTCATCTAATAGCACAACCAAATGACCTGTATTGCAGTTTAGATTACATTAAAAGTACATAGTGCCAGTGATAATGCTGTTCAAGATTCTGCACAGATTATTATAGCAATTTTGAAGATCTCCACATACCTGCAACCTTTGCATGCTATATTGAACATGCACGCTTTCTATGATTACATAAGAAGACATTTATAGTTACTGTAGGCTAACCTCAAAATGTGGCCATGGATGTGTTACTCATTTTAAAGTTGAATAAATACTGTTACATTAGTTTGTATTACAAAAGTATTATTGAATTGTGTTTGGTTATCAATGCACAGATTGTTTCATCTGTGCCACTGGCTTAATCCTATTCTTTAACGTTTAATTGGAGACATGAATCCAATATATAATTTGTTAACTTGTCAACAAGTTAATAGGCTATTTACTGTATTGCATAAGTGATATTGAATTGTGTTTGGTTGTCAATGCAACCAAATATCATAATTTGAAGGAGGTATCTTTTGTGCCACTGACTTAGTCTGGTTTTAATTCCAGTTTTTCTACAAATTAATAATTAAAATGTTGGATTCACTTCTCCATCTCAAACAAACATCAAAGTTAAAGAATAAGAGTAAATCAAATCAAAGTTTGATTAGGTTTAGTCCGCTGGATCGAATCCCCGAGCTGACAAGGTAAAAATCTGTCGTTCTGCCCCTGAGCAAGGCAGTTAACCCACTGTTCCCCGGGCACCGATGACGTGGATGTCGATTAAGGCAGCCTCCCGCACCTCTCTGATTCAGAGGGGTTGGGTTAAATGCAGAAGACACATTTCAGTTGAATGCATTCAGTTGTACAACTGACTAGGTATCCCCCTTTCCTTTCCTATTCTTTAACTTTGATCTTTGGTTGAGATGGAGACGTGAATCCAACATATCAATTATTAATTTGTAGACAAACTGGATATTGAATTGTGTTTGGTTGTCAACGCAACCAAATATAAACATTTGAAGGAGTTGTATCTTCTGCTTGGATAGTTCCAACTTTGCCACTGACATAGTCTGGCTTTAATTCCCGTTTGTCTACAAATTGATAATTGATATGTTGGATTCACGTATATGTATTGTCTATTTTCAGTTGAAGCCTAGTTTAAATTGAAACAATAGCTGTTGATGACTTTGCAAATGTTACAGTATATAGGCCTAAATAGTATCATTGATGATATATGACTTATAGAGTATGGTTACATTTCATTTGCTCTGTTAAACTTACCCATTGGAATGATTTGGATAGCAACAGTGTATATATTTAGTTATATAAAAAAAATCCTTCTCACAACAGCACATTGGTAGTAGTCAGTGAAAAATATCAAAGCTAAGCAGGGCTGGGCTCCTTGGTTAAAACCCTGGATGGTAGACCAAAAGAATAGCTGTAGATAGATCAACTCTCCAATAGGAGGTGCTGCCCAGCCTATTGTTTTTTTCTCTGATGTTCTCTGTGAGTTTGTACCCAAACACCCCATAGCCACACACATAGCAACTCATGTACAACTCATTGCGGCCGTCCAAACAGCAGCAGCCACAACCTGCTCTGTTAATCTGTCGCTACACGCACGCACACACTCACACACACACACAACCTGGGAGTCAAGGGGTCACAATGGAAACTGTGAGTCATATGCTCTCTGCTGCCACTCTGAACCTAAATCAATTTAGCATTGAGTCACCACAGGCCTTTCTGTGTATGTGTGTGTCTTTGTGCGCGTGCACATGCGTGCATGCGTGCCTTTTTCCTGAGTGTGTACATGCATATTGTACCAGAATGTTTCCATTAGTAAGAGCACATGCACGTGTGCACGCACTTGCTTGCTTGCGCAATGTGCTTGCTTGCTTGCGTGGGTTTGTATGCTTGTGTGTTTATCTTTGGATGTGTATGTGTGTTTGTGCATGCATGCATACATACCTATATGTGCATGCCTGCCTTCCGGCCTGTGTGTCACACATCATTTACCCAATAAAGCACAGGGTAGGCACAGCGTGAAGGGGAAATCCTCTCTCCATGAGGAGGTAGAATTGAAACCATAGCTTCTCCCTCCCTCCCTCCTTCCTCCCCCTCCCTCCCTCCCTCTCTCCCTCCCTCCCTGTCGTGTGGGAGTCTGGGTGTATATTATTCATCTGTTCTTTCCTCTCTTTCCCTCTGCTCTGTTCGTCCTTACTGAGATGAGATAAAACAGAACAGAAGAGAATAAAAGAAAAATAAAATAAAAACTTCATGAGATAAAGAAGAAGAGAAGAGAAGTGTTAACAGACTACCCAGTTTAACTGAGGCGTGGGCAGCAGGCCATCTCAAAGTTAAGGCAGCGGGCAGTCAGGGAAGCTTGAAGTAGAAGCTCGGGGGATTTCTTCTCTCAAACAGTGAAGCCACAGCAGAGGATGGGAGGTGGAGGCAGCACCTTTATTCATTCACTTAAAGGTGAATCTCTATGGGAACTGTGGAAACGCCTCAAAACATCCATAACAATAGTTTACAATCAAGTGACGGAAAAAAGTAAACCCTGTAATTCATGAATTGCCCTGTTGCCACAATCAATACGAATGCTCTTCTTCTTCTTCCTTGACAAAGAGAGTGGTTCTGCCTTCCTCTTGTTGTCACACTGTTGTAACACATAGAAGACTAAATTAGTGCTGCAGACCTTCTCAGACTTACAGAGAGCATTCCTCTCAGAGATAAACATACAGTACCTGCTGCTTGTTTTATCTCCACCCATTCAGTCATTCAGTCTGAACCTTTCATGTATTTTGCTGAACACAAACAGGGTCAAAATGTCACTGACGTTGGTCGACTCGTCACACATTTTCCATACAGATAAGACCTTTTAAGCATTCCTGGTGTGTTTACACACACACGCACGCACGCACACATAAACGCACACACACATAATGGCCTGTGTGTGTGGTTGCAGTGGTGTGATAAGCAGTGCCCTAGCCCTACATGTAAATACATGGAGATAAGGAGCGGTACATTACGTCTCTGGTCCTGGCTGTGTTTCTCTGTGATATGGCACCTCAGATTCTATCAGGGAGACTTTGGCAGCCCGCTAACAGCAGTGGTAACACATCCGCAACAGGATTTAAAGATAGCCGTACACACCGGTCACCAGTGGCAGGTTGGGCTGGAAATAGTCAAACGCTATTCTGTTTTTACAGATTCTAGCTAGATGTAAAGTAGATCTATTTAAAATGTAGCTTGTGTTGTGGTGTGACAGCACTGACAGGAGTAGGAGTGAGTCTGAGACAGACAGACAGACAGACAGACAGGTAGGTGGGGGAGATAGAGATACTGAAACCAGCCCTAGTGGAGTCAGATGAGTGTTCAGCCAACGACAGTCAGCCTACTGCATTCTCACAAACACCATCCGACCTTTTAGGGATACTAACTGATATCAAAGGATACTGTTTTAAAAACACTCCCCGTGTACGCTTATTGTTACAGTAGATGATATACCATACCTAACCCTAACCCTGCATTTTAACTGACACCATAACATCTGAAATGCATTATGAAACTAGGAAATACATCCATACTGCACTGTATTATGAAATACACCCATATTGTACAGCTCCAACAGTTTGCTAGAAAGTATTTTGTTTGAATTTGTCTATTCTGAATAGAACCAGCAGCAGCCAGCCAGTCTGCCAGCCAGAGTCAGTGTCTTGGCTCCCATCCACTATAGCAGAACAGAACTGTTAGAATGGAGTTGCTGGCTGCCTCAGATGACTCATCCTCCATTGATGAGCAGCACAGCCATCTATTCCACCTCAGGGAACCAGGCCCAGGCAGCACAGAGCTCTCCTTTCCCCCACACACGGCCCTCCTGCCTGGGCTGGGCTTCCTCTCCTCTCCCCCTCTCCCCTGTCATGCAGCCTCCAGCAGGCCTAAAGCTTAAATTAGAGGCTTGGCGCAGGGCCAGGTGAACAGGCTCTCTCCGTAGACTGTTACATAATAGGCAGGCTGCCATTCATTCTGCTAGAAGACTGGGACTGAGTGAGGCACATTAATAGTAGAGAGGGGTTGTGTCACATAGAAAGGGCTAAATAATGACATCTCTAGTTGACATCTCTAGTTTGACATCTCTAGTTGACATCTCTAGTTGACATCTCTAGTTTGACATCTCTAGTTGACATCTCTAGTTGACATCTCTAGTTTAAATGTGACCATCCTAGTCTGTCTGCTACTACTGCAAGCATTATCCCCAGATCCTCTTCTTCAATCAAAGTGTGAGGAAAGACAAAATACCTGTATACTATGCACACTAAGAAAGAGGGTTCCTCAAGGGTTCCTTGCTAAGGGTGATGGTTCTATGTGGAACCATAATGACTCAAATAACCGTTGGAGGCCTTCAATGGTTCTTTGCAGGTCAGAAAATGATTCTTCCCTCTTTTAGTGATAATTAAAATAAAGGGGTGGCGGCTCATTCCAATATTTTGGGGCGGAGTTTGCGCACAGCTCTTTTTGTGCAACCGTGAGTGAGAATGTCATTCCATTTTATCTTATCTGTTGTGTTATGCTATTACATTTTATATATAACTATGGCAAGTGATGGTGTCTTGTGAAAGACTCACGTATGGCCTTGTGTCAATTGAGAACTGTTATAAAGCTATAACATTGATATCAACTGCTGATATTTCCTTTCAGTTTATAGCCTTTTATCTTGCATTTGTTCCTCCACATAGTGATTATATCACCGCATCTGTGAGATTGGTTCTGAGAGTGTCTCACTCATTCCTCTCTCTGTTATTACATCAGCAGTCAGAGGGTCAGCTCAGCACCATATTGCACAAACGGAGTATTCTAGAAACCATCTGTTAGGTTTCTCACTGTAGACCTTGTACTGCCGCTAGCTCTCAGAAGCTACTTCACAAAGTAATAACACAGAACGTATGTCCTTCACACTACAGCACCAATGTGTTTTACTGTACACAGCAGATATCTCTCACACAATAAAAACCAACATCTCACCTGTAGCAAACGCTAATGGTATATTCCATTACAAGATACATCTTGCTAAATCTTTAAAGAAATTGACTAAACTTTCCCAGTGTCTTTGAGATAAGTAGGTCTTTGGGATGAGATGTTCAGCCAAGTTCCAGACTTAGTTCAGTAGTTATTCGATCCCATGGGACACTACAGTTCAAGTGTTACCCAGGTTATTGTCAGTGTTTAGACTAGTACTGTCTCTTTGTGCAGTGTTCTCTCAGTAGTCCAGTTGCCAGGTGAGGTGAGTAGTGGCTGTGGAATGTGCACTGGGCATGGCTGTTTAGTCTGCTCCTGAACACTGTGAAGGAGCTGCTATGTTATTTTCTTGGCTGGCATGGCACTAACACTACTCTAGGACCAGGTGTGTGCGTGTGTGTGTGTGTGTGCGTGTGTGTGCATGTTGATGTATGTGTGACAGGGCCCATTAGAAAATAACAGAACACAAGGTTAGAATGATGACATAATCTGAGTGATTTATGCAGTTGTCTTTTAAAGGGATTGTATCTCCAGAGAAGTTGAAACAGTGATAAGATCTCAGTCTTTTGAAGTATGCGTTTTGCATAAATGATGATGAATCCATTGACAAAAATGAACACGGTCTGTATGATTTCATGGTGGTACCATTTGGACTAAAACACGACACCATCCATTTCAAAAGAGAGAAGTGGAATGGAGAGGTGAGACCAGCAACGTGACCTTACCTGACAGCACGATAGATTACAGTTTTGTTTATGTTGACAGAATGTAAGCTCAGTGGCAGATAGTGAACTGTCACTAACTAGGGGTCATCGTTACTGCTAGCTGACACAGTACACAAGTGATACACACACACACACACTTCACACACTGACATGATTGTTGACTATACACACACAGCTCAGTCACCACATTACAGGACAACAACTTCAACTGTTCCCCAATCACACAGGATGCTGTACAAGTCAGCAGAAATGGTTGGTTGAGCAGGCTGGGTTGAGACCATGAGAATTAACATAGAATACAGGGTATTCTCAGCCTTGTCTCATCTCTGCATGTCTTCACAACTGTCTGAGAAGTGCTCTGGGGGTGCCCTACTTACAGGACAAAACATGAAAGGTGTGATCACTGAGTTCTTATCACAAAGCAGGGATCTTACAAACATCTGATGTATAGTAACGTGCATTCAACAGACTTACAGTAGTCAAGTTATTCTTGTCATAAAGCAGAGATCATACAAACCTCTCTACCTACAGTAGAATGTACCATACACACTCAGCTAGCTGTTTCTCTCTGATCTTCTACAGCGAGACTCTCCTGACCTCAAATCAGTTATAGGCATTATCTATCTGATACAGTCACAGTTTATCTGATTTCGAGTCAGTAACAGCCATGTCTAATCCAAGATGGCATAGCAGTGTGGTCGTATATTATGTTGTGTCCTTGTGTAAATAGACAGTTTTTTTGTTTTTTTTGTCTATCTCACTTTCCATCCTTAACTAAATATACTTTCCTGCAACCCGCCTCACCCAATGTGGAACGGATTCTATTATTTCTTCATACCTTTTATCAAGAACCCACGGCTGAAACTAGCCAGCTAGCCAGCTAACTAGCTACTTGCTATTAGCTATTGCTATTAGCCACCGTTAGCGGTCTTCACCACTGTCCGTGGCCTGCACTACCTACCAGCCATCTCTAGCCTGGACAATTATTGGCCAGTCTGCACAGCGTGCTATCGACCCAGAGCATTTAGGATTTTCTGCCGGAATCACTGGACCTTAACACTGGATCATCTCAACTAGCTAGCTGCAACCGAATGGATGTTGTTGTTGGCTAATCACCACTAATCACCACTTGTCCCGAAGCTAGCACCAGTTAGCCTTGAGCTAGCCTCGAGCCAGGCCCATCTCCCGGCTATCCACCTCTCTGTCAACCGGACGGGACCTCCTAGTGTCGACACGGAGCCCCGCCGATCCATCACGACTGGTCTGCCGACGTAATCGTCTGATGTGGTTTCAACAGCCTTCCCGTTGCGACGACCACGAAGATTCATCTGCTAGCCCCGGCCCGCTAGCACGCGCAATCAACAGCCATGCCTCCTGCTCGCCTGTGCTTTAGCAGCCTACGATCTGCTCCCGGACTTACTTAGTGCTGTTCACTGGACCTTTGATCACTCAGCTACACATCTGATGCCCGCTGGACTGTTCCTTTACACGGTACCCCATCCTGTTTATCTGTTTAGCCTCAGCCCAAACTTTTGTCGCCATTACCAGTTGTTGTCTTAGCCCTCTTGAATAACACCTGTGATTGCGTTATGCCTCTCTCCCATGTCAATATGCCTAGCCTATTGCTGTTTGGGTTAGTTGTTATTGTACTATTTCACTGTCAAGCCCCCAGTCCCGCTCAACCTGCCTCAGATAACTTATTTGTCCCACCCCCCATACACGCGGAGACCGGCTCAATCGGTACCTCCAGTGATGCTATCTCTTTCATCGTTACCCAATGCTTAGGTGTACCTCCACTGTACTCATATCCTTCCATATCCTTGTCTGTACTTAATGCCCTGAATCTATTCTACAACGCCCGAAAATCTGCCCCATTTATTCTCTGTACCCAACGCACTAGAAGACCAGTTCTTAAAGCCTTTAGCCGTATACTTATTCTATTCCCCCTCTGTTCCTCTGGTGATGTAGAGGTTAACCCAGGCCCTGTAGCCCCCAGTATCACTCCTACTCCCCAGACGCTATCATTTGTTGACTACTGTAACCGTATGTCACACCCTGGCTCTGGGACTCTTTATGTTGAGCCAGGGTGTGTTCATTCTATGTGTTCTGTTTCTATGTTGGGTGTTTCTAGTTCGTCATTTTCTATGTTTGACTGAGTGACTCCCAATCAGAGGCAACGAGTGTCAGCTGTGTGCTGGTTGTCTCTGATTGGGAGCCATATTTAACTGTCTGTGTTTCACTTTGTGTTTGTGGGTTTTTGTTCCTTGTCGGTCTTTGTCACCGTGGACTTCACGAGTCGTTTATTGTTTTGGTTTTGTGCTTTAATATAATAAAGTATCATGTTCGCTCAACACGCTGCGCATTGGTCTACTTCGCTTCAAGACGATCGTGACAGAAAAACCCACCATACCAGGACCAAGCAGCGTGTCCAGGAGCAGGCAGCCTGGTCATGGGAGGAGATATTAGACGGGAAAGGGTCCTGGACCTGGGGGGAGATCCTGGCCGGGATGGATCGCCGGCCATGGATTGAGACGGTGGAGAGGCGACGGAGAGAGGAGCAGCGGCGTCAGCAGGGTCAACGTCGGACAGGCGAGAGGCAACCCCAAAAAATTTTTAGGGGGGGGCACACGGCAGGGGCAACGAGGGAGCAGGAGGTAGTGTTGCAGAGGATGGAGCATTTGGAGGCGATAAGGGAAAGGGTGAGAAAGGAGGCACGGCGAGAGGAACTCGGTAGGCAGCTGAGGGAGCGGGGGGTTATGACGAAACCCAGTCCCGCTCCTCACACCAAGCAAGTGGTGTGCGTCACCAGTCCGGTCCGGCCCGTTCCTGCTTCCCGCACTAAGTGTAAGGTGCACGCCACCAGCCCAGCCCGGCATGTTCCTGCCCCTCGCACCAAGCCTACGCTGCGAGTCGTCAGCCTGGTCCAACCCGTTACTGCTCCTCGCACCAAGCCTACGGTGTGCGTCGCCAGCCCAGCCCGGCCTGTCCCTGCTCCACGCACCAAGCCTACGGTGTGCGTCGCCAGCCCAGCCCGGCCTGTCCCTGCTCCACGCACCAAGCCTACGGTGTGCGTCGCCAGCCCAGTCCGGCCAGTTGCTGCTCCACGCACCAAGCCTACGGTGTGCGTCGCCAGCCCAGTCCGGCCTGTCCCTGCTCCACGCACCAAGCCTACGGTGTGCGTCGCCAGCCCAGTCCGGCCAGTTGCTGCTCCACGCACCAAGCCTACGGTGTGCGTCGCCAGCCCAGCCCGGCCTGTCCCTGCTCCACGCACCAAGCCTACGGGGTGCGTCGCCAGCCCGGCCCGGCCTGTCCCTGCTCCACGCACCAAGCCTACGGTGTGCGTCGCCAGCCCAGCCCGGCCTGTTCCTGCTCCACGCACCAAGCCTACGGTGTGCGTCGCCAGCCCAGTCCGGCCAGTTGCTGCTCCACGCACCAAGCCTACGGTGTGCGTCGCCAGCCCAGCCCGGCCTGTCCCTGCTCCACGCACCAAGCCTACGGGGTGCGTCACCAGCCCGGCCCGGCCTGTCCCTGCTCCACGCACCAAGCCTACGGTGTGCGTCGCCAGCCCAGCCCGGCCTGTTCCTGCTCCACGCACCAAGCCTACGGTGTGCGTCGCCAGCCCAGTCCGGCCAGTTGCTGCTCCACGCACCAAGCCTACGGTGTGCGTCGCCAGCCCAGCCCGGCCTGTCCCTGCTCCACGCACCAAGTCTACGGTGCGCGTCGCCAGCCCGGTCCGGCCTGTTCCTGCCACTCGCACCAAGTCTACGGTGCGCGTCGCCAGCCCGGCCCGGCCCGTTCCTGCCACTCTCACCAAGCCAGGGGTGCGAGTCGTCAGTCCGGCACAACCCGTGCCTGGGTCATCGGTACCAATTCAGGTACCGCTCAACTGCTCCACTAAGGAGCTGAAGCCTACCGCTCCTGCTACGTCCAGTCCAGCTCCAGCCAGCGGGGCCAGACCGGACCAGGGGCGCTATGGGGGGTTTGTTGGAGGGTGGTGGGCAAGCCCGGAGCCGGAGCCACCGCCGAGGAGGAATGCCCACCCAGCCCTCCCCTGTTTTGCTCGTATTTAGGCGCGGTCGCAGCCGCGCCTTTAGGGGGGGGTACTGTCACACCCTGGCTCTGGGACTCTATAAATTTGAGCCAGGGTGTGTTCATTCTATGTGTTCTGTTTCTATGTTGGGTGTTTCTAGTTCGTCATTTTCTATGTTTGACTGAGTGACTCCCAATCAGAGGCAACGAGTGTCAGCTGTGTGCTGGTTGTCTCTGATTGGGAGCCATATTTAACTGTCTGTGTTTCACTTTGTGTTTGTGGGTTTTTGTTCCTTGTCGGTCTTTGTCACCGTGGACTTCACGAGTCGTTTATTGTTTTGGTTTTGTGCTTTAATATAATAAAGTATCATGTTCGCTCAACACGCTGCGCATTGGTCTACTTCGCTTCAAGACGATCGTGACACCGTAAAAGCCTTGGTTTCTTGCATGTTAACATCAGAAGCCTCCTACCCAAGTTTGAGTTATTCACTGCGTTAGCACACTCTGCCAACCCTGAAGTTCTAGCAGTGTCTGAATCCTGGCTTAGGAAGGCCACCAAAAATTCAGAAATGTCCATCCCCAACTACAACATTTTCTGTCTAGATAGAACTGCCAAAGGGGGCGGAATTGCAATCTACTGTAGAGATAGCCTGCAGAGCTCTATCATACTATCCAGGTCTGTTCCCAAACAGTTTGAGCTTCTACTTCTAAAAATCCACCTTTCCAGAAGTAAGTCTCTCACTGTTGCTGCTTGCTGCAGACCCCCCTCAGCCCCCAGTTGTGCCCTTGACACCATATGTGAATTGCTATCCTCAGAGTTTGTACTGCTTGGTGACCTAAACTGGGATATGCTTAACACCCCGGCCGTCCTACAATCTAAACTAGATGCCCTCAATCTCACACAAATTATCAAGGAACCTACCAGGTACAACCCTAATTCCGTAAACATGGGCACCCTCATAGATATCATCCTGACTAATTTACCCTCTAAATACACCTCCGCTGTCTTCAACCAGGATCTCAGCGATCACTGCCTCATTGCCTGCGTCCGTAATGGGTCCGCGGTCAAACGACCACCCCTCATCACTGTCAAACGCTCCCTAAAACACTTTAGCGAGCAGGCCTTTCTAATTGACCTGGCCCGGGTATCCTGGATGGATATTGACCTCATTCCGTCAGTAGAGGATGCCTGGATGTTCTTCAAAAGTGCTTTCCTCTCCATCTTAAATAAGCATGCCCCATTCAAAAAATTCAGAACTAAGAACAGATATAGCCCCTGGTTCACCCCAGACTTGACTGCCCTTGGCCAGCACAAAAACATCCTGTGGCATACTGCATTAGCATCGAACAGCCCCCGCAATATGGAACTTTTCAGGGAAGTCAGGAACCAATATACACAATCAGTTAGGAAAGCAAAGGCTAGCTTTTTCAAACAGAAATTTGCATCCTGTAGCACTAACTCCAAAAAGTTTTGGGACACTGTAAAGTCCATGGAGAACAAAAGCACCTCCTCCCAGCTACCCACTGCACTGAGGCTAGGAAACACTGTCACCACCGATAAATCTACGATAATCTAGAATTTCAATAAGCATTTTGCTACGGCTGGCCATGCTTTCCACATGGCTACCCCTACCCCGGCCACCTGTCACGCCCTGGCTCTGGGGACACTGTTATGTTGAGCCAGGGTGTGTAGATCTATGTACTCTATTTCTATGTTGGCCTGAGTGACTCCCAATCAGAGGCAACGAGTGTCAGCTGTTTGCTGGTTGTCTCTGATTGGGAGCCATATTTAAACTGTCGGTTTTTCCTTTGTTTTTGTGGGTTCTTGTTTCAAGTTGGTTGTGTTTGACCGTGAACTGTCACGTTACCGTCTTTGTTGTTTTGATCGTGTTTCGCTCAATAAAGAGTATGTTTGCCTGCAACGCTGCGCCTTGGTCCACATCTGTTCCTGACGATCGTGACAGAAGAACCCACCAAGACAGGACCAAGCAGCGTGAAGAGCAAAGAGGTTGGTCTATGGAGCAGTGGAGTAAGAGTCTCGACTGGGCCAAGCCAAGTGAGGAGCAGAAAGGTTGGACTTTGAAGCAGTGGAGTGAGTGTCTGGCTAGAGACATGGAGGCCTGGTCCAAGAGGAGAGCCGCCCAGAATTTTTTTAGGGGGGGGGCTCACGACGTGGACGTCGGGGCAGCAGGAGGCCGCGATAGAGCGGTCCAGCGGGTCGGCAGAGGAGGCCGCCAGGTTACGGGGGCCACTGGTGTTAAAGGGGAAGGAAAGTGTAGAGGCACGGCGAGAGGTACTGGGGTGTGTAACCAGTCCGGTCCGGCCCATTCCAGATCCCGAGGTAGAGCCAGTGGTGTGTGTCCCCAGTACGGTCCGGCCTGTTCCGGCCCCTCGCACCAAGTGTACGGTGCGCGTCGCCAGCCCGGTCCGGCCTGTCCCTGCTCCTCGCACCAAGCCTACGGTATGCGTCGCCAGCCCGGTCCGGCCTGTTCCTGCTCCACGCACCAAGCCTACGGTGTGCGTCGCCAGCCCAGTCCGGCCTGTCCCTGCTCCACGCACCAAGCCTACGGTGTGCGTCGCCAGCCCAGTCCGGCCTGTTCCTGCTCCACGCACCAAGTCTACGGTGCGCGTCGCCAGCCCGGCCCGGCCTGTTCCTGCCACTCGCACCAAGTCTACGGTGCGCGTCGTCAGCCCGGTCCGGTCCATTCCTGCTCCACGCACCAAGCCAGGGGTGCGTATCGTCAGCCCGGTCCGGCCAGTTGCTACTCCACGCACCAAGCCAGGGGTGCGCATCGTCAGCCCGGTCCGGTCCATTCCTGCTCCACGCACCAAGCCAGGGGTGCGTATCGTCAGCCCGGTCCGGCCAGTTGCTACTCCACGCACCAAGCCAGGGGTGCGCATCGTCAGCCCGGTCCGGTCCATTCCTGCTCCACGCACCAAGCCAGGGGTGTGTATCGTCAGCCCGGTCCGGCCAGTTGCTACTCCACGCACCAAGCCAGGGGTGCGCATCGTCAGCCCGGTCCGGTCCGTTCCTGCTCCACGCACCAAGCCAGGGGTGCGTGTCGTCAGTCCGGCTCCGGCCAGCGGGGCCAGACCGGACCAGGGGTACTTTGGGGGGTTGGAGAGGGAGTGGGGATCAGGCCCGGAGCCGGATCCGCCGCCAAGGCGGAGTGCCCACCCGGTCCCTCCCCTGTGGTATTTAGTTGGCGCGGTCGGAGTCCGCGCCTTTAGGGGGGGGTACTGTCACGCCCTGGCTCTGGGGACACTGTTATGTTGAGCCAGGGTGTGTAGATCTATGTACTCTATTTCTATGTTGGCCTGAGTGACTCCCAATCAGAGGCAACGAGTGTCAGCTGTTTGCTGGTTGTCTCTGATTGGGAGCCATATTTAAACTGTCGGTTTTTCCTTTGTTTTTGTGGGTTCTTGTTTCAAGTTGGTTGTGTTTGACCGTGAACTGTCACGTTACCGTCTTTGTTGTTTTGATCGTGTTTCGCTCAATAAAGAGTATGTTTGCCTGCAACGCTGCGCCTTGGTCCACATCTGTTCCTGACGATCGTGACACCACCAGCTCTGCACCCTCCGCTGCAACTTGCCCATGCCCCACTCGCACCCAAATTCAGATAGCTGATGTCCTGAAAGAGCTGCAAAATCTGGACCCCTACAAACCAGCTGGGCTAGACAATCTGGACCCTTTCTTTCTAAAATTAGCAGCCGAAATTGTCGCAACCCCTATTACTAGCCTGTTCCTGATCTGTTCCTGATCCCCAGAGATTGGAAAGCTGCCGCGGTCATCCCCCTCTTCAAAGGGGGTGACACTCTAGATCCAAACTGTTACAGACCTATATCCATCCTACCCTGCCTTTCGAAAGTATTTGAAAGCCAAGTTAACAAACAGATCACCGACCACTTCGAATCCCACCGTACCTTCTCCGCTATGCAATCTGGTTTCCGAGCTGGTCATGGGTGCACCTCAGCCACGCTCAAGGTCCTAAACGATATAATAACCGCGATTGATAAAAGACAGTACTGTGCAGCCGTCTTCATCGACCTGGGCAAGGCTTTTGACTCTGTCAATCACCGCATTCTTATTGCCAGACTAAATAGCCTTGGTTTCTCAACTGACTGCCTCGCCTGGTTCACCAACTACTTTTCAGATAGAGTTCAATGTGTCAAATCGGAGGGCCTGTTGTCTGGACCTCTGGGAGTCTCTATGGGGGTGCCACAGGGTTCAATTCTTGGGCCGACTCTATTCTCTGTGTATATCAATGATGTCGCTATTGCTGCTGGTGACTCTCAGATCCACCTCTACGCAGATGACACCATTTTGTATACATCTGGCCCTTCATTAGACACTGTGTTAACAAACCTCCAAACAAGCTTCAATGCCATACAACACTCCTTCCGTGGCCCCCAACTGCTCTTAAATGCTAGTAAAACTAAATGCATGCTCTTCAATCGAATGCTGCTTGCACCCGCCCGCCCGACTAGAATCACTACTCTCGGCGGGTCTGACTTAGAATATGTGGACAACTACAAATACCTAGGTGTCTGGTTAGACCGTAAACTCTCCTTCCAGACTCACATTAAGCATCTCCAATCCAAAGTTAAATCTAGAATCTGCTTCCTGTTTCGCAACAAAGCCTCCTTCACTCATGCTGCTAAACATGACCTCGTAAAACTGACTATCCTACCGATCCTTGACTTTGGCGATGTCATTTTCAAAATAGCTTCCAACACTCAACCCACAACCCTGGCGTTGCAAGCGCCATGCTCTACCAACTGAGCTACAGGAGGCCTGATATCACAGTGCCATCCGTTTTGTCACCAAAGCCCCATATACTACCCACCATTGTGACCTGTACGCTCTCGTTGGCTGGCCCTCACTACATATTCGTCGCCAAACCCACTGGCTCCAGGTCATCTATAAATCACTTCTAGGCAAATCCCCGCCCTATCTTAGCTCATTGGTCACCATAGCTACAACCACCCGTAGTATGCGTTCCAGCAGGTATATCTCTCACTGGTCATCCCCAAATCCAACACCTCCTTTGGCCGCCATTCCTTCCAGTTCTCTGCTGCAAATGACTGGAACGAACTACAAAAATCTCTGAAGCTGGAGACACTTATCTCCCTCATTAACTTTAAGCATCAGTTGTCAGAGCAGCTTACCGATCACTGTACCTGTACACAGCCCATCTGTAATTAGCCCACCCAACTACCTCATCCCCATATTGTTATTTATATTGTTATTTATTTTGCTCATTTGCACCCCAGTATCTCTATTTGCACATCATCTTCTGCACATCTATCACTCCAGTTTTAATACTAAATTGTAATTATTTTGCACTATGGCCTATTTATTACCTTACCTCCATAACTTACTACATTTGCACACACTGTATATAGATTTTCTATTTTCTATTGTGTTATTGACTGTACGTTTTTGTTTATTCCATATGTAACTCTGTGTTGTTGTTTTTATCGCACTGCTTTGCTTTATCTTGGCCAGGTTGCAGTTGTAAATGAGAACTTGTTCTCAACTGGCTTACCTGGTTAAATAAAGGTGAAATAATAAAAAAAATATGAAAATGTCCTTAACACACACACACGTGCCCTTAGACAGGATATGGCTCCAGGATATATGTTCTCCACTCTAGCCACAACATCCATATCCATTTCTATAAACCATGATCTCTTATTCATGGGAAACAGAGACAGAGACACACAGAGGTTTCCGTTCATGTTGGCTTGCCTGCGGTAGCTAACATTCCAGTCATTTGAGATGTGATGGAATGCTAACTGCTGGGACCTCATGACCTGTACTGTACACCCCAGGCCTGTTTTGTACAACATGTTGTCTTCTGTTAGCTGGTTATAGTAGCAATACATCATTACTGTCACCAGTAATACAGTAACTCAAGCCTGCTGACTGCAGGGTGTGCAAAGTGGAGGAGCTGGGAGAGAGATAGGGGATCCGGTCATTCCGCCTGCTGAAGCAGATTGTAACGGATGTCTGTGAGTCCATCAAGCATTATTTTGTGTTCAACAACACACATTCTGACCAGTGGACTGACGGCCAAGAATACGTCCTCCCCACCATGAATGTCACTGCTGCTGCTGTGGGGGGTGGTGCAGGAGGAGGGGCTGCTGCTGCTGACCCCAGAACTGGGGGAGTTTAAGGCAGTTGGAAAGAAGGTGATGTACACAACAAGTGTGAAGGTGTCTGTCGAATGCACGTTCTCTGGTGAAGGTGAAGTCAATGAGGTGGGCCGAGTTGTTTGGTCCAGACATTTCCCCAAAAGGCTGCTGGCTGTCGCAAGCGTTGGGGAGGGTTGTCCGTTTTGTACGCTAGCTTATCTCTTTGTACAGTGTCCAAGACTGGTAAGGATGTTTACTCTGCTCACCAGCTGTTTCTTGGCGGAGGTGTTCTCTTCCAGGCTGTTCATTCTAGGACTGAAGTACAGTTTCAGGCACAGGAGCGGTAGTCCTGCTAAACCTTCTGTCAGGAGTAGCTAAGCTGACCATCTGGAAGACCAGGAAGAACTGTATACAGTACAGGAGTCTGTGACTGTGGTGGGCAGTGTTGGGGATTACAGTAATAACATGACTTTTTGCTGTAACAACTAATATAACAAAGTTACTGTTCCAATTTGAGTAATAATATTACAGTTTCTGATCAAATAAATAGGTTGTTACTTTTGTTATCATTCTCTTTCTATTAAAATTATTGATCCAAATACATATTTGTATTTATTATTCTGTCTCTGTTGGCGCAATATAAAAAAAATCCCTCTGCCCCAGAATCTAATTGTTTTCGTCCTCTCACCAAGTTCCTGTTTACACACACACACACTACTGCTAACAGCTTTAGTTAGGGAGGTGAAACATGGCAGAAACATTGACTTTCTCACTGTGGAAGTACTCCCATTACTTTGATTTGGTAGGACAAAATGACAAGAATATATCTGTAAAATGTAAACTGTGCTCAGGCGAGAAACACCTCTCCACTGCTATAAACACGACTTCCAATCTCTTGAAGCACCTGCAAAGGCAACACGCCAACACAAAACTCTTAGTGAAAGACCCCCGAGACCTGACCACTGCTGCTGAAGATGACTGTTGGCCTGCCTCATCCAAACAACCAAGGCTTGATTTGAGTCGTTCAGGAGGACAGGCTGTAACCCAGGGAGAGCTGAACAAGCTAGTAGCTAGGTATGTAGTAGAGGAAAGGCTGCCCTCATCCACGGTATAATCTGTCATTATTAGGCTACTTGTGTTAGTATATAGGCCTACGTAGTGTAACATTGACATTGTTTACATTGAGTGAGGACGTGCAATGTTTTGGGGTGTAATGCAAAAGTAATATAAATGTAACCAATTACTTTTCCCAGGGAGTAATAAGTAAAGTAATTTGTTATTGTTGAAAGAAGTAACGAGTAATAGGCTTATATTACTTTTTTTAAGTGATGACTCCAACACTGGTCGTGGGCATGCTCAAGGGGTTAGTGGCAGCAAGACTGAAGGTGGAGTATGCCTACTACAGTTTTGTGGGGAACCTTAGACTCTTCATCCATACATAGGGCCTTCAGGGGGCGTTGTGCTCTGTTGAGGATGAGGGAGATCTGCACTTGTCTTTTGAAACCTGCTCAAACTTCTGTTTTTCTTACAGGCTGGTACACATCAGCGTGAGGGTTGAATGTTGATGTCTTGACCCAATATTATATCTGTTTGGGCTTCTTGTGGTCAATTTGCATTCTATGAATCTCGTTGATCATCCCTGGACTAGATTCTCTTCTGAACAACAAGATCAGTGAGCAAGGAAACCCAAACACGACACCTACTTCTTTTACAAACTTCTCAGCGCCGCGCCCCGCAGTGCAGCGGAAGACGTCTACTTGTTTGATGCATGCTTAAACCAACATCCAAACGGAGTAGTTTGATTTCTTTGAACTGTGCATCTGCTGCTCAGATCATGCTCCTACGCTACAGTCGAGCCGATGGGGCCTGCCACCTGCGATGTCATAACCGATGATGCCACCGTGGTGAGACTTCAAAGGTAGATAGATACTGCTGCTGTAGATGCGCTAGTTATTGGTGCATTGACAAATTAAAACAGGTCTCTCATACATTTCTTCACTGACTTAATTGTCCCCTTGGGGATACATTGTTTGTGTCATCGGATAGTTATAATATGGAGACAATTTCACAATTTTTCATAGTAATTCATAATAATGGATAAGTGATGGGTACCCCAATCAGCATATCAACATATAGCTAATAATGCTATGATGACTTCTCATAACTAAGAAACTGGAAATAATGCAGAATCCTGGTGTTTAGTATTGATCAATGTTGCTCCTCATCTCTCCACTATGATCGTAGATGTGAAGTGAGTGTTTGGTTGCAAAATGGTGCTACACATTGGTGGTAGATGAGGTGAGCACTTTGAGATCTAAATGAATACGAATGGTGCATCATAAATGCACTCAGTTAGCTTATTCATTTTCATCAGAAAGCACAGGACACATAATGTCCTTTTTGAAACATGACAGTGTTTATAAATGGAGCGAAGAATGTTATTACCCAGGGGAATTATTTGTGTGTGTGTGTGTTGACGGTCCTGCATGGTGTGTTCCCTAGGGGATGGAGACAGGGTTGCCATGGTAGCAGCTTCAATGTACACAGCAGTGTGTGTGTGTGTGTGTGTGTGTGTGTGTGTGTGTGTGTGTGTGTGTGTGTGTGTGTGTGTGTGTGTGTGTGTGCGTGCGTGCGTGCGTGCGTGCGTGCGTGCGTGCGTGCGTGCGTGTGTGTGCGTGCATGCATGCGTATTCATGTTTGTGGCTGGTGCCAGACAAGGACAATGTGCCTAGAGGTCAACCAGCACTTGTCAACCAATTACATTACATGTATTACATTACCATAAACATAACCTTTGAGCCTTGTTAACCCTGGTTAACCCTTTTGCATCAAAACACAGACTGACAGTGATTTAGTAGAAAACTATTTTCCCTTAGCCTGATCTCATGTCTGCTTGACCAGGTTCATGTTCCCTACAATCATTGGACAAAACTGGCAGTGTATTGAAAATATAACAACTCTTGCCAAACAGTGAGTTCTTGTGGCCCTCCAGAGCTTGTTGGCAGCTCTTACTCCTCCTAAGATTAGCTAATACCAGATAGACAAACTCCTGAAAGACTGTGGGCCTTCCCTGTCATCTCCAGTCAAGCCTTGTCACAGACAAACCTGTCTCTGTGGATCAACTCACACCACTCCTCATAAACTGCCTGGTTCTCAATGGCCTGTTGGATCACATGGGCTTGTCTGTGACTGTCGAATACTGACTTGCTGGCCTAGAGTCGTGTCGCTAAATACAGACTTACTAATGGGACACAAGGACACACATACATACTCACACACGCAGAGGCACACACACACAGACACGCACACACACAATGGTTAATTAAAGGGGGCTATGACATCTATTGGTAGTGATGGGACAGAGTAGAGAGAAAATATTACAGGGCTTATTATTCATTTTGCTGGGTTTGTGGTCACCCAAATAGTTCCATTGTTCCCCCCAGAATCAAATGTAAAAAGCAAACACAAGCTACTGAAACACACAAAGTGGAATAGCCCTACTGCACTTTCACACTTAGACTGTATACTGCAACCTATTCTAAACAGTATGCTCTTAGGATTTGATGGTAAGTTAATGCGTGACACATTCAGTCATTTCACTCCTACTTAATCAAATATGCTACCTCCTCTTTGTAGTCGGTCCATTTGGAAGGCTTAAGCCTCCAGCCACTGCTGTATATTTTCATTTGTTCGGCTTTTCTGCATTACTATCGTTAATCTCTCTCGACCTATGAGTGAGTCATTCAGTGAGATGACAGAGCTGCCACAAGGCCTGTTTCTGCTGTCTGGCTCGATGAGATGAGGGAGAGATCCAAGCCACTGACGCCTAGGATGATGGCTCCCCCAAGCTAAGCGCAATGACTGTCTCCACAGAACATCTCCTCCATGGAACCAACCACTGTATATTATTACAATCATCCACACAGACACACACAGACACAAACACAATCACCGTGCAGCCCGCAACCTTACAAAAAATACAACTCAAAACACAATGACGTACCTACTTAGACATTTACATCCCAAACTTGTGAATACTTTGAACAAAACCACATTTACATTTTGATTCATGTTCTATTGTTGAGTCATAAAGGGATTTTGGGCTGAGTCCAACATGTCAAATTAGGGTCAATGGAAATGCCAGTGTTTATTTGATTAGAGAAGTTGTCCTGCGGGGTTTCTTCACCCCAATGCTGACTGGTTGGTTTCCACCCGACTTCAGCAAAGGCCTCATCATTTTCAACCCCAAACATTTCCCTGTGCTGTTCTAAGTATATAAGATGCTTATGAAGTTATAAACTTACAAAGTGCTGAGATAGGACAAAAACTGCACACTGTTGGTTTAGATGCTCCCAGACAGTGTTTATGGTCGATATGTTGCTATAATAAACTCTTGGATCATCATAACAGTGTGCAGTTTCCTAATAAAGTGCTCACTTTTTCATATCTCAATCACATTAGAATGTTGCTTTCTGAGTTGGGTCATATTGTCTGGGGACAGTACGTGACACACAAAGCATTCATAAGACATTCATATAAGCACTAAATAAAGATGATGCAGCCATAATATCAAGCATCAGGGTTCCCTCTCTCCCGTTCTTCGATATTTAGATGATATAAACTGCACTGACATTATTGGCCTAAGTCACCCATGAGACATGCAGTGGAACAGCCTTTTGTCGTGTTAGTGTCAGACACAGAAATAAGGTTAGAATCTGCCTCTGGTGTTTCTCTTCACACTGTTGAACCCTAACAACCCTCACTCCATCTTCTGTTGTGACAGCCAGGGAGACAAATGCTTACTGTACTGCCAAGTTTAAGATCTGGGGGTATGGGACTACAAGTAAGTATAGAGCTGTGCCTCTTAACACTGATCCCTGGGATGTTGTCAGATGGTTTGCTCTCAAGTACTAGTTTGTTTGCGTTGAATCCTCAGTCCATCTACTTGACAGACAGGGAGACACATGTTTACTGCCATGCTCAAGATCTGAAAAGGTATGTACTGTGTAGGCCTGTAAGCCTAGTGCTGTGGTTCTAAGCAGTGGTCCCTGACATGTTGCTGACCAAGTCTCTCAGATGGTCTGCTCTTAAGTGTCAGTATTAATGAAAGTGGTGCTTCGAATAGGAAGGATGTCGCTTGTCTCTTCCTGCTATGACAATAAAGAAACACTGTCCTAGAGCGAACCATAGCAAGGAGTTCAGAAATAGAATAACTGCTCTGCATGTTCTCAATTAGTAGATTGTTACTGACATGAAAGACCTTGTCCATGGTCTACAGGCACAGATCTGATTACACATTGATAGGCCTATCCTATGGCCTAATACAGCTGTCATTTGTGTCGACTTTGTTTAAGTGTCATTGTTGTGTTGTAATTTAATGTGACCAGCCTCTGTCACAAACAGGTCACAGAGGAAAGAAATGGAGGGAAATATGAGCATAGTCATTTCATCACTGTAACATCATCCTCACATTTACATTTACATTTACGTCATTTAGCAGACGCTCTTATCCAGAGCGACTTACAAATTGGTGCATTCACCTTATAGCCAGTGGGACTTTTTTTTTGGGGGGGGGGGTAAGGGGGGGTTAGAAGGATTACTTTATCCTATCCCAGGTGTTCCTTAAAGAGGTGGGGTTTCAAATGTCTCCGGAAGGTGGTGAGTGACTCCGCTGTCCTGGCGTCGTGAGGGAGCTTGTTCCACCATTGGGGTGCCAGAGCAGCGAACAGTTTTGACTGGGCTGAGCGGGAACTGTGCTTCAGCAGAGGTAGGGGAGCCAGCTGTCTCTCTCTCTCGCTCTCTCTCCCTCCCGCTCTCAGGTGAAAGCAGGCTTGCGAAGGTATGAGGCCTGGGCCAGAATGTGGCACACGTACTTACCCATCCCCAAAATAACCTATTTTACACTCAGTTGAAATTGAGAGCCATTGCAGCTGCTCTACCCAATAGACTGATTCACTTCTGGGAAAAGTCAGCTAAAACAGACAGCAAGGTCTGAATCATTGGTGTTCTAGATATCAAAATAAACCCATGGATGACTTCTGAGGGTGGATTTCATGGAAGGGGAGACGGAGTTGTGCAAGGTGTAAGAGGTGCATGGGGGATGGGGCGGAGTGAGAAAGTAAAACATTTGACACAGTCGAAACGCCAAGTGAGAATGCTTATGACAAGGTGTGAATTGAAAAAGTGATAGAAGTACACAATATGGCTTGTTATATGTGGGTGAAAAGTTTTGATGTAGTATTGATAAATAAGTCCTGCTGAATATATCCATATTAGAATGCTTTACATTGTTACAAAGAGCAGACTTCAGAAAAACCCTTGATGGACTGACCGTTTTAGGTTTCACACCAACTACTCTTTTGCAGAATGATGAAACATGCTGAATGTTTATCTTTCTTTGATCTCCTTTCTTAATGACGAGGAAGTAATACCTTGAATGCTAAATGCCTCCATGTCTTTTTAGATGGTGGCTGGCTGGCTGACAGCCTTAAGGCGTCCGCATACTTCCCAGACGAAACAGTTCGGAAGAGTTTGTGCATATATTCCGACTACATTTTGTGACGTTTTTGTTGGTTTTGGACTTCGGTGAGGGTTTTTTCCCAAAAAAATTTGGAGGCAAGCCGATGTTCGGAGCCAAAGTCTACGCCCCTTCGTCGGTGGTTGGTCAACAGTAGGGATTCTTCAATAGTCTTTGTTGTCATTCAACGATAGACGACTCGTTTTCATGCACATTCTTTCATTGAGAAATACTGCACCAAACATCTTAGTTAGATGTAAAATTGTGAGACTAAGATCTCCTCGGCGGGAACATCAAAATTAATGTCAGATTTCTTGAGTTATCTTAGATTAAATCGGAATATTCTCAAAATGGACAAACAGTACTATTGTCACTTTTTCTCGTTTTTCAAGCAAAGGTATTTTAAGAGAGTATGTGAGTACACTCGTTCAGTTCGGCTAACTGAGTTCGGCGAGGCACCAGCTGAACTGAAGCATGCTGACATCTTCTCTCTCTCTCTCTCTCTCTCTCTCTCTCTCTCTCTCTCTCTCTCTCTCTCTCTCTCTCTCTCTCTCTCTCTCTCTCTCTCTCTCTCTCTCTCTCTCTCTCTCTCTCTCTCTCTCTCTCTCTCTCTCTCTCTCTCTCTAGTCTAGAGAGCAGGTCAGTGAGCCAGAGCAGGGCATTGAGTCTCAGTTCTCCGGACCCTCTCTTCCCCTCTCCCTCCATGGTCTTATGGGCAGCCATGGCACAGATCTAGGGTCAGCTCATTCAGAATTGTGCAAAAGGAGATGGCTGCCGTTTTACGGTGCCTTGTAAGGATCCGACGGCGAGTGCGTAATCTACCTCTACCATCAGTCCTATTAGCTAATGTACAATCATTGGATAACAAAATAGACTAACTAAGATCACGGATATCCTACCAACGGGACATTAAAAACTGTAATATCTTATGTTTCACCGAGTCGTGGCTGAACGACAACATGGGTAACATACAGCTGGCGGGATATACGCTGCATCGGCAAGACAGAACAGCTGCCTCTGGTAAGACAAGGGGTGGCGGTCTTTGTATATTTGTAAACAACAGCTGGTGCACAAAATCTAATATTAAGGAAGGGTCTAGGTTTTGCTCGCCTGAGGTAGAGTATCTCATGATAAGCTGTAGACCACACTATTTATCAAGAGAGTTTTCATCCATATTTTTCGTTGCTGTCTATTTACCACCACAAACCGATGCTGGCACTAAAACCGCACTCAATGAGCTGTATAAGGCCATAAGCAAACAGGAAAATGCTCATCCAGAGGCGGTGCCCCTAGTGTCTGGGGACTTTAATGCAGGGAAACTTAAATCCGTTTTACCTCATTTCTACCAGCATGTTAAATGTGCAACCAGAGGAAAATAAACTCTAGACCACCTTTACTCCACACACAGAGGTGCGTACAAAGCTCTCCCTCGCCCTCTATTTGGCATATCTGACCATAACTCTATCCTCCTGATTCCTGCTTACAAGCAAAAACTAAAGCAGGAAGCACCAGTGACTCGGTCAATAAAGAAGTGGTCAGATGACGCAGATGCTAAGCTACAGGACTGTTTTGCTAGCACAAACTGGAATATGTTCCGGGATTATTTCTGATGGCATTGAGGAGTACACCACATCCGTCACTGGCTTCATCAATAAGTGCATCGATGACGTCGTCCCCACAGTGACCGTAGCTACATACCCCAATCCGAAGCCATGGATTACAGGCAACATCCGCACTGAGCTAAAGGGTAGAGCTGCCGCTTTCAAGGAGCGGGACTCTAACCCGGACGCTTATAAGAAATCCCACTATGCCCTCCGACGAATCATCAAACAGACAAAGCGACAATACAGGACTAAGATTGAATTGTACTACACCGGCTCCGATGCTCATCGGATGTGGCAGGGCTTGCAAACTATTACAGACTACAAAGGGAAGCACAGCCGCGAGCTGCCCAGTGACACGAGCCTACCACATGAGCTAAATTACTTCTATGCTCGTTTCGAGGCAAGCAACACTGAAGCATGCATGAGAGCATCAGCTGTTCTGGATGACTGTGTGATCACGCTCTCCATAGCCGATGTGAGTAAGACCTTTAAACAGGTCAACATTCACAAGGCCGCAGGGCCAGACGGATTACCAGGACGTGTACTCTGAGCATGCGCTTACCATCTGGCAAGTGTCTTCACTGACATTTTCAACCTGTCCCTGACTGAGTCTGCAATATCAACATGTTTCAAGCAGACCCTGTGCCCAAGAACACTAAGGTAACCTGCCTAAATTACTACCGACCCATAGCACTCACATCTGTAGCCATGAACTGCTTTGAAAGGCTGGCTCACATCAACACCATTATCCCAGAAATCCTAGACCCAATCCAATTTGCATACTGCCCCAACAGATCCACAGATGATGCAATATCTATTGCACTCCACACTGCCCTTTCCCCCTGGACAAAAGGAAGACCTATGTGAGAATGCTATTAATTGACTACAGCTCAGCGTTCAACACCATAGTGTCCTCAAAGCTCATCACTAAGCTACGGACCCTGGGACTAAACACCTCCCTCTGCAACTGGATCTTGGACTTCCTGACGGGCCGCCACCAGGTGGTAAGGGTAGGTACCAACACATCTGCCACACTGATCCTCAACACGGGGGCCCCTCATCGACGGGGCTGTAGTGGAGCAGGTTGAGAGCTTCAGGTTCCTTGGTGTCCACATCACCAACAAACTATCATGGTCCAAACACACCAAGACAGTCGTGAAGAGGGCACGACCGCAAGGCACTACAGAGGGTAGTGCGTACGGCCCAGTACATCACTGGGGCCAAGCTTCCTGCCATCCAGGACCTCTATACCAGGCAGTGTCAGAGGAAGGCCCTCAAAGACTCCAGCCACCCTAGTCATAGACTGTTGGTTAAGGGCTTGTAAGCATTTCAGTGTAAGGTCTACACCTTTTGTATTCGGCGCATGTGAAAAAAATAAAATTTGATTTGATTTGAGCTTACCTTCCCCAAATCCTCATCTTAAAGTGGCGCTCCAGTCTCCTTTTCACCTCATTTAACACCTGCTTTACTTTACAAAAGGTACATCTCAATAGGTTGTCCAGGTAAGTCATGACATAGCACAAGGGGGGTTGGGCCTTTCCTCTTTTGTTTTCTACTGCTCCTCCATTGTTCCTCTAGCAAGAGTGAGGCTGATGACATCACGACTTCCCATCAAACCAACTCCTTGAATGCCCTACTCCTTGAAGTTTTCAGTTGTGTCTAAAAAACACTATTTTGCTCAAAACATATTTTTTTTTATCCTTTAGTGTGTGTACTTTACTGTATTTACACTTGGGATATCACTTTCCAACAGGAAAAGTTAAAAAATCACTGGAGGATGTCTTAGGGTGGAAAACTGGTCTAATTCTTAGGGGCAACTTCCTCCTATTCCTAGTGTGGTGACTGAGTAGTGAGTAAGGACACTCCAGGGAATTGATTCAGACAGGAGTCATCCTCACTGACATTTGCAGTCTTCGAGGAAAGATCTCTCATACACACATGCTCCGAGGCGCTGGGTAGGCCTGCCATTTCTCCTCAGTACAAACGTGTTTAGAGAGCTAATGTGTTTCAATGTTGTGGTTTTTCATATCTCTACTCCTCTCTTCTCCTTTCCTCTAGGAATGGATCAAACCATCAGGGAATGGGTCAAAGTGTTTGGGGATTATTTTTCTATTTCATGCACAGCTGCTCTGTTGTCATGGATTAACAGAATCTGTGGTGAAATCCAGCAGGATGTGTGTATGTTGGGCTATAGCTCGGATGTTTGAAGTTAGAGTGGGTGGGCATGTAAATTCCAAGAGCATTTGGTTAGTGATAACATTAACTCCCAGTGATAACTAAAACCAAAATGTACATATTTACATGATCTAAATTCATTATATGGTAATATGGTCTCTTTGATGTCTGTAAAGGACAAACAAAGCCTTTGATTGCAACAGAAGCTCTGTGTAGGAAATGATACAAAGAAAGAACCTGGGTAGGTGGGAGCTGTGGCATGCAGTGGATAGTGGAGCAGTGCATACACACAAACACACACACAGAGACCATATTATATGATAGTGTGTCGGTGCATTGCATTCAGCAGCTGTTAACCACCACCACTGATATAGGGGAGACCTGTCTCTGTGTGAGAAATTCATTACCATGTAGTGTGGGTTTAGTCAGGCATGGCTGTGAGATCAGAATATTGTGTGGAATCCTACTGCAGTTCTATAGCTGCCACCATGTATGGGAAGACTGGGGCAAAATGAACACTTCAGTCTGTGTCTCCCTCCCATGCAGCTGCAGGCATTTCCTTTAAACGCCCCACATTCCGACATGTAATTGCTCAATCTTGCTCTCACACCTCCTTCCTTGCTCTTTCTATCAGTATGGGGCTCAGGTCACACATAGGCCTACCGATGTCAAGCACAGGTCTCACCACCATATATGCTATTATAGACAGATCATCAGTAATGCTTTATTACATGTTATAAGCATCAAATTACAACATTCATTATTTCTGAATGTAATGCATTATCAGACAGTCAGCCTACAGTATATCTCAAATCATCTAATAGGTTGCCACTGTGGTATTCTGTAACCTGCCGCACTGGTTAAACAATAATGTTTCCATATATACTACATGACCAAAAGTATGTGGACACCTGCTCGTCAAACAGCTTATTCCAAAATCATAGGCATCAATATGGAGTTGGTCCCCCCTTTGCCTCTCTTCTGGGAAGGCTTTCCACTAGATGTTGGAACATTGCTGCGGGGACTTGCTTCCATTCAGCTACAAGAGCATTAGTGAGGTCGGGCACTGATGTTTGGCGATTAGGCCTGACTCGCAGTCTGCGTTCCAATTCATCCCAAAGGTGTTTGATGGGGTTGAGGTCAGAGCTCTGTGCAGGCCAGTCAAGTTCTTCCACACCGATCTCGACAAACCATTTTTGTATGGACCTCGCTTTGTGCACGGGGGCATTGTCATACTGAAACAGGAAAGGGCCTTCCCAAAACTGTTGCCACAAAGTTGGAAGCACAGAATCGTCTAGAATGTATGCTGTACCATTAAGATTTCCCTTCACTGGAACTAAGGGGCCTAGCCCGAACCATGAAAAACAGCCCCAGACCATTATTCCTCCTCCACCAAACTTTACAGTTGGCACTATGCATTGGGGCAGGTAGCGTTCTCCTGGCATCCGTTAAACACAGATTCATCTGTCGGACTGCCAGATGGTGAAGCGTGATTCATCACTCCAGCCGACGCTTGGCATTGTGCATGGTGATCTTAGGCTTGTGTGTGGCTGGTAGGCCATGGAAACCCATTTCATGAAGCTCCCGATGAACAGTTATTGGGCTGACGTTGCTTCCAGCGGCAGTTTGGAACTTGGTAGTGAGTGTTGTAACCGAGGACAGACTATTTTTATGCGCTACGCGCTTCAGCACTCGGCGGTCCCGTTCTTGTGTGGTCTACCACTTCGTGGCTGAGCCATTGTTGCTCCTAGCCGTTTCCACTTCACAATAACATCACTTACAGTTGACCGGGGCAGCTCTAGCAGGGCAGAAATTTGACAAACTGACTTGTTGGAAAGGTGGCATCCTATGACAGTGCAACGTTGAAAGTCACTGAGCTCTTCAGTAAGGGCATTTTACTGCCAATGTTTGTCTATGGAGATTGCATGGCTGTGTGCTCGATTTTATACACCTATCAGCAACGAGTGTGGCTGAAATAGCCAAATCCACTCATTTGAATTGGTGTCCACATACTTTTGTATATATTGTGTATTTCTATGGATGGCATTTCTAGGCTGGTGGTAGGCTACAGTAGCCTGCCTTACCACACCCCCATTCCCCCCATTCCCCTCTGATACCAGCCGTGGGTAGGCTACATTTAGATTCCTAGGGTGTACATGCAGCTCACATGACTGCTGCATATTACTGTAGACGTTAATTGTGTCAAGATCGGCAGGAAAACCAATGGGTTTCCTCTCTGTATGTGTGTGTATGTGACGTAAGGGAGGCGGGTCGGAGGCAAGTCTGTGTGTATGTGTGTGAGCGAAAGAGTGTGTGTGGAAGCCTATCCGCCAGGCAGTCGGCTCCTGCACTGAGGCACGGTGTGTTGCGCGGCTGATCTCGCATTGAATGGACTAGATTTTTCCCAGCCACGTAAGTACACACCACCGCCGGAAAGAATGTCTTGCTGAATCAAGGGAAAGGCCTGGGAAAGTCGGCCATCCCTTAATTCCAGCAGCTGAAACAGTCGACGACAGTTACTTCGGTTTTTAAAATTAGTCGCAAAGGACATCCACTTCCGAACACAACAAAGGGCTACGAATTCTGGATGGTTTTCTCTCCATATTTGGTCGATGGCAAATCCCGAAGCTCGCTGCATTTGTGGAACGAACAAGGCCCATCTGACACTGACCTGGTAGCTATGAAGCAATAGCATTGCTTTTGCTATCAATAATTAATGTTGATTTAAATATAGCCTACCGTAGCTTGCAACGTCGGTGCGATTTTAACCGCGGTTACTTTGTATGGTCTCAGTCTGCAAGCTATTAGACGGATACATTGTTTCTATTTTCTAAAACGTGTAATGTAATTAAATTAATCTGCGGGCTAGCTTTATGCTAAATCTTTAATCTAGCAGTCCAGTCGTCATTACAAAGCTGACATTCGGTAGGTTTTGAGTGTTTCTTTTATAGCAAATCGGCATTGCTGTCTCTAGCACTCTGGAAAAGCGTTTATGCTCAAATGCAGCACTATCTCTTCTGCAAAGGGCTGCCGTGCGTTATGGTGCAGTGAACAATGATTTTGTTTTAGTCCTACAGCTGGGTAGATAAAGACCACATATTGCAAACATTATCTTAGAATTGCATCTTTCTTTGCATGTATTGCATATGAGCCCTCCAGCTGTACAGATAAAGGTTGACATAGCCTAGCCTACGTATTACAGTGTAATAGGTGCACTTGCAAGGATAGCGCAAAACATCATCTAGATATATTTTTTAAACGGCAGCTACAAAGTATTGGGCCACAAAAACCAATCTATCGACTAAAGTTTACAACCCAAAGAAGTGCTGCTACACATCCCTGCCTTCGAATAGAAGAAGACCCCGATAGTTTGGAAGTATTTCGGAATCCTGATGAACATACAGAGATCAAATCCCATCAACATCTCGCGTTATGGGAGATCACGGCACAAAGCGACCGATTTTGAGGAGTTATCTTGCCTGAGGACTACAGAATCCAGCCAGAGTTTCAGCCCTAACCTAGGATCCCCTAGCCCCCCTGAAACACCAGATTCCTCCCACTGTATCTCCTGCATCGGGAACTACCTGCTCCTCGAGCCCTTGGAGGGGGACCACGTTTTCAGGGCCGCCCACCTGCACACCGGGGAAGAGCTCGTATGTAAGGTGGGTCCTCGAGCTATAAGAGTTTTATGGGCCCTTGGGTTGATTGACGGTTGCATTAGCAATAGAGAGAATGCAGCAGATATGGGCCTACATTGTAGCGAACGTCATGCAAATTCCAATCATCTCGAGGAGATCACACTAGCCTAACCATAAAGCACCATATTTGGTCAATCCACCAGGGTCAAGTTGCAAGTTGACTGTAGAATATAATTATAGCACTATAATAAACCTGAATTTGCTCACAATAAAGCCATCTATTTTAGATAGACATTAGTTACATATACAGTAGTTACATGTTTATAGCTGTAGGGCAGGCCTATCTGGTTGCCTTTTAAAATGCAAATTACCCACGGACTGTCCAATAGGGCATGCACAACTAAACAATGCACTGTATAGATAAATACCCGGTGTTGCCGCGAAATTTGTCTCCTGATATTTTATGCATGAATTGGAAATAGAGACGACCGAACGAGTAATGGAAAAGTGAATGAAGTGCATAGCAGGCAGACAAGCAGGCTGCTCAGCTCGCGCGTGTCTCGAGAGCTATGTGGGTCTGGTTGCATGATGTAACGTCGACAAAGGAGTGAATAACCGCTCTCCCAAACTAATAGCCCGTGTAGCACTACCCAGTCCTTTGTTCCTCATTGTTTAAAAATGAATATGAGGTTTTCCTCATTCTCCTGCTCATGCAGCATGGTCTCATATACTAGACGTAATATAGTAAACGTAAATCCGGGACACTGAATATAGGATGATATGTTAAGTTTGGTATGATTACATAAGACAGATGGTTACTTAAGGCAAAACTAAAGTAGGGTGGTTGGTCGGGCGTATAACGCGAACGTCTAGCAACCCAAAGGTTGCGAGTTTGTATCTCATCAGTGACAACTTTAGCCTTTTAGCTAATTAGCAACTTTGCAACTACTTACTACTTTTTAGATACTTTGCAACTAATTAGTATGTAGCTAACTCTAACATTAACCCTGTTAGCTAACCCTAATGTTAGCCACCTAGCTAGAATTTGTAACATATCATAAGTTTAGCAAATTCATAACATATAGTACGAATTGTAATTCATAACATATCATACGAAACGGGTGATGGAGATCCACAAATGAATGCATACCATACGAAACGTAGCATACAGTATCATACTAAATGGAGTTGAACTATTTACGTACAGAATAATACAAAACGCTCTGAGACCAGGTTGGTGCATAGCACATGTGCTCAGGTTTTCATTACTACCAAAATGACCCACCATATCCCACAAGGTAAATGGATGTATAAAATAATAATGTTTCAGTTTTTCTAGTGCAATATGAATATAATACATTTCATTGTAGTTAAATCTCCAACTTTGCATGTTGTTGTTTTTCTCATAGCACACACATCACCAGAGGGCCTAAAAGATCCGATATGTGGTTGACTTATTGGATAGGACTTCAATTTGTTCATAGGGCAACCTTTTGGCCTTTGTGTCCACCACTGGACAGTACAGTATTGACTTAACTCTATATTATGATTATTGGCGCATTGGATACATGTACCCTTGGGTACATTCAAATGATTAACCCTAAACAGGGTCATAAAATTGGCCTGATTAATAGAACAAATGTTAGGCTAAAAGCACACAGGCCCCATAGGAGCACAGTCCTAGAATAGGCTAAGGCCCTAAACTGTGTTCCAGTGGTAAGAGAACGGCCTTTGGCACTGTAACTGCCACTGCCAGCGAGCTATATTTATACATCTGACCTCCATTTCTACTGAATGTTGCCAAGCAACATCAAAGATCAATTTGTAATGTCAGAATTGACAGTTTACTGCCTAGGTGTATTAGTAGACCCCAGCTACAACTGTAGACCTTGAGAAGTACACACTCACTGCGGGGTGAGCCAGAGCCTACTGTTTTTATTGACTTGTAGTCGAGAGGCTCGTTCACCTGGGCTTCACTTGCTGAAAGTCAAGGTGGAGAACTGAGGGAGAGGGGTTACTATGGAAAACCGGGGCAGCCTGTAGCATATGCAGGAGGGTGACAGCGACAATGTTACAGAATGTTCACATTCAGATAGAAATGTATGCATGCAGAATATGGAATGGTCACCCTGCAGGTCTATTACCTTTCTATCTACAGCAGCATTCTAAATGTTGCACCCCATGGAATAAACCTTGGTCTGAAGGTTCTGGAGCACTGGGGGTGGAGGACTATTCAGTAAGGTGAAACATTCAGAACTTGGAGAAATATAGAGCTTGCCCGGTTCTCTATTCTACACGATGATAGGCAATCACATCTGCTCTAGTCTACACAATGTGCTGAACAATGACTATCAACTCCATTGGATACTAAACTCCTTCCCCCTCCTTTCTCCCCACCCACCCCCTTTCCCTGCTCCCTCCCCCTCTCCAGGTGTTTGAGATAGGCCGTTACCAGGAGTCCCTGGCGGCCTACTTCGCCCTGGGCAGACATGAGCACATCAACCAGGTGGTGGAGATCCTGCTCGGGGAGCAGCGGGCCTATGTCTTCTTCGAGAGGAGCCACGGAGACATGCACTCCTTCGTCCGCACCTGCAAGAAGCTGCGCGAGGACGAGGCCGCCAGGCTCTTCCGTCAGATAGCCTCGGCCGTGGCGCATTGCCATGATAACGGCGTGGTCCTCCGGGACCTCAAGCTGAGGAAGTTTGTCTTTAGGAACGAGGACAGGTGAGAAAGGGGGTGGGGGAGGGGGAGGGGGGATGAACGAGTCTCTCACCTTATGCTCATTGTAAATTGATATGAATGTAAATAACCCTGCTCTTTACATGAAGTTCCACCTTTTATTAACACTGTAATTACTACAGTAACAATGTTGTCGTAACATAATAATGAAGTTGAGCAGTTTCTATTTAGATCAGAGGTCGCCATATTGGAGGTATGCAATATAACTAGGAGTACACACACATGTATGTGGCTTGGGGACAAGCAGGGTGACTCCTGGATACAGACCAGCTAGCTGAACTGCTGTTAAACTGGTGGACAGTGTAGCAGAGATGCCAGGAGTTGCTTTGTCTGACAGATGTTCAATTACGTTGGGATTTACCATGTAAGGCTGTGGCACAGAGTAATGAATCGGTTCTACACCGACATCAGCTAGTGCAGGCTGTAGTATATACTGACCCCTGGTGGTGGGCTGTCCATATTTATCATTATAGTGATCCAGGAGAACAGTGATAAAAAACATATTCTAATGCTGCTTTTTTAACTGACTGTCAAAGCAAGCATGTGCTGTTCCTGGCACTGACTGGATGCCCTCTATCTGAATGCCCCTGCCCAGACACACACTGAGCTCAAGTCAGCTTTGTGTTTTCTCCTCCAATGGTTAAGGTTACATTGGGCGAAGGGTAAGCTGATCCTAGATCTGTTCAGGACCTCATTCTGCTCCAACCTGGCAGTGGAGTAGATGCCCTTTATCTATGTGAATGTATGGCTGCGTCACCCTCTGGCTCTGCTCATTGAAAAGGGAAGCTGAGCCGACTACCACGCTCATTTAATAGCACTCTTAACGACCTTGGCTGCCATGACAGGGCCAACCAGGTTGGGATGTGACAGCTGAATGATTGATGGGGGCAGAGCTTGGTTCAAGGGGGGTGAAGAGAGACACTGTGGGGTGGGGACTGGGGGTGCATCTAATTCTAAGTGTCTTCCTTCCTCTGCTCCTATCCTTGTATCCTCTCCTACATCTGGACTGATCGGAAAAAACAAGCTAGCACGAGATGAAAACATTTTATTTTTTTAAATCGCAGCAGTACAGTGGCAGGCTACTGGGAATCTGCTTTCGCCTATCCAGCTCTTTCAAATCAGTGCAGATGAAGGAAAGGAGATGAGGAGACTGGAGAGGAAGCCACTTCAGACTATTCAGAGTCACCCTGGCCAAAAGCCAAGTCCCAGAGCTTTAGTGGCAGGCCAGAGAAGGGAGATAGGGAGAGAGAGAGATAGGTGACCCAGTAAGTTGATATGGCCACAGCAGTTACAGTATTTGCAGTGTGTGGGAAACCTGCTTATGTCATCATGGTTGAATTGACCTCTCACTGTCCCCCAGGAAAGGTTATAGGTCTAGAACCCAACCTACAAGCATTGTCCTTAATGTACCAGACAGTGACCTTTTAACCCAGCAACGTGTTTTAATGTATTTTTAACGTCTTTATGGGGTCATACTTAACATGAGATGCTATGTCAGCAGTAGTAAGAAATATGCCAACCTCTCTATTCTATTGGCTACATAGAGTGTTTGCTGGTATGTATGTTGTAGGTAGCTCTGTTAGTGACATTTCTAAATGGGCTGCTTATAAAGGCAATTGAGGTAATGCATTGATTGCATACTCTCAACTACCTGAAATCAAGCTCCTAGAACACAATAAATCTGAACAAGTGAAGCGGACGGTACAAAATCCCACAATTAACATAAAGTCAAGCCTAAGCACAAATCAGTGGAGGTGTGTGTTTGCGCACTTGTGCACATGAGTGGGTGCGCGTGTCACAGACAATAGGAAGACATTTTCTGAATATGCATTAGCCACTGCTGGCTGCAGCTCTGCTCTTCTCCTTAATTAACCTTTTACTGCAGTGGGCTAAATCACTGTCACACAGAGTGTTTCTTGGTCATCTTAAACAAATCTACTTTGTAACAAAAGTATACACCTCACACACATCTTAGTCCTTGAGGCATCACTACAGACCCCCTGGTTCGATTCCAGGCTGTGTCACAACCGGCCGTGATTGGGAGTCCCATAGGGCGGCGCACAATTGGCCCAGCGTCGTCCGGGTTTGGCCAGTGTAGGCCGTCATTGTAAATAAGAATTTGTTCTTAACTGACTTGCCTAGTTAAATAAAGGTGAAATAAAATAAAAATAAAATATGGGGTTTAAAAAAAGGAGACACCTGTACCATGTCAGATATAGAGTTGAAATGTATTCAATTTTGAGTTTGCATCCCAATATTACACTTTATATACATCACAGAAGACAAAATAAAGAAATACCTGTTTGACATAGAAACACTGGATTTTCTGCGTTAAAAAAATATATGTTTATTATGAAATTATGAAAAATATTAATAATAGGTCATTTAACTGCAGGAAAGGGCTACAGTGGATGAAGTGTTCAGTTCTCCCAGAATATGTGTGTGTGTGTCACTAAGAGCCCCTCCCACATAAACAGATGGAGACACTTTAGGTGGAGCCTCACAAGTGTCCCTTTCTCATCTGTGTATAGGGTCTGTATACCGTGAGCCACTCCAGAGCCCTCATCAGTCATGGTGCCTCTGAACAACCCATCATTATGATCAGCAGCTCTCAGAGAAACATGGCTGTGAAGGTCTGCTTTGAAAAGAGACAAGGCTTAATGGGTCTCTTTTTAAAAAAATACACTGATGATGATAACCCTTTTGAGGCTTGATTTCCGTTTTGAAACTCTTCTTACCGCATGCTGACTCAAGGCCCCTGAACTGAAGTCGTCCATAATGGTGGTTCTTTGTTGGGCTGGAGTGGTCTATTGAATCAGCTGGGCTATAAATAGGCTGATGCATGCTGGGTGCGCTACTCTTATCTCTGTGAATGGAAATGTCAGATGTAAGCCCCCGGCATTATGTGCTCTACGTAATTTAATGTCCAAAGCTATGGATCGAAAACATGCGGATGATGTCCATCACAGTGAATTACATTGTGCTCCCACTAGAAGAGGGCAACTGCCTACAGTGATCAAGAACTGTGCGGCAGAAGCGTTTCTATACTCACAATGTACTTTTGATTTTATGGCCCAATTACATTTTAAATTAGAAAATGCGTCATTGTCCATCGGTTATATAAAGGTCAGATATGATTCTTATCAGAATGGATTTTGTATTCATCCTCCTGTGGAAAGAGGACTCTGGGTATTAATATTTGTTTGTTGTCTGTTCTTGTCTCCCTCCAGGAGCCTTGTGAAGCTGGAGAGCCTAGAAGACACTTACATCCTGGAGGGCCATGACGACTCTCTGTCAGACAAACATGGCTGCCCTGCCTACGTCAGCCCCGAGATCCTCAACGCCAGCGGCAGCTACTCGGGCAAGGCGGCCGACGTCTGGTCCCTGGGCGTCATGCTCTACACCATCCTGGTGGGCCGCTACCCCTTCCACGATGTAGAACCCGGCTCCCTGTTCAGTAAGATCCGCCGGGGCCACTTCAGCATCCCAGAGACCCTGACGCCCAAGGCCAAGTGTCTGATCCGGAGTATCCTCCGCCGGGAGCCTGCAGAGCGCCTTACGTCCCGGGAGATCCTGGAGCACCCCTGGTTCTTATCCTCCGGGGCAGCAGGTGGTGCTGTGGTCCAGGGGAGAGGGGAGAGGGAGCAGGAGCAGACTGTGCCCGAGGTGAACATGGAGGAGGAGCTGGATCAGTTCTTCAGCTGAGCAGACATGAAGCACAAAGGGAGGACTACGCCACAACGCGGAACAAATGTGACACGCTCGGAAAGAGCCTAACGGTAGATTAGTTGTTTAGCAGGTGAAACATTGTCACTCACAGAAAAGGTGTTTCCATCTTTTTTTCCTTTCCATTCCATGGAAAACCAACCTCGAGGCGGAGCCAAGTGGTGAATGGCGTACAAACATCACAGGGGCAGGACTTCTGTTAAGAGGAGTTTGCCGCCACTAGACATGCAAGTCGCAAACAATGTAGCAAACATAATTATTTTTTTGGGGGGGGGTGCATTTAAAAGTAGATACATACGACATGTTGTGACGCTACAGAAAGCACGAAGGGACACAAGACCACAGCCAAGGAGAACAAGACACATGTCAGTCAGTCAAACTGCTACTACACTCCTCTATGAGTTTTCACATGACCAGGTATAAATTGCCCGCTAACCACAGATCTAGGATCAGATAACCCAACCCTCAATCCTAAACTGAACCATTATTAGGAGGATTAAAACAATATCTGACCCTGGACCAGTGATTAGGGACAACTTCTACCTAATCTGTTCTAACAATCATCAGGACAGATGACCTCATTTTTATTTTCTCACTCAGTGTTTGTCTCTCATTACCTAACATGACCTTTGACCCTAGGTTATAAAGCTCTTACTGACATAGAAGACGGATACTCACTCAATTATTGCACGTACCCGTCTTCAGAAACCTGTGTGCTTCATCATCTTTTTCTGTATAGCCTTATTCCTCCCCCACTTATTGTGTGCATTTCTTTTAAAAAACAATGTTCCACCACCATTCATTTATAAGGCTAGGTTTTAAGTCTGATATTACATTTACATTTTAGTCATTTAGCAGACGCTCTTATCCAGAGCGACTTACAGTTAGTGAGTGCATACATTTTCATACTGGCCCCCCGTGGGAATCGAACCCACAACCCTGGCGTTGCAAACGCCATGCTCTACCAACTGAGCTACACGGGGCCTTGATATCACCTTGTTGTATTAAGCTATTCCATTAAATTGTTACTGCTGCTTTGATATCTTCTCCTTAACCTTAATTTGTAACCTCTCTCTCTCTCTCGTTAAGCCTTCACCACGTGGCATAATGCGCTTGATTTGTTTAGGTTCAGTGAACAATCGTTATCACCTCTCTAGACTCACTTTCTCTATTTAAGTTTAGCTTTTCATTTGTAGGAACGGAAAACGTTACGTTTTATTTAAATTGTAACAACAACTATATAAATATAAATATATATATATTTAAAAAAACATTGCAGGGTTTTTCTTTTTCAGAGATTCCTTTTTCATGTATGTATTGTAGGCAATATTTTGGACACAGGACAGTTGCGATGGGAAAAAGGCTGTCCGAAGTTTTTAGAAAAAACTATTAAACTTTTATGCCAGTATTTCTGTGCCCGCACCACCCATGCCAACTTCAGTCACCCTTAATATATTTTATTTTGAACTTGACACCAATTATTAAAAGATACTATTACAGTAACATGTTCTGCAGTAGCCCATGTTGATTTTCTTCTGCCTGTGTAGGTCCTGTGAAACTGTCCTGTTCTGAATGGGTACCAGTGGACATGTTTTGTCGTATCTCAATGTTACTTGAATTTGTGTTTTTATTAACTAGTCCTCGGCATGTGCCCTATGAATGCTATCACCTGCCTAGCAGGGTGAAACAAAACAAGCTTGTTTTTTTATTAAAGTAAAAACATTTGATCAGAAATGTTCTATTTTGAGTTGCTTTTAAAACTGACTATTGCTTTTATTTTGTTTAATAGAATGAGCTGCCCATATTTGCGTTAGTGCTGGTTTGGTGCTAATGTTCAAGGAGTCTTTTTGTTTTGGAGGGGAGTGATGCATGGTGGGAATTCTGCCTCAGATGTTCTGATTGTAAAATGTAACAGATTTAGGTGTTTTGTCCAAATTTATTCAGTAAATAAATTGTGAACTGCACATTGGGTTTGATTCTTCTCTTAGCACATCATAGATATTGTATCTTTATAACATTAGGCCTCTGTATGTTATTACTCAAGCCCTCTGATGTTTATTACAAAGTGCTTTATATCAGGGATTGCGTCATGTCTAAACATTAGCTCAGGCCGCAGTGATGTAATCGCTGCATTTTCCTGGAGTACATTACAGTATGACCACTTTAGACATCTTTGAGTGAGGAGCACCTAAACACATTAAAGAATGTCTCAATGCTTAAGTGCTGAGCTCACAGTGTTAAATAAACTGATATAATAGTACCCCAATTAAGCATAGTGTATTTGACCACACACGATGTTGAGATTTTCCGCATTTTAGACTATACATTAGGCTAGTTCACTTCAGATACTCTGCTAATGCAGATAGTATCCATCTGTTACACACAACAGACTTGGGCAGAAAATAGTAGTATTTTGTAGTTTATTTGAAAATACCAACTTTTCAAATACTCAATGTAGTCGAATATAGTTTATATAGAGTTTCAACTAAAAGGCAACTATTTTCTTTGATATTCAAATACAGGTCTCAGAAAAACAAATGATATTGAAAGTATTTTGAATACAGTGCATTCGGAAAGTATTCAGACCCTTTTACTTTTTCCATATTTTGTTACGTTACAGCCTTATTCTAAAATTGATTAAACAGTTTTTCCCCTCATCAATCTACACACAATACCCCATAATGACAAAGCAAAAACAGGTTTTTAGAAATGTTTTCAAATATTACATTTACATAAGTATTCAGACCCTTTACTCAGTACTTTGTTGAAGTACCTTTGGCAGCAATTTCAGCCTTGAGTCTTCTTGGGTATGACGCTACAAGCTTGGCAGACCTGTATTTGGGGAGTTTCTCCCATTCTTCTCTGCAGATCCTCTCAAGCTCTGTCAGGTTGGATGGGGAGCATCGCTGCACAGCTATTTTCAGGTCTCTCCAGAGATGTTAGATCAGGTTCAAGTCAAATCAAATCAAATCAAATCAAATTTTATTGGTCACATGCGCCGAATACAACAGGTGCAGACATTACAGTGAAATGCTTACTTACAGCCCTTAACCAACAGTGCATTTATTTTAAACAAAAAAGTAAGAATAAAACAACAACAAAAAAAGTGTTGAGAAAAAAGAGCAGAAGTAAAATAAAGTGACAGTAGGGAGGCTATATATACAGTAAAATAAAGTGACAGTAGGGAGGCTATATATACAGGGGGTACCGTTGCATAGTCAATGTGCGGGGGCACCGGCTAGTTGAGGTAGTTGAGGTAATATGTACATGTGGGTAGAGTTAAAGTGACTATGCATAAATACTTAACAGAGTAGCAGCAGCGTAAAAAGGATGGGGTGGGGGGGCAGTGCAAATAGTCCGGGTAGCCATGATTAGCTGTTCAGGAGTCTTATGGCTTGGGGGTAGAAGCTGTTGAGAAGTCTTTTGGACCTAGACTTGGCACTCCGGTACCGCTTGCCGTGCGGTAGCAGAGAGAACAGTCTATGACTAGGGTGGCTGGAGTCTTTGACAATTTTGAGGGCCTTCCTCTGACACCGCCTGGTATAGAGGTCCTGGATGGCAGGGGAGCTTTGCCCCAGTGATGTACTGGGCCGTACGCACTACCCTCTGTAGTGCCTTGCGGTCAGAGGCCAAGCAGTTGCCATACCAGGCGGTGATGCAACCAGTCAGGATGCTCTCGATGGTGCAGCTGTAGAATTTTTTTGAGGATCTGAGGACCCATGCCAAATCTTTTTAGTCTCCTGAGGGGGAATAGGCTTTGTCGTGCCCTCTTCACGACTGTCTTGGTGTGTTTGGACCATGATAGTTCGTTGGTGATGTGGACACCAAGGAACTTGAAGCTCTCAACCTGTTCCACTACAGCCCCGTCGATGAGAATGGGGGCGTGCTCAGTCCTCTTTTTTTCCTGTAGTCCACAATCATCTCCTTTGTCTTGGTCACGTTGAGGGAGAGGTTGTTGTCCTGGCACCACACGGCCAGATCTCTGACCTCCTCCCTATAGGCTGTCTCATCGTTGTCGGTGATCAGGCCTACCACTGTTGTGTCGTCGGCAAACTTAATGATGGTGTTGGAGTCGTGCCTGGCCATGCAGTCATGGGTGAACAGAGAGTACAGGAGGGGGACTGAGCACGCACCCCTGAGGGGCCCCCGTGTTGAGGATCAGTGTGGCAGATGTGTTGTTACCTACCCCTTACCACCTGGGGGCGGCCCGTCAGGAAGTCCAGGATCCAGTTGCAGAGGGAGGTGTTTAGTCCCAGGATCCTTAGCTTAGTGATGAGCTTAGAGGGCACTATGGTGTTGAATGCTGAGCTGTAGTCAATGAATAGCATTCTCACGTAGGTGTTCCTCTTGTCCAGGTGGGAAAGGGCAGTGTGGAGTGCGATAGAGATTGCATCATCTGTGGATCTGTTGGGGCGGTATGCAAATTGGAGTGGGTCTAGGGTTTCTGGGATTATGCTGTTGATGTGAGCCATGACCAGTCTTTCAAAGCACTTCATGGCTACAGACGTCAGTGCTACGGGTCGGTAGTCATTTAGGCAGGTTATCTTAGAGTTCTTGGGCACGGGGACTATGGTGGTCTGCTTGAAACATGTTGGTATTACAGACTCAGTCAGGGACATGTTGAAAATGTCAGTGAAGACACTTGCCAGTTGGTCAGCACATGCTCGGAGTACACGTCCTGGTAATCCGTCTGGCCCTGCGGCCTTGTGAATGTTGACCTGCTTAAAAGTCTTACTCACATCGGCTACGGAGAGCGTGATCACATAGTCGTCCGGAACAGCTGGTGCTCTCGTGCATGCTTCAGTGTTGCTTGCCTCGAGCGAGCATAGAAGTGGTTTAGCTCGTCTGGTAGGCTTGTGTCACTGGGCAGCTCGCGGCTGTGCTTCCCTTTGTAGTCTGTAATAGTTTTCAAGCCCTGCCACATCCGACGAGCGTCAGAGCCAGTGTAGTATGATTCAATCTTAGACCTGTATTGACTCTTTGCCTGTTTGATGGTTCGTCGGAGGTCATAGCGGGATTTCTTATAAGCGTCCGGGTTAGAGTCCCGTTCCTTGAAAGCGGCAGCTCTACCCTTTAGCTCAGTGCGGATGTTTCCTGTAATCCATGGCTTCTGGTTGGGGTATGTACGTACGGTCACTGTGGGGACGACATCATCGATGCACTTATTGATGAAGCCAGTGACTGATGTGGTGTACTCCTCAATGCTGTCTGAAGAATCCCGGAACATGTTCCAGTCTGTGCTAGCAAAACAGTCCTGTAGCTTAGCATCTGCGTCATCTGACCACTTTTTTATTAGCCGAATCACTGGTGCTTCCTGCTTCAGTTTTTGCTTATAAGCAGGAATCAGGAGGATAGAGTTATGGTCAGATTTGCCAAATGGAGGGCGAGGGAGAGCTTTGTATGCGTCTTTGTGTGTGGAGTAAAGGTGGTCTAGAGTTTTTTCCCCTCTGGTTGCACATTTAACATGCTGGTAGAAATGAGGTAGAACGGATTTAAGTTTCCCTGCATTAAAGTCCCCGGCTACTAGGAGCGCTGCATCTGGATGAGCGTTTTCCTGTTGATTAATGGCCTTGTACAACTCATTCAGTGCAATCTTAATGCCAGCATTGGTTTGTGGTGGTAAATAGACAGCTATGAAAAATATAGATGAAAACTCTCTTGGTAAATAGTGTGGTCTACAGCTTATCATAAGATACTCTACCTCAGGCGAGCAAAACCTCGAGACTTCCTTAGTATTTGATTTTGTGCACCAGCTGTTGTTTACAAATATACACAGACCGCCACCCTTTGTCTTACCAGAGTCTGCAGTTCTGTCCTGTCGATGTAGCGTATAGCCCGCTAGCTGAATGTTGTCATTGTTGTCGTTCAGCCACGACTCCGTGAAACATAAGATATTACAGTTTTTAATGTCCCGTTGGTAGGATAACCGTAATCTTAAATCGTCAATTTTATTCTCAAAAGATTGAACATTGGCTAATAGGATTGATGGGAGAGGCAGTTTACTCGTTCGCCGTCGGATCCTTACAAGTCTGGGCTCTGGCTGGGCCACTCAACAACATTCAGAGACTTGCCCCGAAGCCACTCCTGCATTGTCTTGGCTGTGTGCTTAGGGTCGTTGTCCTGTTGGAAGGTGAACCTTCGCCCCAGTCTGAGGTCCTGAGCGCTCTGGAGCAGGTTTTCATCAAGGATCTCTCTGTACTTTGCTCCGTTAATCTTTCCCTCGATCCTGACTAGTCTCCCAGTCCCTGCCGCTGAAAAACATCCCCACAACATGATATTGCCACCACCATGCTTCACCGTAGGGATGGTGCCAAGATTCCTCCAGACGTGACGCTTGGCATTCAGGCCAAAGAGTTCAATCTTGGTTTCATCAGACCAGAGAATCTTGTTTCTCGTGGTCTGAGAGTCTTTAGTTGCCTTTTGGCAAACTCCAAGCGGGCTGTCATGTGCCTTTTACTGAGGAGTGGCTTCCGTCTGGCCACTCTACCATAAAGGCCTGATTGGTGGAGCGCTACAGAGATGGTTGTCCTTCTGGAAGGTTCTCCCATCTCCACAGAGGAACTCTAGAGCTCTGTCAGAGTGACCATCGGGCTCTTGGTTACCTCCCTGTCCAAGGCCCTTCTCCCCCGATTGCTCAGTTTGGCCGGGCGGCCAGCTCTTGGAAGAGTCTTGGTGGTTCCAAACTTCTTCCATTTAAGAATGCTGGAGGCCACTGTGTTCTTGGGGACCTTCAGTGCTGCAGAAATGTTTTGGTACCCTTCCCCAGATCTGTGCCTCGACACAATCCTGTCTTGGTGCTCTATGGACAATTCCTTTGACCTCATGGCTTGGTTTTTGCTCTGACATGCACTGTCAACTGTGGGACCTTATTTAGACAGGTGTGTGCCTTTCCAAATCATGTCAAATCAATTGAATTTATCACAGGTGGACTCCAATCAAGTTTTAGAAACATCTCAAGGATGATCAATGGAAACAGGATGCACCTGAGCTCAATTTCAAGTCTCATAGCAAATACATTTGCAAATATTTCTAAAACCCTGTTTTCGCTTTGTCTTTATGGGGTATTGTGTGTAGATAGCTGAGGATTTATTTTTATTTAATCAATTTTCAGAATAAGGTTGTAACATAACAAAATGTGGAAAAAGTCAAGGTGTCTGAATACATTCCGAATGCTCTGTATCTCTCAGAAAACCAAATAATATTTGAAGGTATTTGAATATATTATTAAGTTAGTTGAAAACAAATAAATATGTATTTGATGGTTGCCAAATATTTGATGAACCAAAAACTACAATATTTAATTGAATTAGTCTAAATATATGATCATTAGCATATTTTCATAATGAGTGAGACATAAGGTAATACAGTAACACTTGACATCAAGTTATTATACATGTGTAGTAACTTTGTGATTATTGTTACACAGGCACATAAACTGTTTAATGTTAAGTGTTTCTGACAATGCCAACAGTAACACAATATGACTATTAAGTGTCCAAAGGAAACTAAATATTCCAAAACTGTCTTCTTGAATCAACAACAGCCAAGGAGGGTGTAAAATAATGTTAGTTTGTATTCTGTGTGTTTGAAACAAGAACACACCCTCAGATGGACAAATAGGTTTGAAATGGTTTTTGCTAAGCATCCAACTTGCTGTTTGAAATGTTTGCAAATGGCTTTGAATTACTCTGCAGTATTTTTAGGAATCATAACATTAATTGCAGCTTTCAACCTTTTCAGTGGCATGTTGAAAGAGTCATAGAGTAGTGGAGTGTCACAACTTATTTATACTTATCTGTACAAGATATCATTGGTTAATTGGTTTGACTTGATGTACACCTGGGGCAATGGATATTCAGGAGAATGGATATTTACTAAACGTTCAGATAGAAATGTGCTGTGTAGATCCAATATGACTGTCAGATAGATTGGAATAGTATAGGAGATTGTGTGACCCCTGTTCATTCTATGTCTATCTTCAACATGCAGTTCCAGATACAGCCCTGCCTATGGCAGTGGTGATCACGACATTTTGTCAGCCGGTTATTGTCATGCAAATGATGCCAGTCTCACGGTAATTGACCATTAATTAACATAAACACGTTTAGCATCTCCAGGCCTCCACACATACAAGCCGCTGATGCATGCCTTTGGAACATCTACATTAAAAAATCTAATAAATCAATTTAATATATACCATCACAATAATTACATTATTATTTATTTTGGGCAGGTCTAAAGAAACATTATGATATGAAGAAAATGTATTTCAGAACAACAGAATATGAGTTGGCCTACTGTATGTTATCTGGCTACGCTCCAGGCCATAGGCTGTAGGCTAGTTAATTTAGCTGACAAGATATGCTTATAAATCCTGTGCCATTCTTTTATATAATTTTATAGTAAGAAGAATATCATTTAACTTAGCTGAATAAAATAGAAAGGATATTTTTCACATTCCAGAGCAAGTGCACATATGAAGTGGCTATGTTGAGTGTAAAAGTGATCATTTGAAACAGGTCCTTTTGCTAAATTTAGAGTTATTTGGCAACGTTAGTTGTGAATGATACAAACCTTAGAATGTCTAAGAAATCAAAACATATACAGTGAGGGAAAAAAGTATTTGATCCCCTGCTGATTTTGTACGTTTGCCCACTGACAAAGAAATTATCAGTCTATAATTTTAATGGTAGGTTTATTTGAACAGTGAGAGACAGAATAACAACAAAAATCCAGAAAAACGCATTTTAAAAATTTTATAAATTGATTTGCATTTTAATGAGGGAAATAAGTATTTGACCCCCTCTCAATCAGAAAGATTTCTGGCTCCCAGGTGTCTTTTATACAGGTAACGAGCTGAGATTATGAGCACACTCTTAAAGGGAGTGCTCCTAATCTCAGCTTGTTACCTGTATAAAAGACACCTGTCCACAGAAGCAATCAATCAATCAGATTCCAAACTCTCCACCATGGTGGCCAAGACCAAAGAGCTCTCCAAGGATGTCAGGGACAAGATTGTAGACCTACACAAGGCTGGAATGGGCTACAAGACCAACGCCAAGCAGCTTGGTGAGAAGGTGACAACAGTTGGTGCGATTATTCGTAAATGGAAGAAACACAAAATAACTGTCAATCTCCCTCGGCCTGGGGTTCCATGCAAGATCTCACCTCGTGGAGTTGCAATGATCATGAGAATGGTGAGGAATCAGCCCAGAACTACACGGGAGGATCTTGTCAATGATCTCAAGGCAGCTGGGACCATAGTCACCAAGAAAACAATTGGTAACGCATTACGCCGTGAAGAACTGAAATCCTGCAGCGCCTGCAAGGTCCCCCTGCTCAAGAAAGCACATATACAGGGCCGTCTGAAGTTTGCCAATGAACATCTGAATGATTCAGAGGAGAACTGCGTGAAAGTGTTGGTCAGATGAGACCAAAATCGAGCTCTTTGGAATCAACTCAACTTGCCGTGTTTGGAGGAGGAGGAATGCTGCCTATGACCCCAAGAACACCATCCCCACCGTCAAACATGGAGGTGGAAACATTATGCTTTGGGTGTGTTTTTCTGCTAAGGGGACAGGACAACTTCACCGCATCAAAGGGACGATGGACGGGGCAATGTACCGTCAAATCTTGGGTGAGAACCTCCTTCCCTCAGCCAGGGCATTGAAATTGGGTCGTGGATGGGTATTCCAGCATGACAATGACCCAAAACACACGGCCAAGGCAACAAAGGAGTGGCTCAAGAAGAAGTACATTAAGGTCCTGGAGTGGCCTAGCCAGTCTCCAGACCTTAATCCCATAGAAAATCTGTGGAGGGAGCTGAAGGTTCGAGTTGCCAAACGTCAGCCTCGAAACCTTAATGACTTGGAGAAGATCTGCAAAGAGGTGTGGGACAAAATCCCTCCTGAGATGTGTGCAAACCTGGTGGCCATCTACAAGAAACGTCTGACCTCTGTGATTGCCAACAAGGGTTTTGCCACCAATTACTAAGTAATGTTTTGCAAAGGGGTCAAATACTTATTTCCCTCATTAAAATGCAAATCAATTGATAACATTTTTGACATGCGTTTTTCTGGATTTTTTTGTTGTTATTCTGTCTCACTCTTCAAATTAACCTACCATTAAAATTATAGACTGATCATGTCTTTGTCAGTGGGCAAACGTACAAAATCAGCAGGGGATCAAATACTTTTTCCCCCTCACTGTATGGGCTGCATGATGCAACTATAGGATATTGATGATTGGGAAAATGTTTCAATAAAAGCTTGCACTCTGTTCCTTGCCTCAGGCTGCACACGCTGTTCTCTCATGAAGTGATCATATTTTCACCCATCAGACTATTCTCAATTTAATCTTGTCTTTACTAATATGTAAAATATATTTTGATTTAGAATGGCCCATGATCAAAGGGGCAGGGGAAAAAATACATGTCATCCGTACGCACTCCAATAGTGAATGGAAGACGCTTTCCCGCAGTTCGTTTTTCAATCATGCCAAGTAGGCTACTCCCGTTTTATAGCGGAGCATGTGGTCAACAGCTGAGAAATATATAGTAGCAACCATCAAAACTCTGCTTTCACACATGATTGCATATAGAAATGTCTGGGCTTATTTCACTCCATGCATCAACCACTGTTTGAGGAGCATGCAGCCTCTCGCTGGGCAACAGGTGATATTCCGCCCCAACTCTGTATGCCATGGGCTCTCCAACCCTGTTGCTGCAGCTACCCAGTGCTTAATTTGGGAAACAAAGTGAAATATGTTCAGGAACATCAATAGCAACATGTTTTCACAAGGAAACATATTTCATTAAACTGTCGACAGTCCCTCTATCTGCGTGCTCGAGAAAGGAATGAAGGAGAAGAGAGAGAGGAAGAGATGGAAATGCACGGTGGTGAGATGTTCTATAGCTAAAGGTAATGTATTAGCCTAATCATCATGAAAATATAAAAAATGCCCTATTACTAGGCTATTCAAAATCGAATACAAATTCACTATAATTGTAGGCTAACTCAAAGCTGCCGTGCACAATCAATGAACCAAGAGCATCGCCTAGGCCTATACATTCTCTCCCAGACTCATGGATAAAACGTTTGAAGAGTAGCATAAGGTAACCAGTCCATCCAGTATGCATAATAATACAGTCGACACTCAAAGGCGATTACTAGAATTTGTTTAATTTTGGAGTATAGGCTAGACCAAGACATCTTGAATCTATATATATTTTTTTATGTTTTTCTGCCGTGCGTAATATGTTATTAGGCTATGTATTGCAGGCTCTAATGGCACAATAATTATTTTAATTCAGGGATTTTTTCGGGCTTGGGCTCGAAAATAGGTTTATGGATATGCATAAGCTCTAATATGCTTATGGGTGTTTTGAATTAATCACCTTAGAAAGCGCTGTTTGACTTGAAACAACATACACAACGACCATGTTTTCCACTCAGTTTCAACCTGTTGTTGTACTTCTTTCTTCAAATGAATCAATCACAGTGAGGTGAGTTTTAAAAGCATGATACTGTTTTGATGATAAGTGTTTGATGTGATTTTCGATTGCATTTGCATTGATGTCGGAGTGGTTAGAGGGACAATAGAGTGGTGAGTACCAGGTCATTAGTAACTTGACAGTCGTTAGCAAGTTGGGTACTCAATGCATGTCCAGAGTGCACAAAATTAGATTAACTTGACTCAATGGTCACGTGGAATTTGACTGCAGTCATGACTCATGACTGTCGATGTGGCGGTAATAGGTCACCGCAACAGCCCTAGCTCTGCCATTAGTTGAAGGCAGCCAATCCAATAGTTTCAGAAAAGTAGTAACTTCCAGAGATCTGTATTCAAATAGTTTTTAAAAGTTGTCATTTTTTGGGATCTGTATTCAAATAGTTGTAGTCACCTCCAAAGTAACTATTTGTTCCCCTGGAAAAATAGTTACTTTCCACAAAGCATAGTTAAAACTATAGTTATCCCAGGTCTGACACACAAACCTGTCCTCATATACCCTCTCTCTCAGGAGACATTTATACCTAACAAACATAACCACTGTCCTCTAAAGCAGTGAATTATCTCAGCCTGTCAAACAGACATACTAGACATTTATAAAATGTTCTCTCTTCCCAGAGTCCTGCAGCACAGACCAAAGGCACAATTACTGAGGCCGCTAAATTTGGCGGAAGCTCACTGTCGGATAATCCAACAGATATAGATTTAAAGGCTAATTTAGTTGGGATCTGAGAGCAGAAAAGGACCTGAAGGACAGAAACTACTTATCCCTGAATAACATTACAACCATGGCTGCTGTGCCCATTAACTGATAGACAGGAGATGTGCGATATTAAGCTGCTTCTGCCAGGCAGTGCCATTCGAAAGTCTCTTTAGAAAAGTGTGCTTTTGACATTGTTACCTCAACAAAACGATCCATTTAACCGCGTTATCAGATATGCATGGATTATGAAAAGATCGCGACTCTCTCTTGTGTGAGAAAGAAGACAGAAAGGATTTTCACTTTCATCTCTTCACCACCTCTCCTCTCAACCTTGCAGACATTCAAATAACAATCAAACAATCATGTGAAAAGCTCTTCACAAACCAATTCCTGGTAGTTCTCTACTCTCACAAGCGTGCCCAAAATATATGTTATGTCAATTTTGCCATGCCAATGTATTTTCAATGTTTTTGATAGGCCACCTGACCTTTCCTCGCTCCTCGGACTGACCTTCTTCTGTCATTGAATCCCACTACAGGAAAGGACTTCACATCTCATTTGTCCCTCCAATAGTGAACATCATCTGGTGTGTGTGTGCGTGTGTTGTTGGTGTTGCACCTGTCATGTTTGTGCAGAGTAATCCAGATTAAGGTTATGTCCATCAGATAAGGGAAAGGGAGGCAGCTGCTGTGTTATAGGCTGCAGATACAGGATGCCTGTCCAGATTATACATACACAAACATATTACTGATAGGGAATGCTGATAGCCTCTCATTCACTTGCCTCAGCATCATTTTATGACCATCATTTCTTTATCTAGAAAATAGCTTTTTTCCATTGTCAACATTTGTTCTTATTTTACATTTGTGTAGTACAGTCCTTGTTCTTGTCTATTGATGTTCTGTATTATGTCATGTTCTATGTTTTTTGTGGACCCCAGGAAGAGTAGCTGCTGCTTCAGCAACAGCTAATGGAGATCCGAATAAAATAGACTGGACAAAAATATAAATGCAACATGTAAAGTGTTGGTGCCATGTTTCATGAGCTGAAATAAAAGATACGCAAAAAAAACGTATTTCTCTCAAATTGTGTGCACAAATTTGTTTACATCCCTGTTAGTGAGCATTTCACATTTGCCAAGATAATCCATCCACCTGACAGGTATGGCATATCAAGAAGCTGATTAAACAGCATGATCATTACATAGGGGCACCTTGTGCTGGGGACAATAAAAGGCCACTCTAAAATCTGCAGTTTTGTCACACAACACAATTCCACAGAATTGTACTATTTGTACTATTTGTACTATTTAATGAAGCTGCCAGTTGAGGACCTGTGAGGCATCTGTTTCTCAAACTAGACACTCTAATGTATTTGTCCTCTTGCTCAGTTGTGCACCGGGGCCTCCCACTCCTCTTTCTATTCTGGTTAGAGACAGTTTTACGTTGTGAAGGGAGTAGTACACAGCGTTGTACGAGATCTTCAGTTTCTTGGTAATTTCTCGCATGGAATAGCCTTCATTTCTCAGAACAAGAATAGACTGACTGTAATGTCTGCACCTGTTGTATTCGGCGCATGTGACCAATAAAATTTTATTTTATTTGATTTGATTTGACTGACGAGTTTCAGAAGAAAGTTATTTGTTTCTGGCCATTTTGAGCCTGTAATCGAACCCACAATTGCGGATGCTCCAGATACTCAACTAGTCTCAAGAAGGCCAGTTTTATTGCTTCTTTAATCAGCACAGCAGTTTTCAGCTGTGCTAACATAATTGCAAAAGGGTTTTCTAATGATCAATTAGCCTTTTAAAATGATAAACTTTGATTAGCAAACACAACGTGCCATTGGAACACAGAACTGATGGTTGCTGATAATGGGCCTCTGTACGCCTATGTAGATATTCCATTAAAAAATTACCAATTTCCAGCTACAATAGCCATTTACAACATTAACCATGTCTACACTGTATTTCTGATCAATTTGATGTTATTTTAATGGCCAAAAAAATTGCTTTTCTTTCGAAAACAAGGAAATGTCTAAGTGACCCCAAACTTTTGAACGGTAGTGTATATCTAGAAAAGCAGAAAGCTACAAATCATGAGAATGTTCAGGGACATTTCTCTCCAGGCTGCACAGTGAAGTGCCACTAGCACATGGGTAAAGCGGAACTGTGCTACTCTGCCCTCTGGTGGTGACTGTAAATAACTATCATCTATGGGTTTTGTGTTGAACCAAACCTGTGTTTAATTGTTGGAGAAAGTAGCAGCTACCCACCTGACAAAAACTGGTTGAATCAACAATGTTTCTAAGTTATTTCAACTAAAGAATTCATGTTCGATGAATCAACATGGAAAACTGATTGAATTTGAAAAAAGACATCAACGTAAGGGAACTTTTAACCTAAATCCAATGACATGGTGACATTTCTTGATTTCACGTTGAATTCACATTTGCTGACAACTCAACCAAATGTAAATGAAAACTAGACGTTCAACTGACGTCTGTGCCCGGTGGGTAGACTCACCTCACATATAGATTCTTCCAGCTTCCCAACAGTAGTTACATAAACAACGATAAAAAACTGCCATAACCTACACATTGTTGGTTGGACTCTCAGCAGTCTATATCTAGATGATCCCAGATAGGAAGGAATTGGTTGCAGGATTAAGAGTGAGAGGCAATACACACAAACGCAAAGAAACAAACACACACATTGAGGGAGTGTGATTAAGTTGACCCCCGGTGCACCGGGCTATAGCCCATGACTTGAAGGGCGAAAGAAGTGAGGGAGGAGAGCCCTTCTCAAATCAAACAGTAATCTGCACCACTCGGTCATGCTGTCAACAAGGCAGCTTTTCATTGGGAAGGCAGATAAAGCGTTTTTAAAAAAGCAATCACTTTTGCCTGTAAAAACACAGAATCCTACTCATTACTCTACGTGATTAGCCTACGTCACGTTTGTTTTGAGCCGACTTTGTCGTCGGCCAATGCGTGGCACCTGACTCACGCCCGGGAGGCAGCCCGGTTCCAAAACGAATGCAATCAATGCTAACCCGCTTAACCTGGGGCATTAATAGAACTCCCTCAGTGTGATGGTGACAGGTGTGCCTGTGTGCATCACAGTCGTACCCAAGTTCAACTAAGTTCTAAAGTTCCCCAGCTTTGCTACCAGGGTTGGGGTCAATTCTGAATTTCTGAATTGTATTCAATTCAAACAATGAATTTGAATTGGCCACAACCCACAGGAAGCATAATTTGAATTGAATTTGAATATAAAGAAAGTAGAATGGAATTCAAAGCAATTCAACTGAGATGTGAAACATGAAAGTCTAATTTTCTTTGACAAATCATTTATCAAAATGTTATGCCATTTATTAACGCAAAGAATACACATACCATTTCAAATATTAATTTGATTATAACTCAAAGATGTCAAACAATATTTTTATTTGGCATGAAGTGTTACATTGGTCCCTTCCATACTGCAGTGTTTGATCTAATGCATTCTGGGAAATGTATTTTTTTCTGATATTTAAAAACATTAAGGGAATTATGAATTATTATAGACAACCCACAACATGATCTTAGAATATTTCCAGACCACTGTAATTACTTAAAATTGTTTTAGGAGAATGAGTTTTAAAAATTGTTACAGGAGGGGGTCGCAGTTCCGGAGAGACCCACTAGGTGTCATCCTCCGACAACCTTAGGCACCTCCTCACTCACAGTCTGGACTAATCATTATCTTATTGGTGTCACCTGTGTCTACCTGTTCACTTGTGTATTTATGCCCTCACTTCACTGTCTTCCCTTGCTCAGTTTTCTCTGCTAGTTTCTCTATGTCCAGCAGTACTTCGCAGTGTCTGATCGGAAACCTATGAACAGGTACTTGAGAAGTGTTCTCCCTGTTTCGTTATTTGTTTCAGTCTTACAGTGAGGGAAAAAAGTATTTGATCCCCTGCTGATTTTGTACGTTTTCCCACTGACAAAGACATGATCAGTCTAGAATTTTAATGGTAGGTTAATTTGAACAGTGAGACAGAATAACAACAAATAAATCCAGAAAAACGCACGTCAAAAATGTTATCAATTGATTTGCATTTTAATGAGGGAAATAAGTATTTGACCCCTCTGCAAAACATGACTTAGTACTTGGTGGCAAAACCCTTGTTGGCAATCACAGAGGTCAGACATTTCTTGTAGTTGGCCACCAGGTTTGCACACCTCAGGAGGGATTTTGTCCCACTCCTCTTTGCAGATCTTCTCCAAGTCATTAAGGTTTTGAGGCTGACGTTTGGCAACTCGAACCTTCAGCTCCCTCCACAGATTTTCTATGGGATTAAGGTCTGGAGACTGGGTAGGCCACTCCAGGACCTTAATGTGCTTCTTCTTGAGCCACTCCTTTGTTGCCTTGGCCGTGTGTTTTGAGTCATCGTCATGCTGGAATACCCATCCACGACCCATTTTCAATGCCCTGGCTGAGGGAAGGAGGTTCTCACCCAAGATTTGACGGTACATGGCCCCGTCCATCGTCCCTTTGAAGTTGTCCTGTCCCCTTAGCAGAAAAAAACCCCTAAGCATAATGTTTCCACCTCCATGTTTGACGGTGGGGATGGTGTTCTTGGGGTCATAGGCAGAATTCCTCCTCCTCCAAACACGGCGAGTTGAGCTGATGCCAAAGACCTCGATTTTGGTCTCATCTGACCACAAGACTTTCACCCAGTTCTCCTCTGAATCATTCAGATGTTCATTGGCAAACTTCAGACGGGCCTGTATATGTGCTTTCTTGAGCAGCGTTTTGGAATGAAAGTCTTAATTTGATCCCCCTGTTGCAGGAAGTTTAAAACTTGTAGTGTTTTTGAGGTTTACATTTTAGTCATTTAGCAGACGCTCTTATCCAGAGCGACTTAGTGAGTGCATACATTTTCATACTGGCCCCCCGTGGGAAACGAACCCACAACCCTGGCGTTGCAAGCACCATGCTCTACCAACTGAGCTACAGGGCTTTTTAAGTTTGTAATTTCCACTTTGAAATTTCAGACTTGATTTTCTCTTACGAAAAATGTATCAACCCTACAAAAATGTCCATTAATTATAATCCACATAATAATTCACATTTCCTGTTGCTGCAGGATTATTTTCCTGATGCAGCAAACTGGCTCAAACTAAGATCCTACATCTGTACTCGAGGCGCGCCCGCGAACGTGTGCGTTTACCTACGGAAGAGAGGAAGAGGCGAAGCGAGAGGGATAACTGGTCCCAAAATCTGTCTTCTCCAGCAGGTGGCGTTTTTTCATTTTTTTTTTCCGCAAACCAAGCAAAGAGTTTTTGTAAGGAGGTCAATGAAAGAGTGTCGAATTTGGTTAATAAAAAATGTTATGTCTTATTTGCTTCGTGTGGCTTATTTGATATAATAGAAGTTTAGTGATGATTAGTTTGTTAGGAGTGTGCTGATATAAGTAGGACACGTGACATCCCGGAAACTTTGAGAAAAAACACTTTCTATCGGAGTTGTGCCTGGTTGTTACTAGTTACCAGAGCCGCAAAGTCATAAACTCCGCCTATTTCTACAATTTCTCTTCTTACAATGTGATTTGAAACCTAATCTTAACCACACTGCTAACCTTATACCTAACCCTAACCTTACAATTTTGTTTTTATGAATTTTAACAATATAGCCAATTTGGACTATGTGGCTGTGGTAACTAATGGAAAGAAGGTTTCAACCAGTTAATTGGCAATGTGCACCCCTGCTTATTGAGGCAATGGTTTTGCATAGTGAGTGGCTTAAGGTATTTCCAGAGATGGAAGAGGAAGAGAGACATCCCACTCCCAAATTTTTTCTGTTTCAATGGAAGTCAATGAACTAAAGCCTTGTTCACATTGGCAGTTTGAAGTGACTCAAATCCAATTTTATATCTGATTCGAATATGTTATTTTTCCTGCAGTCTGATCAGCCAAAAAGCATATGGAATCTGATATTTCAAGCCACATTGCAAACCACCTTCATAGGTGGTTTGAAATTGAGATGCAAATCTGATTCCTGCAACTTGTGTCTGAACGGTGAAATCCGATTTATTTTCCCTCAAGTGGTTTTTAGATTGTTATTTGGCATATCTTGTTGCTTGCTAGCTACTTTGTTGACAGGTTGAGAAGAACAAGTGGTAGCTAACTAGCATGTTCATTGTTTACCCCAAAAAGTGTGAATGTGCTAGAAAGCTAAACAGCTAGGTCTGTGAAGATTTCCAAGTCAAAACGGAGAGTGGAAAAATGGAAAACAGCTCTTCTTAGTTTTTCGTTTCTGGATTTGAAAAACAAAAATTGGAAATCTACTTGTTTTCTCAATTATTGTATCAAAATTGGACATGGAATAACGGAAAACAAATAACAACAAAATGTATTACATTTTCAGATTTTCCTTTTTTTCATACGGGAAGTACACGCCCCCTCATATAATATTCACAGCGCTTAGGGGCGGGTGTTTACAGCCTATGTTTTTTTTTTTTTTTTTTTTTCATTTAGCAGACGCTCTTATCCAGAGCGAATTACAGGAGCAATTAGGGTTAAGTGCCTTGCTCAAGGGCACATCGCCAGATTTTTCACCTAGTCGGCTCGGGGATTAGAACCAGCGACCTTTCATGGCAGCACAAAGAAAGGATTAGACTGTGTGAGTGTGACAGGAAGATACAAATACTCTGGTTAGCTAAGATGCAGATCTTATTATGAAGTTAGCATCCCAATAGTAGGGCGTTTGGTGACGCAACAAACAATGAACTCTATGTGAGAATTTTACAAAAAACAGCATTGATAAAATAAATTTTCACTAAATGTAAATAATGTGGTCATCAAAATACATAATAAATAATTTCAAGACATGAATGTGGAAGTTGTTAACCATGTCTGAAAATCCCAAAACTGTACATTTTGATATTTACGCGATATGACCCCAAATGTAAAGTAAGTTCTGTGCTTAGAACGTTCAATTATGTGGGACAGCCTTTTTTATGAAACCCGCAAAGTCGGTGTGTTCATATTTGCAATTTGTGATGGGTATTCCTCACTCTACCAGAGTAAGATCGAAGTGACATTGTATTGCCAACAAGTATGGGAAAGTCCTGAGGGTGTTTTACGGTCATCAGACGTCCTTGGACTGAAATATGAAGTAAAACATTTTCTTTTGCTTCTGTCATTCAGATGTTTTCAGAGACATGAAAAAAAAACATAGCAGATTACAAAGTAGAGCTTCTTAGCTACATTTTGGTGTATGGGTTGTCAGAGATTGTTTCAAATTCATGTGTCACCAACTGTTTTCATGACGAGATGCTAACTAGCTGTGTGAGGGAGTGTTAGTTAGCTTGATGTCGTTCGCTGAGGTAACGCTTTATTATTTCAAGTGTAAACTACCAGAATTCAGTGGCTACAGCCCATTCGATAAAACATAGCTAAATATCAGTGAATTGAAAATGTGTCCCATCAATCTTGTTGTGCAGGTGGCTAGCAGGCAGCTCACTCTGTCTCAGCCTAATCTAATTATTTGCTGGAAACAGTGCAGTTTATCCTCACATCACTAGAGTAACTCATCAACACCAAACATAACATTACAATGTAGCCCAACTCAGGTATTGGCCTACCTTAGATGTAAGCTATGTTATTAGATTAGTAGTGAAGCCTTCTGTATTACAGTTCAGACTTAGTGAGTCTGAATTTTGTTTCTGGTGTCCTTTGACAGCTCTTTCGTCTTGGCCATAGTGGAGTTTGGAGTGTGACTGTTTGAGGTTGTGGACAGGTGTCTTTTATACTGATAACAAGTTCAAACAGGTGCCATTAATACAGGTAACGAGTGGAGGAGAGAGGAGCCTCTTAAAGAAGAAGTTACAGTTCTGTGAGAGCCAGAAATCTTGCTTGTTTGTAGGTGACCAAATACTTATTTTCCACCATAATTTGCAAATAAATTCATTAAAAATCCTACAATGTGATTTTCTGGATTTTTTTTTTCTCATTTTGTCTGTCATAGTTGACCTGTACCTATGATGAAAATTACAGGCCTCTCTCATCTTTTTAAGTGGGAGAACTTGCACAATTGGTGGCTGACTAAATACTTTTTTCCCCCACTGTACATGTTAAAAGTTAAATGAAATCTTTACGACTAGGCCCACTGAGATCCTATTGAAGTAGTAGGGATTCTATATGTAATTCTATAATTAGGCCCATACACACATAGGAGGTCCCGTACCGAGAATAAATCTACTTTCACCCCTGGGTGTGTGTGTATGCAGGTGGCACGGCCATAGGTTTGAGCATATTATTATTTGGCACTCTAGGCCTAATCAGTTAGGCTACTGAATACAACATAACTTTGGTATACACTGAGTATACAAACAGACAAACATTTCCATGACATAGACTGACCCGGTGAATCCAGGTGAAAGCTATGAGCTCTTATTGATGTCACCTGTTAAATCCACTTCAATCAGTGTAGATGAAGGGGAGGAGACAGGTTAAAGAAGGATTTTTAAGCCTTGAGACAATTGAGACATGCATTGCGTATGTGTACCGTTCAGAGGGTGAGTTTGAGTGTGTCAAGAACTGAAACGCTGCTGGGTTTTTCATGCTCAACAGTTTCCCGTGTGTACCAAGAATGGTCCACCACCCAAAAGACATCCAGACAACTTGACACTGTGGGAAGCATTGGAGTCAACATGGGCCAGCATCTCTGTGGAACGCTTTTGACACCTTGTAGAGTCCATGCCCCGACGAACTGATGCTGGTCTGAGGGCAAAAGGGGGTGTAACTCAATATTAGGAAGGTGTTCCTAATGTTTTGTACACTCAGTGTATAGCCTAACTGTTACTAATTGGAGGTTACCCTGCTTTTTTTTCATGATTATGTAATCCCAAATATATGTACTCTGTTATCACCCCTGGTGTGTGTGCGTGTGCATGCACTGTACACTTTATGTATTTTATTTTCTTCTTTATTCTCCCGTGAAAAAGTATTTGCCCCCATAGTGACGTGAGCGGCTGATCAACAACTACAGGAAGCGTTTGGTTGGAATCATTGCAGCTAAAGGTGGCATAACCAGTTATTGAGTGTGATTGGGCAATTACTTTTCCCACAGGGGCATTGGGTGTTGCATAACTTTGTTTATGAAATAAATGAAAATTGTTGTTTTATTTGTTCACTCAGGTTCCCTTAATCTAATATTAGATTTTGGTTGAAGATCTGATAACATTCAGTATCAAAAATATGCAAAAGTAGAGAAAATTAGAAAGGGGGCAAATACTTTTTCACAGCACTGTATATAACCTGTTACCAATACTGCTACTGCTCGTCATGTTTGTATTGTTGCTGTACACTTACGACCATATAAGTCACCCTTGCTGCACTGAGTACCATATTAGGAAATGCAAACTTGTAGGTTTAACAAGGCTTTTAAAGTTTGTAATTTCCACTTTAAAATGTCAGACTTGATTTGCCGTAACAAAAAATGTATTAACCCCTACAAAAAATATCACCTTATAATTCACATTTCCTGTTGCTGCAGGATCATTTTCCTGCTGTAGTAAACTGGCTCAAATGAAGATCCTACACCTGTACTGATATTTCATTTGAGAGAGTGTGTATGTGTGTGTGGTGGGGGCAATATTTTTCTGGTCTTAATGCCCTTACAAAAAACATGCAAATCTGCTAGTGGGATGTTAACTTCCTAATGTCTTTGAGAAGGTGGCGATTAGGCTATACATTGCCTTTAGAAAGTATTCAAACCCCTTGACTTTTTCCACATTTTGTGGTGTTACTGAATTTAAAATGTATTCAATTAAGATGTTTTGTCACTGGCCTAAACACAATACCCCATAATGTCAAAGTGAAATTATGTTTTTTTTATGCCAAGAGTGTTCAAAGCTGTCATCAAGGCAAAGGGTGGCTATTTGAATAATCTCAAATATAAAATATATTTTGATTTGTTTAACACGTTTTTGGTTACTACATCATTCCATATGTGTTATTTCATAGTTTTGATGTCTTCACTATTATTCTACAATGTAGAAAATAGTAAAAATAAAGAAAAACCCTTGAATGAGTAGGTGTTCTAAAACTTTTGACCGGTAGTGCATGTAAATTAGATTTTTCTGTATTTCATTTTCAATACATTTGCAAAAAAAAAGTGTTTTCACTTTGTCATTATGGGGTATTGTGTGTAGATGGCTGAGAATAAATATATATTTAATCCATTTTGAATTCAGGCTGTAACACAACAAAATGTGGAATAAGTCATGGTGTATGAATACTTTCTGAAGGAACTGTATATGCAGATATTACGGTAACAGCACATTTAGTGTTATAGGAAGTATTGCGAACTGCTGTATTCCAAGCCCATTTTTGAACTGTTACTGTGCCCGTCGAGAGAAAGAGAGAGAGAGAGAGAGAGAGAGAGATCCGCTTGACTGGCTGGCAGAGTGTTAATGCCCATGGGAGAAAATGAGAGGTTTGGTGAGTGAGTCTGTCTGTCCTATTTTCATTTACATAGAGAGTGAAAGAGATATGAAAGAGATATAGGCATAGGCCAGATGTGAGGGTATTGTGTAACTAGGTCACTGGCTCATAATTGACTATTTAAAATGTGATACTGACCTAGAGTATGTGGACAACTACAAATATCTAGGTGTCTGGTTAGACTGTAAACTCAACTTCCAGACTCACATAAAGAATCTCCAATCCAAAGTTAAATCTAGAATCGGCTTCCTATTTCGCAACAAAGCCTCCTTCACTCATGCTGCCAAACATGCCCTCGTAAAACTGACTATCCTACCGATCCTTGACTTCGGCGATGTCATTTACAAAATAGCCTCCAACACTCTACTCAGCAAATTGGATGTAGTCTATCACAGTGCCATCCGTTTTGTCTCCAAAGCCCCATACACTACCCACCACTGTGACCTGTACGCTCTTGTTGGCTGGTCCTCACTACATGTTCGTCGTCAAACCCACTGGCTCCAGGCCATCTATAAATCACTGCTAGGCAAATCCCCGCCTTATCTTAGCTCATTGGTCACCATAGCAGCACCCACCCGTAGTCTGCGCTCCAGCAGGTATATCTCTCTGGTCATTCCCAAAGCCAACACCTCCTTTGGCCGCCATTCCTTCCAGTTCTCTGCTGCCAATGACTGGAATGAATTGCAAAAATCTCTGAAGCTGGAGACTCTTATCTCCCTCAATAACTTTAAGCATCAGTTGTCAGAGCACCTTACCGATCACTGCACCTGTACACAGCCCATCTGAAATTAGCCCACCCAACTACCTCATCCCTATATTGTTATTTATTTTGCTCTTTTGCACCCCAGTATCTCTATTTGCACATAATCTCTTGCACATCTAGCATTCCAGTGTTAATACTATTGTAATTATTCTGCACTATAGCCTATTTATTGCCTTACCTCCATAACTTGCTACATTTGCACACACTGTATATATATTTTCTGTTGTATTTCTGACTTTATGTTTTTTTTTTACCCCATATGTAACTCTGTGTTGTTTTTATTGCACTACTTTGCTTTATCTTGGCCAGGTCGCAGTTGTAAATGAGAACCTGTTCTCAACTGGCTTACCTGGTTAAATAAAGGTGAAATAAAAAATAAAAATAAAAAATACATTGTTTGATTGTTAATAATAATTGTAATTCTAATAAATGATAAATATTCATATTTGTTCATAAAGTTCAGTCAACTACCTACCACCGCATTTTAGAATATAGACCTAATAATGTTTTATTGTAATCTCATCCCCTTTTTACAACCTCCCAGTTCTGCATAAAATATAAATATACACTCAGTGGCCAGTTTTTTAGGTACACCCATCTAGTACCGGGTCAGACCTCCCTTTGCTCCAGAACAGCCTGTATTCTTTGGGGCATGGAAACATTGCTCAATAGGTATCAAGGGACCTAACATTTCCCACACCATTACAACACCGCCAACAGCCTATACCGTTGACACCAGGCAGGATGGGACCATGGACTCATGCTTCTTACGCCAAATCCTGACTCTGCCATCAGCATGACGCAATAGGAACCGGGATTCGTCAGACCAGGCTATGTTTTTCCACTCCACAATTGTCCAGTGTTGGTGATCGCGTGCCGTTTATTCTTGTTTTTAGCTGATAGGAGTGGAACCTGGTGTGGTAATCTGCTGCAATAGCTCATCCGTGATAAGGACCAACGAGTTATGCATTCTGAGATGCCGTTCTGCACACCACTGTTGTACTGCGCCATTATTTGCTGTTTGTGGCCCGCCTGTTAGCTTGCATGATTCTTGCCATTCTCCTTCAACCTCTCATCAATGAGCTGTTTTTGCCCACAGGACTGCTGATGACTGGATGTTTTTTTGTTTGTCGCACCATTCTCTGTAAACCTTAGACACTGTCGTGCGTGAAAAGCTCAGGAGGTCGGCCATTTCTGAGATACTGGAACTGACTTGCCTGGCACCGACGATCATACCATGCTCAAAGTCACTTATGTCACTTGTTTTGCCCATTCTAACGTTCAGTTGAATAGTAACTGAATGACTCGATGCCTGTCTGCCTGCTTTATATATCAAGCCACGGCAATGTGACTCACTGTCTGTAGGAGCAAACCATTTTTGTGAAACTGGCCATTGAGTGTACGTTAACAATATGACCGCCTTACTTTAAATGAATAGGCTTAACATGCTGTATTTGTAAAATTCCATACATACCATTTAGCATATTAAGTAGTATAAAAAGTTGCATTCTATTTTCATAAATTGTTTCAACTTGTTACAAACTCTCGGTTTTGCATAAAGCATGAAGATTTGTTAATAATATGACCACCCTATCTTAAATATTGGTCTTAAGTTACTGTAATTATATATTCCTTACTGCCTAATTTGCATATGAAGTGCCACATTTGCATAATATTGCATTTTTATTTCATACATTTTACTTTTATTTGAATCATCTCTGTGTTCTACATCATCCCTGAAAATGTTATAATAATATGACCACCCTATCTTTAGATATTGGACAAAACGTGTTGAATTTAAGAATCCAGACAGGTGATTTGGTGCCATTATTGACTAGAGATGAACATTGACCAGTCCGCAACCTTTTTGACCTTTTCCGATCACTTGTCATCTCAGCTGATCATCATGAACTTCATGTAGTTACATCAGCCAATACAGTAAGTTAAAATATTAATTTTTATTGGTCTGGGCATACTTCACCAACATCCTTTCCTGCTCACTGAAAGGCAGACGTAGGCTATACTCTTCAGTTGTGAACACAACTATTGCTGCGACAATTGGCCTAATTCTCTGAATGTATACAGGTGTTGGATCTTAATTTGATCACCCTGTTGTTGCAGGAAATGTCCTGCACTACAGGAAACGCAAACTTGTAGTGTTTTGAGGTTCAAGAAGCCTTCTAAACTTTGTAATTTCCTCTTTAAAATGTTAGACTTGATTTGCCCTAACAAAAAATGTATCAACCCTTACAAAAAGGTAGCAAGCTAATTGACTGCTGTGGCTAGTCAAAAGCAACTTGTTTTGAAAGTTCGATCATCTTATCCTTTGAGGCTTTAAAAGTGTTCTTATACTATGATTTTGAACATTCAAAGCAACTGGGAAACATCCATGGCAGGCATTGTTGTCACCTTAGCTTGCTATATAACTTCTGAGTGATAGAAGTCAAAGAATCCTATAGGATTCTCACAATCCAATAGGATTTTGTGTCACCTCTATCAGAATCCTATTGGAATCCTATTGGACTACTTTTTTCCTATTGGAAACAAAAAGTTATCCTATTGGACCCTATATGATTCTCGTAATCCTATAGGATTTTGTATCACCTCTATCATAATCCTATTGGACTACTTTTTTTCCAATTGGAAATCAAAAGTAATCTGATTGGATTATATAGGTATTATTATTGATTTATTTAGGATTTTTTTTCTTCAACAATACAAAACATGCACATACAAACGACAACATACAGATGCCCACAAACATCAACAACATCACCTCTGCCCAGACCCACCTGCTCACACCCCCACCTCCAGCGCCCGTATCACTCTCTACCACATGGCCTCAAACTCCACCATTTTGTTTCTCTCCGTCGCCCACGCACTTTCAACATTTAGATATCAAAGCATTCGACCTTTACATTGTGTTAACGATGGAGGATTGGTTGATTTCCAGTTTTTAAGTATGTTTTTTCAAGATGATTGACAAGAAAAGTATCGTCCAACCCATCGGGTTTCTCACTGCACCCTCATATGCCATGTCTTGAAATATGCAGACAGACGGATTAAAAATAGATTTATCCTATAGGTTTTTGATCAATCTTGTAGGATTTCATCACCCCAATCAGAATCCTATTAGAACTTTTTTTCTTAATTGAACCCATTCAATTATAGTTTGTTGTCATTGGTTCCAGTACAATACAACAACATTAATTACAACATTTTCATTGATGGGAAACAACAGTTCTATATTAATTTGTGTTTTATTCCCCTGTAAAAATGCCTGTCTCTTTAAGAGTGACTGATGACATCACAGCTAGCGCGAGCTCGCAATGTTAATTAGCCTAACTTCAGCTCGCAACCTGTGACTATGCAGAGAATATCTGGTTTTCTAACATTTTTATTCTAACTGTTTTATCTCTCATTATGCGTGAATGCAAGAACTGTGAGTTCAGTATTTGTTTCCTTCCTGACGAAGTTGTCAATGTTTTAATCATATTTCCGTCATTGTGCAGCATTTTATGCACTCGTTTTTATGCTAGCTAAGAAACTACTGTTAGCCACATTTTGCCTGTCAGCTGACTAGCTACAGTGGGGAAAAAAAGTATTTAGTCAGCCACCAATTGTGCAAGTTCTCCCACTTAAAAAGATGAGAGAGGCCTGTAATTTTCATCATAGGTACACGTCAACTATGACAGACAAAATGAGAAAAGAAATTCCAGAAAATCACATTGTAGGATTTTTAATGAATTTATTTGCAAATTATGGTGGAAAATAAGTATTTGGTCAATAACAAAAAAGTTTCTCAATACTTTGTTATATACCCTTTGTTGGCAATGACACAGGTCAAACGTTTTCTGTAAGTCTTCACAAGGTTTTCACACACTGTTGCTGGTATTTTGGCCCATTCCTCCATGCAGATCTCCTCTAGAGCAGTGATGTTTTGGGGCTGTCGCTGGGCAACACGGATTTTCAACTCCCTCCAAAGATTTTCTATGGTGTTGAGATCTGGAGACTGGCTAGGCCACTCCAGGACCTTGAAATGCTTCTTACGAAGCCACTCCTTCGTTGCCCGGGCGGTGTGTTTGGGATCATTGTCATGCTGAAAGACCCAGCCACGTTTCATCTTCAATGCCCTTGCTGATGGAAGGAGGTTTTCACTCAAAATCTCACGATACATGGCCCCATTCATTCTTTCCTTTACACGGATCAGTCGTCCTGGTCCCTTTGCAGAAAAACAGCCCCAAAGCATGATGTTTCCACCCCCATGCTTCACAGTAGGTATGGTGTTCTTTGGATGCAACTCAGCATTCTTTGTACTCCAAACACGACGAGTTGAGTTTTTACCAAAAAGTTATATTTTGGTTTCATCTGACCATATGACATTCTCCCAATCCTCTTCTGGATCATCCAAATGCACTCTAGCAAACTTCAGACGGGCCTGGACATGTACTGGCTTAAGCAGGGGGACACAGCAGGATTTGAGTCCCTGGCGGCGTAGTGTGTTACTGATGGTAGGCTTTGTTACTTTGGTCCCAGCTCTCTGCAGGTCATTCACTAGGTCCCCCCGTGTGGTTCTGGGATTTTTGCTCACCGTTCTTGTGATCATTTTGACCCCACGGGGTGAGATCTTGCGTGGAGCCCCCAGATCGAGGGAGATTATCAGTGGTGTTGTATGTCTTCCATTTCCTAATAATTGCTCCCACAGTTGATTTCTTCAAACCAAGCTGCTTACCTATTGCAGATTCAGTCTTCCCAGCCTGGTGCAGGTCTACAATTTTGTTTCTGGTGTCCTTTGACAGCTCTTTGGTCTTGGCAATAGTGGAGTTTGGAGTGTGACTGTTTGAGGTTGTGGACAGGTGTATTTTATACTGATAACAAGTTCAAACAGGTGCCATTAATACAGGAAACGAGAGGAGGACAGAGGAGCCTCTTAAAGAAGAAGTTACAGGTCTGTGAGAGCCAGAAATCTTGCTTGTTTGTAGGTGACCAAATACTTATTTTCCACCATAATTTGCAAATAAATTCATTAAAAATCCTACAATGTGATTTTCTGGAATTTTTTTTCTCAATTTGTCTGTCATAGTTGACGTGTACCTATGATGAAAATTACAGGCATCTCTCATCTTTTTAAGTGGGAGAACTTGCACAATTGGTGGCTGACTAAATACTTTTTTTCCCCACTGTAGCTAGCTAGCTAAATTGTAGCCATTTGTATGTCGTTTTTGAGTCACTGTATTGTTATAGCAGATGGTAAATGTTTTTTCTTGTTTGTTAATGCTAAATATATGTGCCTTATTATAGGCAAGTCAATCCCGTTTTCATGATTTCTGGTAGATCCCTAGTAGAAAAATCCTATCAGATTTTGGAACCAGTCCTATTAGACTCCTATAGGCTTCTACCCTATAGGATTTTATCCTATGTGATCCTATAGGAATCCAATACAAGAATCCAATAGAAAAGTCCTATCAGATTTTGGAACCAGTCCTATTGGACTCATATGGGATTCCAATACAAGAATCCAATAGAAAAATCCTATCAGAATTTGGAATCAGTTCTATTCGACTCCTATAAAATCCTATAGGATAGGTTCCAAAATATGATACGATTTTCTATTTGATTTATTGTATTGGAATCATATAGGATTTTCAGGCACGTGTTGTCTAAAGACAGGCGAAAATGCCATAGAAGTCACAAGTTATTTGCCTGCTTTTAATTCTGCGCATAATTGTTAGATAAAGTACAAACATAATTCATGTGTGGTAACTGTTCATTACTGACGCCTAGCTTGCACACCAATTATGGATACCGGTAATTATCTAGCAAAACAGATCAACTGCATTTGTGCCGAGTCAAACAAACTAGCACAGAAACTTCACTCAAATTGGTCGCGCCTGTGTGCAGTTTTTGTCTGTTTTACACGTATCTTTTTCGTGAATTTCAATGTAATATCTGTGACCATTATACAGATTCTTTTTTGCATGATGTCTCCCACTTCAGTTGTTAGAATCACAGGTTCACAAAAGCATTGGAAAGCACAAGGATGAAATCATCATTTTGGTCAATTATGTAGCCAGATGTACAGCCCACACCCCTTAATGAATAATAATATGCCATTTAGCAGACGCTTTTATCCAAAGCGACTTACAGTCATGTGTGCATAAATTTTTTACGTATGGGTGGTCCCGGGGATCGAACCCACTACCCTGGCGTTACAAGCGCCATGCTCTACCAATTGAGCTACAGAGGACCACATGTCAGATGCAAACAGACAACCTATACAGGGTATCCTGATTTCTGACACAGTACCAGAGAGACTGGGACTTATCGTGTGTGTGTGACACTAAGAAATGACTGGCAATTCGAACTCATTATCACTCTTCCCTGTAGACTAGCTTCTCCGTAGAGCCCATTCTGCTCCAGTTACAGTTCTAGAGCCTCAACTCCCACTGCTGCCTGTGTAGATCTGACGGACACATACCACTGACTTCTATTAGCCCTGAAAAAAGTGCAGCAGTTTTCACTACTTTCACAAGGGACGGATACAATACATTTTGATGCATGCATACTATAAAAACAATAGGAGAAACCCACCAGTAGATTATAGCTATTCAATCAGATCAAAAAGAGAAGAGAACATTTACAAACAATATAACAAATATTACGACCATCACACTGATATTGATGAAAAGTATTCAGGCGTCAGGCGCAGGAGGGTAAATCACAGAATATATGGTTTATTCCGGAACACAGAGGTACGCAGCAATGCGTAAAACACCCCAATGCGGTAAATACGGCACACTGGAGAAAAACAAGGCACATGGGTGAATATCCCGGCGATACAAAATACAAAGTAGCTCCACCGAGCTAGAGTCACCTCCACAAGAACTAATCACACACAAAGACAAGGGGGCAGAGGGAACACTTATACAGGTACTAATGAGGGGATATGAACCAGGTGTGTGTAATAAACAAGACAAAACAAATGGAATGATGAGATGAGGAGCGGCAGTGTCTAGAAGGCCGGTGACGACGAACGCCGAAGCCTGCCCGAACAAGGAGAGGAGGCAGCTTCAGAGGCAGTCGTGACTGTAACCCCCCCTTGACGCGCAGCTCCAGCAGCGCGCCGACACCGGCTTCGGGGACGGCCAGGAGGACGCGGAGCAGGGCGAGCCGGATGGTGATGGTGGAAATCCCGCAACAGGGAGGAATCGAGGACATCCCTCACCGGGACCCAGCACCGCTCCTCCGGACCGTACCCCTCCCACTCCACGAGGTACTGAAGGCCCCCCACCCGACGCCTCGAATCCAGGATGGAATGGACGGAGTACACCGGGGCCCCCTCGATGTCCAGAGGGGGTGGAGGGACCTCCCGCACCTCAGACTCCTGGAGTGGACCAGCCACCATCGGCTTGAGGAGAGACACATGAAACGAGGGGTTAATATGGTAATCAGGAGGGAGTAGTAACCTATATGTGACCTTGTTTATTCTCCTCAGGACTTTGAACGGCCCCACAAACCACGGGCTCAGCTTCAGGCAGGGCAGGCGGAGGGGCAGGTTCCGGGTCGAGAGCCAGACCCAATCACCCGGAACAAAGACCGGGGCCTCACTGCGGTGGCGGTCAGCGTTGGCCTTCTGGCGACGCATGACGCGCTGGAGGTGGACGTGGGCAGCGTTCCACGTCTCCTCTGCGCGCCGAAACCAGTCATCCACCGCAGGAGCTTTAGTCTGGCTCTGATGCCGCGGTGCCAGGACCGGCTGATAACCTAAAACACATTGAAAGGGAGATAGGTTAGTGGCGGAGAGAGTTCTGGGCATATTCGGCCCATGGCAAGAACGCCAACCACTCCCCCGGCCGGTCCTGGCAGTAGGACCGTAGGAACCTACCCACATCCTGATTCACCTGTTCCACCTGCCCATTAGACTCAGGATGGAACCCAGAAGTCAGGCTGACCGAGACCACCAGATGTTCCATGAACGCCTTCCAGACCCTGGATGTAAACTGGGGACCCTGGTCAGACACTATGTCCTCTGGCACCCCGTACTGCCGGAAGACGTGAGTAAACAGGGCTTCCGCAGTTTGCAGGGCCGTGGGGAGACCGGCCAGAGGAAGGAGGCGGCAGGCTTTAGAAAAGTGGTCCACAACGACCAGGATGATGGTGTTACCCTGAGAGAGGGGAAGATCCTTGAGGAAGTCAATTGATAAGTGGGACCATGGTGGTTGTGGAACTGGCAAGGGATGTAACATCCATTGGGAGGTGCCTAGGTGCCTTACTCTGGGTGCTCACCGAGCAGGAGGAGACATATACCCTCATGTCCTTAGCCAAGGTAGGCCACCAGTACTTCCCGATCAGGCAGCGCACTGTACGGCCAATACCTGGGTGACCAGAGGAGGGGGATGTGTGTGCCCAATAGCTAAGACGATCACGGACAAGAGACGACACGTACCGCAGCCCAGCTGGGCACTGAGGTGGAGATGGCTCTGTGCGTAACACCCGCTCTATGTCCGCGTCCAACGCCCACACTACCAGCGCCACAATGCAGGAGGCCGGGAGTATGGGGGTGTTATCTATGGGTCTCTCCTCTGTGTCGTACGTGGTATGTATGACAGCGTGAAATCAAACCGGGTGAAGAACAAGGCCCACATGGCCTGGCGAGGGTTCAGTCTCCTTGCTGCCCGGATGTACTCCAGGTTACGGTGGTCAGTCCAGATGAGGAAAGGGTATTTCGCCCCCTCAAGCCAGTGCGTCCACGCGGTCTGGGCTCTGACCACAGCAAACAGCTCCAGATCACCAACGTCGTAGTTCTGCTCCGCCGGGCTGAGCTTCTTCGAAAAGAAGGCACAGGGGCGGAGCTTGGGTGGCGTGCCCGAGCGTTGGGAAAGGACAGCGCCTATCCCTACCTTGGACGCATCCACCTCCACTATGAACGGTTATGATGGATCGGGATTGGCCAGTACCAGGGCTGAGGTGATCAGAGCCCTCAGGTTATTGAAAACCCTGTCAGCCTCAGCAGACCAGTGGAGCCGGGATGGCCCACCCTTCAACAGGGAGGTGATGGGGCCTGCGACCTTGCCAAAGCCCCGGATAAATCTCAGATAGTAGTTGGCAAAGCCAATAAAGCGCTGCACCTCCTTTACCGTGGTTGGAGTGGGCCAATTACACACGGCTGAAATGCGGTCTCCCTCCATCTCCACAGCTGAGGTGGTGATGTGGTATCCGAGGAAGGAGACGGACTGTTGGAAGAACAGACACTTTTCTGCCTTGGCATATAGTTCATTCTCCAACAGTCGGCCCAGCACTTTGCGAACCAGGGACTACACCAGAATGTTATCGATGTAGACCACCAGACTGCGACCCAGCATGTCCCGAAACACCTCGTTCACAAAGGACTGGAAGACGGATGGAGCATTCATCAACCCGTACAGCATCACCAGGTATTCATAATGCCCCGTGGTTGTACTGAATGCTGTCTTCCACTCATCCCCTTCCCGAACACGCACCAGGTTGTACGCACTCCGGAGATCTAATTTCTTGAAGAATTGATTCGATAACATTTTACATTTACATTTTAGTCATTTAGCAGACGCTCTTATCCAGAGCGACTTACAGGAGCAATTAGGGTTAAGTGCCTTGCTCAAGGGCACATTTACGTCATTTAGCAGACGCTCTTATCCAGAGCGACTTACAAATTGGTGCATTCACCCTATAGCCAGTGGGAAAAGCACTTTACATTTTTTTTTTTTTTTTTTTGGGGGGTTGAAGGATTACTTTATCCTATCCCAGGTATTCCTTAAAGAGGTGGGGTTTCAAATGTCTCCGGAAGGTGGTGAGTGACTCCGCTGTCCTGGCGTCGTGAGGGAGCTTGTTCCACCATTGGGGTGCCAGAGCAGCGAACAGTTTTGACTGGGCTGAGCGGGAACTATGCTTCCGCAGAGGAAGGGAGCCAGCAGGCCAGAGGTGGATGAACGCAATGCCCTCGTTTGGGTGTAGGGACTGATCAGAGCCCGAAGGTACGGAGGTGCCGTTCCCCTCACTGCTCCATAGGCAAGCACCATGGTCTTGTAACGGATGCGAGCTTCAACTGGAAGCCAGTGGAGTGTGCGGAGGAGGGGGTGACGTGAGAGAACTTGGGAAGGTTGAACACCAGACGGGCTGCGGCATTCTGGATGAGTTGTAGGGGTTTAATGGCACAGGCAGGGAGGCCAGCCAACAGCGAGTTGCAGTAATCCAGACGGGGAGATGACAAGTGCCTGGATTAGGACCTGTGCCGCTTCCTGTGTAAGGCAGGGTCGTACTCTCCGAATGTTGTAGAGCATGAACCTGCAGGATCGGGTCACCGCCTTGATGTTAGCGGAGAACGACAGGGTGTTGTCCAGGGTCACGCCAAGGCTCTTCGCACTCTGGGAGGAGGACACAACGGAGTTGTCAACCGTGATGGCGAGATCATGGAACGGGCAGTCCTTCCCCGGGAGGAAGAGCAGCTCCGTCTTACCAGGGTTCAGCTTGAGGTGGTGATCCGTCATCCATACTGATATGTCTGCCAGACATGCAGAGATGCGATTCGCCACCTGGTTATCAGAAGGGGGAAAGGAGAAGATTAGTTGTGTATCGTCAGCGTAGCAATGATAGGAGAGGCCATGTGAGGATATGACAGAGCCAAGTGACTTGGTGTATAGGGAGAATAGGAGAGGGCCTAGAACTGAGCCCTGGGGGACACCAGTGGTGAGAGCACGTGGTGCGGAGACAGCTTCTCGCCACGCCACTTGGTAGGAGCGACCGGTCAGGTAGGACGCAATCCAGGAGTGAGCCGCGCCGGAGATGCCCAGCTCGGAGAGGGTGGAGAGGAGGATCTGATGGTTCACAGTATCAAAGGCAGCAGACAGGTCTAGAAGGACAAGAGCAGAGGAGAGAGAGTTAGCTTTAGCAGTGCGGAGAGCCTCCGTGACACAGAGAAGAGCAGTCTCAGTTGAATGACCAGTCCTGAAACCTGACTGGTTTGGATCAAGAAGGTCATTCTGAGAGAGATAGCAAGAGAGTTGGCTAAAGACGGCACGCTCAATAGTTTTGGAAAGAAAAGAAAGAAGGGATACTGGTCTGTAGTTGTTGACATCAGTGAGATCGAGTGTTGTTTTTTTGAGAAGGGGTGCAACTCTCGCTCTCTTGAAGACGGAAGGGACATGGCCAGCGGTCAAGGATGAGTTGATCAGCGAGGTGAGGTAGGGGAGGAGGTCACCGGAGATGGTCTGGAGAAGAGAGGAGGGGATGGGGTCAAGCGGGCAGGTTGTTGGGCGGCCTGCAGTCACAAGTCGCAGGATTTTATCTGGAGAGAGGGGAGAAAGAAGTCAAAGCATAGGGTAGGGCAGTGTGAGTAGGACCAGCAGTGTCATTAGACTTAACAAACGAGGATCGGATGTCGTCAACCTTCTTTTCAAAGTGGTTGACGAAGTCATCCACAGAGAGAGAGGAGGGGGGGGAGGATTCAGCAGGGAGGAAAATGTGGCAAAGAGCTTCCTAGGGTTAGAGGCAGATGCTTGGAATTTAGAGTGGTAGAAAGTGGCCTTAGCAGCAGAAACAGATGAAGAGGCTATGAGGGGTATAGGGTAGCTATAGCGAATGGTGGTTTGATTAAGTGCCCGGTAATCAATGCAAGGGCGCAGTCTTTCTTCTTCACGAAAAATAAACTTGAGGAGGCGGACAAAGTGGAGGGACGTATGAACCCCTGGCGCAGGGACTCGGAGACGTATGTCTCCATAGCCTCTGTTTTAGCCTGAGACAGGGGATATACATGACTCCTGGGAGGCACAGCGTCTACCCCGATGGGGTGGTAATTTGGTCGCCTGCGTTTTGGAGAACGCGTGCGCCAAATCAAGGTATTCGGGGGGAATACGCATGGTGGAGGTAGTGTCTGGACTTTGCACCGTGGTTGCACCAACAGAAACAGCTAGACACCTACCCTGACACTCTCGCGACCACCCCGTGAGAACCCTCTGCGGCCATGAAAAGGTGGGGTTGTGTAGTGCAAGCCAGGGAAGACCCAACACAACAGAGAAATCAGGGGACTCAATAATATAGAAGGTGACTTGCTCCCTATGGGTCTCCTGCATGATCATTGTGACTGGTGCTGTAACCCTGATGGTCAAGTGCTTTGATGGGAATGGAATGGGTAGGAGAACCAATGTAATACAGAGACTATTAGCTAGAGCTCTGTCCATAAAGTTCCCAGCTGCGCCTGAAACAACCACCGCCTTACACTGGGGAACTACCGGGTAATCAGGGAAGTAGACGTGTATGGTGCAGTGCGTAGCAGAGGGCTCTGAACAAGTGTGGGTTTGCGCTACCTGGGATGACGCGAGAGTGCCCTGCCTGCCGCCTCCAGACCCGGAAGAACCCTGACGACAGCGTGCAGCAGAATGTCCTCTCCTGCCACAAGAGTGACACTGGAGCTGTCGTCCTCCATTCTCCCGGATCGCTGTACCACCCAGCTCTATCGGAACGGAATCCAGGTTGAAGGGGGGTGAAACAGGTAGGCCCCTTCCAGGACGTCCTCTTGAAGCTAGCAAGTTGTCCAACCGGATGGCCATGTCCACCAGCTGGTCGAAAGTCAACATGGTATCCCGGCAGGCTAGCTCCCTTCGGAGGTCCTCTCGCAGGCTGCACCGGAAGTGGTCGATGAGGGCCCGCTCGTTCCACCCGGACCCAGCCGCTAGAGTTCTAAACTCCAGGGCGAAGTCCTGCGCGGTCCTCATCCCCTGCCTCAGGTGGACCAACCGCTCGCCTGCATCTCTTCCTTCGGGGGGGTGATCGAAGACTGCCCGGAAGAGGCGACGAACACCCCGTAGTTGTCCAACGCGTCTCCTCCTTCACTCCAGACCGGGTTGGCACACTCCAGGGCTTTCCCCGAGAGGCAGGAGACAAGGGCGGACACCTTCTTCCTCTCCAATGGAGCCGGGCTGATGGTCGAAAAATAGATGTCCAGCTGCAAGAGGAATCCCTGGCAACGGGCCGCTGTCCTGTCGTACTCCCTCGGTCGTGATAGGTCAATCCCTCTGGGCGCTGGAGTGTGGGTGGCTGGATCCGGTCGCTCAGCTGGTCCCGAAGGGTCGGGTCCTCTCCTCTCCAGGCGTTGGACGACCTGGAGAACCTGATCCATTGCTTCTCCCAAGCTGGCTATCATGTTGGAGTGCTCCCGGATCGGCTCCACAACTCTAGGCATGTTCTCCGCTCCTGCTGACTCCATGATATAGGTATGTGATTCTGTAGCGGGTGATTTTGGACGGAGTCAGGCGAAGGAGGGTAAATCACAGAATATATGGTTTATTCCAGAACACAGAGGTACGCAGCAATGCGTAAAACACCCCAGTGCGGTAAATACGGCGCACTGGAGAAAAACAAGGCACACAGGTGAATATCCCGGCGATACAAAATACAATGTAGCTCCACCGAGCTAGAATCCCCTCCACAATAACTAATCACACACCAAGACAGGGGGGCAGAGGGAACACTGATACAGGTATAATGAGGGGATATGAACCAGGTGTGTGTGATAAACAAGACAAAACAAATGGAATGATGAGATGAGGAGCGGCAGTGTCTAGAAGGCCGGTGACGACTAACGCCGAAGCCTGCCCGAACAAGGAGAGGAGGCAGCTTCGGAGGCAGTCATGACACACAGAGAGGGCCAACTTGTGTTCTTGCCTTCGTTAGATGCCTCCAAAACCCTGTTTCTTTGTGGTGCAGCAAGCAACATGTAGGGGATCATTAAATCATACTTTATTTACAGTGCAATTAAAATCACAACACACTCTATATTAAAAACAATACAACAAAATATAAAAAAACTAAACAAGGCATGTCTGCCTGGGCGTTTGGTAGCTCTGGCCTTTCTTTGCCTGGACTGTACTCTGGATCCGACATTATGCCAGAATGTAGACTTTACTCACAATTATCTTAAAACATGTAGGCATTGAAAGAAACAACATGGATTCTAGGAGGTACTGGTGACACTAATGGAAAGGTCCTCCTGGGACCAATTGCAAATCAAACCTAGACCCTGTGCCCAATGCACTTGTGGAGATATGAGAGAATTTGATTGTTATAAGTGATATGGTGAACCTTCCACCTAGTCTATCAGAGGGAAAGGTGGAGCTATTAACATATTTATTTTAAATTATCTCAGATCTCCCCAAGTGCATAGGGTCTATGGGTCTATTTGGGATTGAGGGGAGTTTGCTGTTGTAATAGAGTGCTGGAGAGCCAGGGGCTCGTCAGTAACTAAAACACAACATCTACTGAAAAAAACAAGAATAGTTTTTTTAAACTAATGACAGGCAGCAACAACACTGTCACGTTTGCCTGTTGGCTGTTAAAATGTTTGTTTATCAATGATTAGAAGTTAGTTTATCTTCACCACATGCATTTCATTGTTATTTTGTTTAACTCCACCCCTCGTAGCCGGCATTGCTGTCTTTTTTTAGTAGGTCCTTCAGTGTATATGCTGGGTGCAAATGGATGAAATTGCTCACCCGCGCAAGAATCGGGTGTCCCACCCCAAAAAAAAGTGCACACCCAATCTTTTTCCCCCAGACAAGTGCAGTACATCACCTGAAATGAGATGAGAGAAGAGGAGGACACAGACATGCATACCCTTTATCCCAAATCAACACCTAGGCCTAGACACTCTCCTAGGCACTGTAGATCTGAGAGGATTGGAAGCTATAGCCCGGTGTATGCAAGTGTACTACTGCCTTCGAGGACCGGGATTTTGTTGTGCATGGAGTAGAGTGCACCCCTCTGCACTGCAGTATCATAGGATCTTGCTTCCCTTCAGTTGATACCACTCTCTCAATACATTGGCAGGAGCAATGCGAGGTCTAAGATGCAAGGCCTACGGTATAAGAGGCAGTATTAAGACTCACATATGCCGCGCTACAGTAATCCACCTCTCGATGAAAGCGTTGTCACGCACAGGCACCACGTGAACAGGAGTGAGAACACCTGAACAGGGGTCTGCAGTGCAGAGGCAACAAGAAAAGCCTGGTCCTCTGAGGCAGTAGTACACTCACATGCACTGTGCTACAGTAGCTCCATCTGGCCCTCTGATAGGCCAGGTGGAATTGTCACCATATTGCTTTCCTCCATCCAACACTCTCATGTCTAACCAATGCATAGGGTGTAGGGGCTAGGGGTTGATTTGGGATTCAGAGATAGGCTCTTTCTCAATTTGAGTTACCTCGATTCCTCACGTTCTCCCCTTTTCAAATGGGTCGCTCCCTTCAACCTTTCTCCTCCAATGCATTTTGAGTTGGTGAGGAGAGAGGATGCAAGCAATTGACGAAGGGCCACACACTGGTGGCATTCCTGCCTGACTACATTGCATATCCATGCCAGATCTCACCCCTGGGTAGGTGTTAAACATATCAACTAACCACATCATATGATATAGCAATCTGATGCTTGACTGTGCAGTCGATGACGTGGCACACAACCATTGGTTGATGCAATGCAACGTCAGCAATGTAATCAGGAAATAACACCATCACATAATTACTCATCTTTCCAATCACACAGTCACGCCAATATACTTAGGTAATAAACATGACTGGGTGACATGATAAATAAATGTAAGCAACTGAATAGAATGGAAATAAATTATAATATTATACAATGGCCATTACAATTGTTAAGTTGCGTCAATTCAAATCTGGTATTAGGAACAAAAGAGGTCAATACACGTCTTCTAAAATAGACTAGTATTTTAATTAATGCAAACCACTTCAATAGTAAATATGATGTTCGTATATACGGGTCCACTGAAATACCACACAGGGCACTCAGAGAACTAAGCCATTGTTATAAGTTCTTCTTTAAATACTCTGACAGAGATAGTTCCCGCTCCCTGCTGGCCTATCAGAGTAGAGTCTGAGCGTGGTTTAGACTTACTCAGCCTATCGTTGGCGCACAGGCTGGTCCCAGCCCCATGGCGCTTCACTGTTGCACACTGTTGCCAGGCATAAGTTGTTATCTGCAGCTGGTCCAGAAAGTCAGCACTTTTGCAGTACACATGTCCTTGAGCGCGGTTTAACAAAGAGGCAGTGTTCGTGTATGTGAGACACAAGTTCTTATCTCATCCTACCCCCTAACGTTCCTCACATGAATCACAGCTTGTTATGTGAAACAATTTATATCAGTACAGTACAAACCTATTATGTTTAATCATTAATGCATTCTTTCTAAGCTAGGCATCACATCCAGTTATAAGAAAATAGTTCCCCACACAAGTTAAAGGTAGATTCAGCAATGTGACATTACCATGAGCAGTGGGGCGACTTCTGCAACAAACGTAGAGTGAATCGAGAGGCTAAGCTCGTCAGCATTTGTTGTCACTCAACCTTCATGATACAAGAGAGTGAAGCAAACTCCTGTGCACAAGCACAGATGCTTGCCAGTATCTGTGTGAGTGCTGATGAGTGCAGCAACTTGCGCTCGCTCTGCAATATCTTTGGTGCTTGTTGTGTCATGTCATATTGCTGAGTCCCAGTAAAGTATCAATACATAAACATATGCATCCACTCACTCATATATCAGGTGATGCTACTCTGAATATTACATTCACAATACGTAACCTTGGACTTCAACTGAATCAACATAAAAGCATAAGTAAATGTGTGTTGAGTTTGAAATGGTATTCAAATCAAATCAAATCAAATTGTATTTGTCACATGTGCCGAATATAACAGGTGTAGACCTTACAGTGAAATGCTTACTTACAAGCCCTTAACCAACAATGCAGTTTTAAGAAAAATAAGTGTTAAATAAAAAATCGAAAAATAACAAATAATTAAAGAGCAGCAGTAAAATAACAGTAGCGAGGCTATATACAGGGGGTACCGGTACAGAGTCAATGTGTGGGGGCACATGTAATTGAGGTAATATGTACATGTGGGTAGCGGTAAAGTGACTATGCATAGATAATAAACAGAGAGTAGCAGCAGCCTAAAAAGGGGCTGCCTTTTGATGCCTATTGGACCTAGACTTGGCGCTCCGGTACCGCTTGCTGTGCGGTAGCAGAGAGAACAGTCTATGACTAGGGTGGCTGGAGTCGTTTGCAATTTTTAGGGCCTTCCTCTGACACCGTCTGGTATAGAGGTCCTGGATGGCAGAAAGCTTGGCCCCAGTGATGTACTGGGCCGTACGCACTACCCTCTGTAGTGTCTTGAGGTCGGAGGCCGAGCAGTTGCCATAACAGGCGGTGATGCAACCAGTCAGGATGCTCTCGATGGTGCAGCTGTATAACTTTTTGAGGATCTGAGGACCCATGCTAAATCTTTTCAGTCTCCTGAGGGGTATAGGCTTTGTCGTGCCCTCTTCATGACTGTCTTGGTGTGTTTGGACCATGATAGTTAGTTGGTGATGTGGACACCAAGGAACTTGAAGCTCTCAACCTGCTCCACTACAGCCCTGTCGATGAAAATGGGGGTGTGCTCGGTCCTCCTTTTCCTGTAGTCCACAATCATCTCCTTTATCTTGGTCACATTGAGGGAGAGGTTGTTATCCTGGCACCACACGGCCAGGTCTCTGACCTCCTCCCTATAGGATGTCTCATCGTTGTCGGTGATCAGGCCTACCACTGTTGTGTCGTCAGCAAACATAATGATGGTGTTGGAGTCGTGCTTGGCCATGCAGTCATGGGTGAACAGGGAGTACAGGAGGGGACTGAGCACGCACCCCTGAGGGGCCCCCGTGTTGAGGATCAGCGTGGCAGATGTGTTGTTACCTACCCTTACCACCTGGGGCAGCCCGTCAGGAAGTCCAGGATCCAGTTGCAGAGGGAGGTGTTTAGTCCAAGGGTCCTTAGCTTAGTGATGAGCTTTGCGGGCACTATGGTGTTGAACGCTGAGCTGTAGTCAATTAATAGCATTCTCACGTAGGTCCAGGTGGGAAAGGGCAGTATTCACTCGCCACTTTCTTGCTGACTTTCCTCCTGTTGGTGGTCACTGCCTCGTCTGTAGACTACTTGACTTTTCATCTTGTTGTATGCCAAATCTGACAAGTTATCATGCGGTCCTCTGTAGCTCAGCTGGTAGAGCACGGCACTTGTAACGCCAGGGTAGTGGGTTCGATCCCCGGGACCACCTATACACAAAAATGTATGCACGCATGACTGTAAGTCGCTTTGGATAAAAGCGTCTGCTATATGGCACGTTATTATTATTAACAAAGTCATATTCAAGATATTGTTAGCATAAATAAGTACAGTACAATGGACAATGACTCCATCATCTACACTGAATGTTTTCTTAGATTTTACTTTAGTACAGATTACATGCACACATTTATCAGTTCACATTTAGCAGTCTACGCTCTATCTTGATTAAGAGAAAGACAAGGAGGCGTAGGCACAGACTATTAGGATGTTCCCCATGTTTGTTTGTTTGTCACTCACCGTTTACTGACTGACTGGAGTTGCATTTACCGCAGTGATTTCAGGAATTCCAGTGGAATGGATCTTTAATGGTGTTAAAAAAGAATGGCAACATCCTGGTTTTGATTGAGGCATCTGCTAATCAAAAATAAGATAATCAATGGCACAATGTAAACATGAAAATACACTACATATACAAAAGTATGTGGACACCCCTTCAACTTAGTGGATTCGGCTATGTCAGCCACACACGTTGCTGACAGGTGTATAAAATCGAGCACACAGCCATGCAATCTCAAGTCAGTTTGTCAAATTTCTGCCCTGCTAGAGCTGACCCGGTCAACTGTAAGTGTTGTTATTGTGAAGTGGAAACATCTGGGAGCAACAACGGCTCAGCTGCGAAGTGGTAGGCCACACAAGCTCACAGAACGGGACTGCCGAGTGCTGAAGCACGTGGCATGTAAAAATCATCTGTCCTCGGTTGCAACACTCACTACCGAGTTCCAAACTGCCCCAACATCAGTGCCCAACCTCACAAATGCTCTTGTGGTTGAATGGAAGCAAGTCCCCGCAGCAATGTTCCAACATTTAGTGGAAAGCCTTCCCAGAAGAGTGGAGGCTGTTATAGCAGCAAGGGGGGACCAACCAAAATATTGGGACCAACCAATATAAATGCCCATGATTTTGGAATGAGATGTTCGACGAGCAGGTGTCCACATACTTTTGGTCAAGTGGTGTATGTCTGTCTTACCTCCTGATGTGATATTTTAAAGCTTGGCTCACATTTCTGGTGTTGCTGGAAGTTGATAGAAAAACACCCATAGGCCCATACCACAGAAGCCTGGTATTCACATGGAAGAAAATGAGAATAAACAACCTATCATGTGATCAAGTCCTTTCCCTTTAGACTATACATTATTTGAGTAGGAACACACAGAGCAAACTTGGTCATCCTTACTGTGGTCTGTGCTTGCCAGTCCTCTTTCTTGAAAAGAGCAGAGGAATAAGTGAATAGAGGAAACTGCAGTTTTGCCATCCTTATTGCCTGAGGAATCCATAAGGCAGATCTCTTATTTCAAGGTGTGGTGTGGATGCAGTGGGGAACATAGGGCCACAAGGGGAGTGTCACTGACTAGATTTTCACAATTCTAGAAGTAGCTTGAAACCAGCCTCTCTAATTGTGGAACCAGCTGATCTCTATACTCCTGCCTAAAATACATTGTGCCAAATTGTGGTACAGTTTGATCAAACTAGTTTGGTAAACCTTTCTCCATAATATTACAACTAATAACATTTATCATGCCAAAGATATTAATAGAATACAATCTAACACCAATCAGAACATTTTGAATGTATCATATCAAGCTAAACCAGCTAGCTAACTATTACAGTATATGATAGAGATTTGGAAATGTTGTCTTGCACAGTGGCTTCAACACAGCGGCCCTATCAGTCATCTAGTCTAGTGTATATATAAATAATTGGTCTGAACACACACAAATCCGATTTGGTCAATTCTAACTTGCTGTTTGAACAGTCAGTATTCCAAAACGGGTTTGAAAAACAAAACTGATTTGAGCATTAAGGCCTGCAGTGTGCTCTGTAAACTCTAATGGGGAAAGTACCCGTGTGGATTCCACACATAGCATGGACCTGTTTCCTAAAGGCCTAGTTTTGGATTTGATTTAGATTTATTGGGAACGACCAATCGGATATTTAAATCAAGTTTTTTAAATCATTGTTTATTATTACTCATGTATATTAACGAAGTTAGTAATTACATAAATATAAACATTTATCCCCAGCTTAAGCAATCTGCTACTTAATGTGCAATTATACATGCTCCAAATGAAATATTACAGTATATTATGCTACAGCATGATTGAATTGGTGGTTTTCTGATGATGTCTTAGAAAAGGTTTCAAGATGTCTCTACAGTAAAGGCTTCTCTTGGGTGAAGCAAAGCACTAAGTCAGCACACTGTAACATCTGGTTTCACGGTCAGGTCAACTCCCTAGTCTAAGCCTGCCATTATGGTCGACAGATCTGGGCTGTCACTGTCTCTCACTGTCTATTTTCATTTCTCTACTTGTAATTCCTGGAAAAGAACTGACCATAACTGGCTTAGGAGACAGCCCAACAATAACAATATTTTTTTTCTCCTCTCATCTAGAGACCCCAAGTTAAACAGCATTCTGTGCGTTCCCTCTCTCTCTCCCCCTCTCTCAATTTCTCTCTCTCACTCCTTATTTTCAATCTGTTTCCTCATAATTTCCACAAGGGTACGTCCTACTATGCAATTCAATTAACTCTTAGAGCTTCAGTTCAGTTTTGCTTGGCATGAGGGAACAACTATGTATTCTGTACAGTGGAAGTTGTTGTATTTCACCAAGTCGGTCCAATTAACGTCGGTAGCTTACAACCAATGTTGCTCCCCTCACATAATGAGATTCTTTCCCTACACAGCTTTATAATTGCTGCTTCTGGTCGGTGGAACACGGAAATCCCCCAAACGATGCAACAGGCATGAGGTGCTTCTGTGTGTGGGTCCCCTTGCGCAGCTCCATGTGTAGGCCCCCGTTGATCCACTGGCGGAGCTCCTTGTGGCAGGGCACCAAGGCAAACACAACGGCAACAGATGGTCTCTGTTGTGTTCCTCCCATCCGTGGAGCTGAAGCTGGCTCTGAGTACAGGCCTGCTGAGAGAGAGAGATTGGAACATCCACTCATATTTTGTGTGCAGACATACAGCCCTGCAGATATTTGTTACAGGTTTATGGTCTGTTAATGATGGATGTTTATGTGCAAACACATTGGCAAGATTTAAAAGAAACTGCAGGATACAGAAGATTTCCCCAACTTCTTTAACTTCAATCTCTCTAATACATTACTTCACACAGTTACTCTCCACATTTTCCCAATCCCTCAGTTTAGTGTATGCACTTTCATGACAACATTATGAGTTACAGGGAAAACATATGACCAGAAAGAGGCATAATAACTCCTGCTTCTCCTGGGGTTTAACGGCATACCAATGGCAAAGTTGTTGAATTTCCAGTTGTAGCACATTCATCATACACTAGATGGCAATCTCTAACAGAAATTGGGTATATAATGGCTATGACAGGAGAGGACCTCGAGTCTGTTTCCATGACTGACAAAAAAATGCCCTCTTGAGCCAAATATACATTTTAGCAGACACTCTTATCTAGAACAACTTACAGGAGCAATTATGGTAAGTGATTACATTTTTCACCTAGTCAGTTCAGGGATTTCAACCAGCAATCTTTCGGTTACTGGCCCAACACTCTTAACCACTAGGCTACCTGCTGCCTAAACTCATGCCTGTACTGTAGGCCAAAAGAGTTAGGCAACTGATTTCAAACAGAATACATGTCCCAGTAGAGGTGGAGTGGTATTTTCTTTATTTCTCAATGTGAAACAAAATATACCTGCATGTTCAGCAGTATGAGTGAAAAATGCAGGGTGATGAAGCTATAAAGAGCTAAAGTATCGGATTCTAAGGTTGTTGTTTTTAAAATATGGAATAGGCCTAGTCCCTTGAAAAACATAAAATACAGTGAAAGCTGGAGATAAACATGATAAATAACTTAATCTGACAGGCATTAAGACAGACCCTGAGGGCTTCTGGCTGGTATTTAAAGCTAAACTAGCATTTGAGTATCGGTTTACAGGCCAGAGAGAGAGAGCGAGATGTACATTAATATATGTTTTAAAACCACACAGGCCACTGGATAATAACCCACTGAACCCCAACATGCCAGTGTTCAACAACCGCATCCATCCACCCGAGCTTGTTCTTGTAACACTAACCGCGTACAAAAGGAGATACATGAAAATGAATGTTTAATTATGTTATGCAATGCGCGTGTCTCTGTTTGACGCTTCATCGAATAATGTAAGTGTTATTTTTGTTAAGGATTGGCCAATTATCTGGTCAGTACACAGCGTAACCAGAGCCTCAAGATGACAAAGTAAATTGGAGAGAGGTAGGCCGTTCCGACTTTCCCTTCTTTTCTTTTGTCAATACCCAATTATCCTCTCTGTTGCACTTCCCTGATAGCAGAGGCCCTAAAATAGCTTTCTGAGGCATTGTTTTCTAATTGCAGCAATCCGGAGTCACTTGAAGCATTGATCAAACATTAGAGTCTTCATACGGTCAGTGCGTGGGCAAGGTGGAGTGGAACAGGAGAGAGAGAGACAGAGAGGATTGCAGGTTGCCTGATTATAAGGTGTTTTGAAATGGGTTTCAAGCTATTTTAAAGGGTTGTGCGCTATTGGCTTGATTGTCTTGTTGTCTTCCTCTAATGCGCATGTGTCAAACTCATTCCACGGAGGGCCGAGTGTCTGCGGGTTTTCGCTCCTCCCTAGTACTGGATTGATGAATTAAGGTCACTAATTAGTAAGGAACTCCCCTAACCTGGTTGTCTAGGTCTTAATTGAAAGGATAAACCAGCAGACACTTAGCCTTCCATGGAATGATTTTGACACTCCTGCTCTAATGTGTGTTAGTTGACGATTGACTAGTGTCTCAGGATTCCATGTAGTGATGACTGAGTGGACTGTGGCTGCAGTTGGTTGGTGGCCATGTTGTTTGTAATTTGTCACTTTTGTAGGAATGTAGCAGGCATACAGGATCATGTGTTGATTGTTGGTCATGGCTGAGGGCTGAACCACCTGCAGTAATTATGTTATAAGTATACACAGCTCTCTGAAAAGCCCTTAAGGAAGAGTTTAGGCATTGAATCTGGAGAGATGGAGATGTTTGTGTTAATTACCCGCTAGTGTTATTTTAGGCTTGCTTATCGTATTTGTTACATAGCTAATAACCCCTATTCATCTAACTTTGTATTGTTGTTCTGAATGGGCTTCCGTACAGTTTATCTTCCCCTTAACGACATACACTTCATCCTCATTTGTTGCCTTGTGTAGGTTTTTGTGTAGTCTTTGATTTGTGAGAAACATACTGGATAAAACCTGTTCTTATATGGCATTTATGAGCGGTACCGTGAGAGCAGTACCATGTGTTCCAGAAAGCTCTTAACAGCTATTTTTCACATCCATTATTCTCCTAATCTAATGGCGTAAAAGGAAAGTTCTCACTAGAAGCCTGATTGGTGTAACACTTTTGCCCCAGCCCCAGCTAACACACCTGACTCCAATAATCAACTTATCATGATCTTCAGTTTAGAATGAAATTAGTTTAATCAGCTGTGTTTGCTAAGGATGGGGGAAAAGTGTGACACCACTCCAGCACCCAAAGACTGGAGTTGCACATCCCTGAAATAAACTTAAGCCAGCTGCACAATTCACACTGGCCCTGTTGATTGTCATTATAAAAGTTCATACAGGCGTGTCGTTTCTGGTCCAGCCCAGCGGTTTAATTACTTAATTACAGATGTTAATTGGCTGAGAGGCTGAGGCACCTGTGACTTTATCCGGGGTGTGAGTTAGTGATCACCTCATTGGGGAACTGACCTGTTTTTTTTGTGTGTGTCCTCGGTTTCCACAAGGTGGGAAATCAATTTCCACCCACTTGTATTCTGGGAAACAAAACATACATTTTCTGCATGCATTTCAACTGAATATTCATTTCCAAATTTGACTCATTTGAAAATCAATTTCAATCACAGCTGTATGAGAAATTAAGGCTATTTAAACAGGCCTGTGCTTCACTAACCACATACGTGGAATGGCACAAACTGGCAAGATGGAGGAAAAAAAGGCACAGGGGTTTGAAAGGAGGAATATTTTTGCATTACAAACCGTTTACAACCAGAAGGACACAGGCAGGAAATATTTCCACCATCTCAAGGGGTAAGTAAATGTCATTGTCCTTCTAGTTTTTCCCCCTCCTAGCTTCCATTGCCAATACAATGGCGCTGGAGGGGATGGCTGCCGTTTTACGGGCTCCTAACCAACTCTGCTATTTTGTGTGTTTTTTCGCATTGTTTGTAAATTATTTTGTATATAATGTTGCTGCTACCGTCTCTTATGACCGAAAAGAGCTTCTGGATATCAGAACAGCGATTACTCACTTCGAACTGGACAATTTTTTTTTCAAATTTTTTTCTTTAATGAGTCTGAAGCAAAGGATATACTGCTTCTCCGAGACCAGGCCCAAATCCCCGTCATTCGCATGAAGAAAAGACGGAAATACAGGGGGCAGAGATCGGGGTGCATTGTTAGAATTCGTCGGCGAGTGTGTAAGCCGCCTCTACCATCTGTTCTATTGGCCAACGTGCAATCACTGGAAAATAAACTGGATGATCTCCATTCGAGACTATCCTACCAACGGGACATTAAAAACGGTAATATCTTATGTTTCACCGAGTCGTGGCTGAACGACGACACGGATAATATACATTGGCTAGCTTTTTCATGCATCGGCAGGACAGAACAGCTACGTCTGGTAAGACGAGGGGTGGAGGTGTGTGTCTATTTGTCAATAACAGCTGGTGCGCAATGTCTAATATTAAGGAAATCTCGAGGTATTGCTCGCCTGAGGTAGAGTACCTCATGATAAACTGTAGACCACACTATCTACCACACTATCTACTTTTCGTAGCCGTCTATTTACCACCACAAACCGATGCTGGCACTAAGACCGCACTCAACGAGCTGTATAAGCCATAAGCAAACAAGAAAATGCTCATCCAGAAGCGGCGCTCCTAGTGGCCGGGGACTTTAACGCAGGCAAACTTAAATCCGTTTTACCTAATTTCTACCAGCATGTCACATGTGCAACCAGAGGGAAAAAAAACTCTAGACCACCTTTACTCCACACACAGAGACGCATATAAAGCTCTCCCTCGCTCAATATGGAAGTGGTCTGATGACACGGATGCTACGCTACAGGACTGTTTAGCTAGGACTGTTCCGGGATTCATCCAAAGGCATTGAGGAGTATACCGGCTTCATCAATAAGTGCATCGACGACGTAGTCCCCACAGTGACCGTACGTACGTATCCCAACCAGAAGCCATCGATTACAGGCAACATTTGCACCAAGCTAAAAGCTAGAGCTTCTGCTTTCAAGGAGTGGGACACTAATCCGGACGCTCAGCCGAACCATCAAACAGGCAAAGCGTCTATACAGGACCAAGATTGAATCCTATTACACAGGCTCTGACGCTTGTCGGATGAGGCTGGGCTTGCAAACTATTACGGACTACAAAGGGAATCACAGCCGCAAGCTGCCCAGTGACGCAAGCCAACGAGACGAGCTAAATGCCTTTTATGCTCGCTTCGAGGCAAGCAACACTGAAGCATGCACGAGAGCACCAGCTGTTCCGGACGACTGTCTGATCACGCTCTCCGTAGCCGATGTGAGCAAGACCTTTAAACAGGTCAACATTCACAAGGGCGCGGGGCCAGATGGATTACCAGTCTGTAATACCTACATGTTTCAAGCAGACCACCATAGTCCCTGTGGCCAAGAAAGCGAAGGTAACCTGCCTAAATGACTACCGCACCGTAGCACTCATATTGGTAGCCATGAAGTGCTTTGAAAGGCTGGTCATGGCTCACATCAACACCATCATCCCGGAAACCCTAGACCCATTCCAATTTGCGTACCGCCCCAACAGATCCACAGATGACGCAATCTCAATCGCACTCCACACTGCCCTATCTTACCTGGACAAAAGGAACACCTATGTGAGAATGCTGTTCATTGACTACAGCTCAGCATTCAACACCATAGTGCCCACAAAGCTCATCACTAAGCTAAGGACCCTGGGACTAAACATCTCCCTCTGCAACTGGATCCTGGACTTCCTGACGGGCCGCCCCCAGGTGGTAAGGGTAGGCAACAACACATCTGCCACGCTGATCCTCAACACGGGGGCCCCTCAGGTGTGTGCTTAGTCCCTCCTGTACTCCCTGTTTACCCAAAACTGCGTGGCCAAGCACGACTCCAACACCATCATTAAGTTTGCTGACGACACAACAGTGGCCTGATCACCGACAACAATAAGACAACCTATAGGGAGGTCGTCATTTAATTTTTTACTTATACGATTTGATTTGACTGTAGTTTTCAGCATGATTGAACTCACTTCCTCTACAACGCCCGCCCGGTCAGCAGGGAAATAACCGTGGCAACCTTGGACCTCTCGTGGTGGGGGCTCCCGTCTGATGAGTGAAATAGAGGGAGCACTGGAGTAGGAAGCCACAGCATTTGGATGGAGTCCCGTCATATTTTCCCGGGAGGGACAGTAGGGCATCGCTGACCTGGGCGGACTGCTGGGTAGGCTGGGGGACTGGCTCGCTGGGACGACTCGTGGTAGGAGGCCCTCTGCTATTTGAAAGTGAATCCTCTCGGGTGGTGTCGTTGGTGGAGTAGGTGTCCCTGTTCGCCAACCGTCTGGTATATATATATATCGCTCTTCTGCTGCTTCCATATTTTTTTGGTAGTATTCTGTAACGTAGACACAGGGAGTCTGGAAGCAAGTGCAGTGTGAGTTTAATGAAAACTAACACAAAACAGGAGAAGTGTCTAACAAGGAAAACATAAACAATACTACCTGATGACTGAAACAACAGAGTGCTAGATAAATGGTAAGGAATCAAGGTAGTAATGAAGTCCACGTGTGACTGATGATGGGGTGCAGGTGTGCGTAATAATGGTTGCCAGGACCGGTGGTTAGTACACCGGTGGCGTCGAGCACCAGAGGGGGCGAGCGGGAGTAGACGTGACAGTGAAGGTTCCCACACGGCCATATTTCCATGTTAAATCGCTTGTTTACGGAAAACAGACGGAAGACAGAGTGGACTACCTGTGCTAATTAGCTATCTCCGTCTCCGAACACCTGTGTGTAAACCGAAGACCGGTGTCACAAACGTGTTGTCACTGAAAAATGCTGCCGGCTGCAACTGTGTAAAATCGGTTAAAACAGTGTACAGTAAGTGTGTATTTTGCATTTGTGAAATAATTTTGATGTGATATGAAAGTAAAGGGCTTTATATTTCTAGAACCTTACCACAATTGAGAATCGATTCACGTCTAGATGGAGTATTTGGCTGTTTTGGCTTCCAAAGCCAATTCTCCCTTTAAACAGAACATGTAAGGGAGTGAACATTATTTATAATAAGGGTTACATGGAGAAAATCGGATCTCTTTAAAATGAAAATGGATGGCCCTCCCTTCAGCAAAATATATTTGACCTAAACACTCCCTGAATGCTTGAAAAAATAACAAGTGACCCTCCGCTATATGCAAAATAATAATTAAAACAAAGTGGATAGCAGAGAACATGTCTACCGTTTACCCTCATGTTCTGGACAGACCAGAGCCTTAAATATGCAGTTTTAGAAACTGTTCTTCGTCCTGTAAGCATTACATGGCAATGCAGGAATTTTGATAATGCAGAGGTCTGTGGGCCAGAAGGTTGTGGGTTTGCAGACCACCATGGACAAGAGTAGGGGTGGAAAGATATAATTTATAGGAAAATCATAGATTCATTCAATCATTGTATTCACAGGTTCATCTTATGATATTTGTCCAATGCCAAATCAGTCAGTCTTGTTTGCAACGAAACTGTCCCTGTTTGCAAATAATTAAATCTGAGACTTCATTGGGAATCTGAGAATGGTACTTTAAAAAGTTAGGCCTACCTTTCCACCCCAGACAGAGTAGGCCTACCGATGCAGAAAAATGTAAGCTTTAACTGCTGGCTACTCTTACATTTTAGTCATTTAGCAGACACTCTTATCCAGAGCGACTTACAGGAGCAATTAGGGTTAAGTGCCTTACTCAAGGGCACATCGACAGATTTTATTTAATTTTTTTACCTAGTCTGCTTGGGGATTAGAACCAGCGGCCTTTCGGTTACTGGCACAACGCTCTTAACAACTAAGCTACCTTCCGTGGCTTAACCCAATGAGACAAGGTCACAAGTGTTTCCCTAAAAGATGTCTGGGTTTAATAAACATCTTCTATTGTACAGAAAGTGAATATCTTAATCAATTGATAGTGACAGAATTAGATTACTTCCCAAGCAACGTCAATTGTTTTGTCTCCTCGGCTATAGAAGGTTGTAGCTCAGCCTCAATGTCAAAGAAACTAAACAATGATATCCCCATATGCATCGGAGTCACGTCTTTCCCAGGTATTTTAGCTTGATTCTAGCATAAAGCATCACTGAACAAAGCGCTGTTACAGATCACTTCATAAAGGCTAATCAGATCCGATTTATTTTCTTCTAAATCTTAAGCTAACAAGGGGTAGGCCTGTGCTTTTTCCCATTTTCATTAATAAAAAGTAGGCCTATGGCATGCCCTCTCATACCCCCTCAATTCGAGTCTTGGTTTTAATTTAACTTAGCCTACCTCCTTGTCAATGAAGGGCTGTTATTTAAAGAGGTGGGTGGAGGAATTGGCCGACAAATCTATGGATATAGCAGCCTATAGCCTAATTTCGTCTGTCAAACAGGTAGGCCTACCTCTTATTTCTTATGCCCTCTTGTTGTTAGTAAAGTGTAATTTAAATTATGCCTACTCGAATTTGTCTACTTTCAGCACAATGAGCTGTCCATTTCCGATTGATTGTGCCTTGGCTGCTGCTTCAAGTTTCAGCACCACAATGTACATGTAAGTTACTCGATTCTGGCTTATTGTGAGGTCAATAACTCTAATAAATAGGCCTACATCATGGGCAAGAAACATATTGTTTTTAATAAAATAAATTATAGTTGTAGCAAGCTATCAAAGTTGACTCCAGTCCTCCTTTTCTTCGAGCTCTCCTTCTCAAACTGAACAGAACATCAACAATTATTTTCGGAAGAAGCCTTTGAGTCTCTTCCTGAACGGCCACTGTAGCCCTACACAGCACAGCCATTGGTTAGCCAGCGCACAAAAAAGGTTTTGATCAGCAAGAGCAGGGCTCAGGGTTGGAATATCCATTGCAGTGTGTAATGCAGCCTAGTTTTATTTACACCATCCCAGCAGCTACAGTATCTTAAAAATGTAACTTTGCTCTGTGCTTCTCCGAGCATGCACTTCATAGACATTTAGCCTATAGGCTATGGATCATTTCATTGACACCATACTAAATAGCCTATAGGCTCATTTTATATTGCTCTCCCAGCTGAGAATCAGGATGAGGGGCGGAATCGGGAACACATCGATATATAGCCTAACCTTTTACTGTGGTCCTCTGTAGCTCAATTGGTAGAGCATGGCGCTTGTAACGCCAGGGTAGTGGGTTCGATCCCTGGGACCCCCCATACGTAAAAATGTATGCACACATGACTAAGTCGCTTTGGATAAAAGCGTCTGCTAAATGGCATATTATTATTACTGCAGTGGGCTAAATCAGGGTCACACAGGGTGTTTATTGGTAGTCTTAAACAAATCTACTTTGAAACAAAAGTATACACCTCACACACATGGTTATCGGCTTAAAAAAGAAGACACCTGTACCATGTCAGATATAGAGTTTAAATGTATTCAATTTTTGTATCCCAATATTACACTTTATTTACATCACAAAAGACTGAAAAATAACAAAACTATTTCACATGTAAACACCAGATTTTTGGCAGGTTTTTGAAGTAATGTTTATTTATTATAAAATACTGAGAAATATTGACATTTCATCAATTACAAATTACATGACCCTCCCCTGGACTAGATTTAAAAAATACTAAACCCTCCCCCATTTTCCTTCAGGTACCCATCATGTAAATTTCAATCCATCCCATAGGTCCTTGGACTAAGGACTAATGTTAGGCTCCTGTAATGTCACTAACGGTGAAACGGGGGTGAAAATAATATCATCCTCTCTATTATTCTATATCATCTTTGCAGAACAACTTTAGTTTAATGTTTTTGCCTATTGAATATAATGGCATAAGAGACAATAACTGAACTCTTAAACATACAAACACCTGTCATATACAGTAGTTGTTTGCTGCTCCAAATGATCATGATGGTGATTCTACAGTACCACAGTATTGGATTGCTTTCTTTTATATAGCAGAGATCTTTATTCAAGATCACTACTACCACTACGATTTACTCAGCAGTCCGTACAGACCAATTTTCCCTTTTGTATTGTTTATTTGGGTTCTTTTTTGGGTTCTTTCTTTTTTGTCTTGATAAAACAAATGTTTTACCTTTACTTAGCCAGATAGGTTATTGGGGACACATCCTCCTGTCTCTTAGCTATTTAAAATACAATATACCTCTGAGGATATATTGAGGTGGCAATGGATCAGCAACAAGAGGATAAACAAAGATGGCTACACTTATAGATGAGGTGGTGGGTTACTTCCCTCCCCCCTGGGCCCAATTACTTCTGTTCATCGCCTGGAGATTCTGTTTCCTTCATAGAATGCATGAGGTCAGCAGTTTTAATCTGGAAACAGTCTGTGCGTATCCTCTTTTTGGCTATGAACAAATAAGGTCTGATAGACCTATTTTCTTTTCAGTACATATATTGTACTCTCAATTATATTTACTAAATTGTTAAATCGGATTATGACTTGAAAATCATTGGCACATAGGCCAACACTGATTATTTATTTTTTATGAAAAATAAATGTCCTAATTTTTTTATTCTAGTGTGCAAAGAGAACACACATATTGTAATAATGATGTTTCATTACTATTTTTTTTTTTTAAGAGATTGCACTTCTCATGGTATTTTCAAATATTATAAATGGTAACATAAAAAATATACTATTGTTTTCCATTGGGAAAAAAAGAAGAAAGAATTCGAACAGAGAATTGGGCCTATATGATTTCAAGACTTATACTTGACTGATAACTAGTAAGGTACAGTAGGCCCCTCTAGCACAAACTGCTACATGCCACAAATAATCTAAATAATTTAAACATGTAATATCTTCAACGTTTTTCTCATCATTTTTTCTGCAAAATAGTACTGTTTGCCATTCAGCAGAAGCTTGAGAAATGTATGTAGCACTCTTTTTGTGCCGGAGTCGACACAATATATTTGTATGCATGCAGACTTAGCTACCTGTTGAGGCCCCTGGACATCATTGTGGGTCAGATGTAAGAAACACGTTCAGGTCGGTTGAAGCCCAACGGAATGAAGTGTAGTGCAACTGGGGCCCTGCGGCGATCCATATATTGCTGGTCTAGAGCTGGAAAACAACAAATACATTCTAAAATGTGTTGCAGTCCTATGTTTTTTTATTGTGACAGACTGTTGTCTTCTTCCATTATTGATTATCGCTACAGGGGATTCCTTTTATTTATTTTTTAAATCAAATTTGAGAGGAATGTTAAAGGCCAATGGGAGCCTATTTCTCATGCCCATAATATCACACAAATATTTTTTTATTGATTTAGAAATTAATTATAGAAAAATATATTCTTAATAGGCTTATGTTCAAATGTTTGGGGGAAATAAAAACAAAAATGCTTATCTACGTTGTTAATATCAGAGGTTTGGACACCTGACCTCAGGTGGGTTGACTCCACGTCTCAGGCAAATATTGTTTCTGCTTTAGTGAACACTGCAGCAAATAATAGGCTACTGCAGTCATTGTGTAGAGAATCATTGTACCATATAAACCGCTGTGAAATATATGTTACATAGCCTAAGACAAAATATTATATTTTCAGCTGTTTGAAGCTTGTGTACAAAACCGAAAGTAAAAGACACAAAAATGAAACTTAAGGGAAAGCATAGAAATAGTGAACATAGAACAGATATACCACGTGTTAGACTTGCGTTCAATGAGAATGACATCTATAACTCGTATTTCTATGTGAATTTGGTCCGGTCCCCCAAAAAGTTAGCCTACATATTGCAGCTTTAAGCAAGTTAGGCGTTTTTGTATGGGGGGCAATGAGTGACAAATTTAGTCAAGGTAAAAATTAATTGCTATTTTGATGTGAGGCTTATTTGATCTACTAGAAGTTTCATAATTCTTAGGTTGTTATGAATGAGTGTGCTGGCTGGCTGGTGTACTGATATAAGTGTGATGGATGCATTAGACATCCCGGGAACTTTGAGAAAAAACACTTTAAATTGGAATTGTCCTTGTTGACATTTGAGTCTATGCATACTCATGGGGCTAGCATAGGATCTCACTCTCCATTGAATACAGGCCGTGGTTGACGTCAACACCCCTCATGGAATATTCAAAAAAACTATTTGAATAATGAGATTTAGGCCCCATCCACAAATCCAAAGAGTGGACTAACCGGGAGCTTGACAGCCCGCCGTTCTGCGCTGCGGACAACGAATCCCATTCTAAGAGCGGGGACACAAGCATCTCGTCATTATATCCAGTATCTCTGACTGTACAGTCGTGGTCAAAAGTTTTGAGAATGACACATATTAATTTTCACAAAGTCTGCTGCCTCAGTTTTTATGATGGCAATTTGCATATACTCCAGAATGTTATGAAGAGTGATCAGATGAATTTCAATAAATTGCAAAGTCCCTCTTTGCCATGAAAATGAACTTAATCTCCAAAAATATTTCCACTGCATTTCAGCCCTGCCACAAAAGGACCAGCTGACATCATGTCAGTGATTCTCTCGTTAACACAGGTGAGAGTGTTGATGAGGACAAGGCTGGAGAGCACTCTGTCATGCTGATTGAGTTAGAATAACAGACTGGAAGCATTAAAAGGATGGTGGTGCACCTAAATCAACCATTTATCGGATCATCAAGAACTTCAAGGAGAGAGGTTCAATTGTTGTGAAGAAGGCTTCAGGGCGCCCAAGAAGGTCCAGCAAGCGCCAGGACCGTCTCCTAAAGTTGATTCAGCTGCGGGATCAGGGCACCACCAGTGCAGAGCTTGCTCAGGAATGGCAGCAGGCAGGTGTGAGTGCATCTGCACGCACAGTGAGGCGAATACTTTTGGAGGATAAAGGGAGGATAAAAGATAAAGTAATTTTCTCTGATGAATCCCCTTTCCGATTGTTTGGGGCATCCAGAAAAAAGCTTGTCCGGAGAAGACAAGGTGAGTGCTACCATCGGTCCTGTGTCATGCCAACAGTAAAGCATCCTGAGACCATTCATGTGTGGGGTTGCTTCTCAGCCAAGGGAGTGGGCTCACTCACAATTGTGCCTAAGAACACAGCCATGAATAAAGAATGGTACCAACACATCCTCCGAGAGCAACTTCTCCCAACCATCCAAGAAAAGTTTGGTGACGAACAATGCCTTTTCCAGCATGATGGAGCACCTTGCCGTAAGGCAAAAGTGATAACTAAGTGGCTCGGGGAACAAAACATCGACATTTTGGGTCCATGGCCAGGAAACTCCCCAGACCTTAATCCCATTGAGAACTTGTGGTCAATCCTCAAGAGGCAGGTGGACAAACAAAAACCCACAAATTCTGACAAACTCCAAGCATTGATTATGTAAGAATGGGCTGCCATCAGTCAGGATGTGGCCCATAAGTTAATTGACAGCATGCCAGGGCGGATTGCAGAGGTCTTGAAAAAGAAGGGTCAACACTGCAAATATTGACTCTTTGCATAAACATTTACATTTTAGTCATTTAGCAGACGCTCTTATCCAGAGCGACTTACAGGAGCATAACTTAATGTAATTGTCAATAAAAGCCTTTGACACTTATGGAATGCTTGTAATTATACTTCAGTATACCATAGTAACATCTGACAAAAATATCTAAAAACACTGAAGCAGCAAACTTTGTGAAGACCAATACTTGTCATTCTCAAAACTTTTGACCACGACTGTACAGACAGAGAGCCTTTCCAAGATGTAGCCAAGTTTATGCAGTTCCATCCACAGACAAGTGAGAGGCGCTGTAGTGCTCCGTAGAATGTAAAAGGGGAGGAGCGGTATCGGAGAGTAAAGTAGCCACACGGTCTGTCTGTATGATTGTGTGACCAGGCATGCGCTCGCATCTGAGAACCAACCGACGCTGAGCAGCGAGCGGATGGAGAAGCGTTCTGTGGCATCTGCCAACTCCCGACCACTCCGCTTACTATTGGCATCGGAGAGACGGTAGCCTAGACAGATACAGCGGACACCTGACAGGCAGCAACAGAAGGCCTAAAGCTACAGACAACATAATACATTTAGCTGTAAAAAGCAACAACAGTCTTTGCTGGATAAAGACAGCATTCACACATAAAGACGAACGCGGGTGCTGAAGCTCAGCTGCGACTAGGGAGGTAAGGAGAAACTGCGTGTCAGCACACGAGAAACTACTTTATGCATTTTTTATGTGCTCCGTGTCAGCCTAAGTTTACGCTTTATGCGAGGACCTCTCATTATGATTATCCCGTGCTTTGCCTGAATGTGTGTCAGAAGCAGGAGTCAGGTTCATCTGTGTCACCCCTTGCCGAGCACCATAATAACCAAATGGGGTGTGCGGCTCTCATGTTGTGCGCAAGCGCCTCTGCTAGGTGAAGAGAAAGAAATATTCGCGCTAGGTTTATAGTGTCCGTGTAAAGCTTATCAGTCTAATGATCCAATACAATCGTTAAAATAATAGTTTCTAATTTCTTAAGTACATTTTTTTTTCTGATACACTCTTTAAATTGAATAATAGAACACTGTTTTTAGATGTTTCAATGTCCACATTTTCTACCCTATCAAATTTAGATTTATTGGTTTGAAATAGTGGCTGGGAAAACGGGATCATTTCTAAATCTGTACTTCAAGTGGACGCTACCATTTCAGAGCGGGGGGAGATTAGCCTTGCATACGCTATACAATAAAGTGGTAAATTAATGTTTGCATAGCCACAGGGAATGGGTTTGGGTAAAGCCCCATCTGAGACAGCAATTTTACAGTCCATTATTATAACCTATTACAGATCTAGACATTAGCCTCTACACCAGGGATCATCAACTAGATTCAGCCGCAGGCCGATTTTATAAATATATTTTTTAATGTTTTATTTATTTTTCTTGAGCGGCTGGTCAGGGGGCCAGAACATAATTACAAATAATTTGTAGACTGCAAATTGACCGCAAGAGGCCCAAACACAGATAGAATCATTTCAAATCATGCTTCCATTTTGTATACATTCACATATCTCTCTATTATGCGTGGGAATACTTTGGAACAGATTTCCAAAATTAAAATCACTTGGAGCTAATATAGCCTATATATTTAAATCAATTATTATTTCAAGAAAGGGATAATTCATCCATGAATATATTCAAACAGCACCTAAATGCTGCTTTGCAGGAGTGGTCCAGAGACGTTTGCGTAAAGTCCTTGCTTCACTCGTCTCACAAGCCGTTGGATAGGCCTATAGGCCTACAGTATAATGCCAATAGGCTATAGTCTAATTTACTTTCACTTGCCCACTGTAACCTACTGTTAGCCTACAGTCGTTAGGAGGATGGTTGCCATAAGGGGGAAATACTGTTGGTAAACCACCATCGTTAGTAAAGTTCTCCATGACTTAAAGATAAACAAATACATTTGCCACTGCCCAAGTGTTTATTAAGATACAATATGGTGGGTATTAAGGTACGATGCGGAGCGGGACACTTCCATGGCCAACATTACATTGATAAAGCTAGCAGGTAGTGTGAATCAAGCCTGGGATTAAGGACTTTGGTAGCAGGCATCTGTAGTCGATGAGGAGAGACGATGCGTTTGTCTCAGAGCTGGGCTCATTTAACAGGGGCTTCTCACCACAGCTTTATACGGGCATGATTGGCACTGCATGTTTACCATTACTAGTCATTGTAGAGGGATAAGGCTGTGGTGGCGGCAAAGTAAGGGAGGCTGCGAGCATGTGCATGTGTTTGTGAAAGAGTGTGTGTACATACGAGCGTTTGTGTGCCTGTGTTCGCATATGTGTTGTTATTGGAGTCGTACAAGGATGCTACAGTAAGAGCACAATTGAGTGTGTATTTGCCTCTGCAGTGATAAACATGCAGACCATGCATCACCATCAGGGAATTATTAAAGTGAGCAGTGGGGAATGCTTAGTTTAGATGTATGATCTCTCAGGCAGAGAGCTCAGCTCTGTGTTAGTTAGCTCTGTCTGTGGCAGAGCTGGGCTGGGTGAACTTCTGTAGGAACTCGGAGGAAGCATAGGCAGGCAGGCAATCAATGTGTATGTTTATGCAGTTTGTTACACTCTAATACACTTGGGGCCTATTGCAAAAAGCAACTGCCAGCCTAACACAAGGTAATCTTTTGTTAAACCATCAATACTCGCTAAAATCACCCGCACAGATGATTTCAATTGCAACCATCATTGGCCACCAATTTACCCCTCCCTAGAGCGAATGTCAAGGTTATCTTTTAGTCCCGATTGCTGCCAAAATTTTTTGACTATTTCGCCCTTTGGTGGGTATTATGAACAAATTAACCCTACTTTTTGAACAGACTAAGGGCAATTTTATCTATTTGACAATCATTTCCATACAACTGAAATAAAGTATTTCCTTATTTACCTCGTCAAATCTACTGGGGTAATTTACACTACATGTTGTATGAATGGAAAACTCATGTTGATGCAGCCTCTTCCAATTTATGTAATCCATTCATTACAATTTGTCTTTAAAGAGTATAGTCATTTCTTATCAAGACTGGGGGGAAGTATCCCTGCACTGTCCATATTTGAAATGTGTAACTTAATCAAGTCAATCTTGAGTTATATAATCTTTATCAAATGAAAATGTAGTATAATAAAGTAATGTCAAATGGCACACATTATTTTGCCATTTAAGATGAAACGTTTGAACGAAGTGTAGGCCTATTACTCTTATATTCGTAAGTATTTTACATTAATCAGCCTTACGGTTTACGACGCTTTCATTGGGGACGGGAATACAGCAGTCTGGTGGCAACGTAAGATCAGCTAAATCACTTGTTTATTATTGTGGGTTTTTCGATAAAGTTTACATGCTTTTCAAGAAGAATGATTTCCCTAATAATCATCTTTACATGGACACATCAGAAATCAGGCCACCTACTGGGATAAATGCAGAAAATCGGCAATCAAAATAAACATTCTACCACAGTGACCAGGGAAGCCTATTTGATTCTGAGTTCGGATTGATCTCTACGATGCACACTTTGTTTTTTCGAACACACACTGCTGGTGCTAGCACATGCACAAGTCAAATGCACTGCTGGAACTCTGATTTAAGATTGGTCAGAAATCAAGTTCAAATATGACCTTACGCCGATTTTAAGATGAGCAGAGTAAGGTGTTCACATGACTAATGCCATACTCGGCCTACTGCCATAATCAGTTGCATGTAAACATAGTCATTGGTTATAAACATTGATTTAGATTTTGAAATAGCAGGACTAGAAGAATCCCTTCCCATGACAGTGTCCTGAATCCTGATCCCGCTGTCTTTTTTATTTGAATCCTTTTGTCTTTGCCCTGCGGCGGTGAGAAGAATACACACTGCTGTTTTAGGACTGTGTAGTCCAGTAGCCATGCCAGGCTTAGGCTGTATGGTCTAACAAACCAAGAGGATGCTAATGCTGTAACTACACAGATAAACAAGTTGGGGAAGCTCTGAGGCTTTATATGGCTGCCAGTGCTTAAAGGAGAGAGTACGGACGGGTGTTAGAGCAACGGGCTACAATCTTTCTCTCTTTGGAAAAAAAATGGATGAATTTTAGAATGTTTTTATCCCCAGATCTTTCGCATTCATCCCTTATCTTCCTCATTCAGCTCTGGTGATATATGTGGATCAGTATGCAGAATATTTAGGTAGGGATGGAGGCTATTGCAAAAGGATAATATACTTGCTAATGTAGATGGGGTGAACGGCCACGAGCTAGCTGCACGGTTTCCCAAGCCTCTTTAGAGACCAGTGAACTATGAAAGGCTGTCTCTTGTCTTCTCCTACACAGGAGCGCCGGGGGTTGTGGCTGTGGTATCATAGCACTAAAAGCCTGCGGTTTGACTGACTAGAATGGTCTCATAGCGACACACAACTCTGAACGCCCAACAACCATACAGACTGAGTCAGAAGTACTCGCTCTGCTGCAAGGATGCAGCCCATGCTGTTTTTTGCCTGGGCAAAAAGTGGCAAACCTCCTTTAACATAAAGAAAAAGGCAGCACTTATGTGGATGTCAGTGCCTCGATCTCTAGGAAGGCTTAGTTTATTAGGATCCCCATTTGCTACGTGGACATGCAGCAGCTACTCTTCCTGGGGTCCACATAAAACATACAAATACATGACCAAGAACAGAATATTACATTAAATTCAAAATAAATAAGAGTTATATATTGGAAAGACACCAAGAGAACAAAAATACTATTTACACACTTCATATTCTTATATATAGTACAGTTAAATTAGTTATTTAGAAAGAGGAAAGGCAGGATGTTTTTTAAAGCAAAACTTGCTTTTTGCCTGGGTAGCTTCTGGTGGCAGAACATTCCACAATGATATGGCTCGATACATAACTGAGCGATGCATTAAATCTGTCTTTGGTTTGGGTAGAAAAACCCATAGTGGCGTGTCTGGTGGGGTAGGTATGTCTATTTGAAGTGTATGCAAATAGATGATACAAGTGGTTAGGCATTTTCAACACACAGATGTTTCTTAAAAAGACTAGAAGAGAAGTAGTCAATTTCTCCTCAACCATGAAAGACCATGTTAGTAGTTCTGTGTGTGCAGTTAAGGGCAAGGCGTGGTGCTTTGTTTTGAATCGGCTGCAGGTTTGCTAGATCTTTCTTTGCTACACCATATTACCGAACAGTAATCACAATGGGACAAGATCGACGCTTGAACAACTAGTACAGTTGATCTTTGTGTCAAAAACGCATAACATTATTTTAAAGATGTAGATTTCTACCAGCATTTTTTATATTCTGTATATTGTTTTGATAATATAGGCTACAAACAATATAGGCTAATGCCACTGTACTAAGCTCATACATTTAGATTTTTTTAGGTATTTTGGGGGGATATTCAAGTGACAATTCAGGATTCGTTAGGCTACATAACATGGTAATGCAAAATGGGTAAAGAGGGTTTGCTTTCATGTGCAGCAAAATCGAGCCCATCAATTTCCAATGATATGAAGTGACAGAGGAAATATTCTGTATTTATTAAACATAAAAAAAAGCTAACCACATTTTGACCTTTTTACCTTTAAAGCATATTAATATATTCAGTCGGAAGCTGATGGCCTTGAATGGATTTAGCCTATTTTCTGTATTCTATGATTTATATGACAGGAACAATGCAATGGATGCTAAGCGAAACAGCTTATTTCTATCCATACCGGCTCTAGCCAGCCTCTACACATTTTGAAGCTTTGCCTTGGTGTGTGCCATTGTTGAAAAGGCATTGTCACTGTGGGCTATTTCATATAGCTATCATGGGTTGTGTGGGATCCCCTCCAGAAACTAGCACCAATGCTACCCTTCCCATCAATATGCTGCGGTTTCATTAGCCTCTGAGTTAACAGGCTGGCACCCTGGGGGCCAGGGCCAAAGGCTACACTGATTAGACTATCAACCAATTCCAAACCAACCCCTGGCTCCTTCCCCCTAGCCTCTTCACATGTATATAGATTTGAAAGGATGTGATTGGTGTTATCTAAGCAAAATGGCAAACATTCCATGTAGAGACCATCAGAGGGCAAGGTGAAGCTTCATGCTATTATTGCTAATTCCAATCCAAACCTTTCTATTCAGTTATATCCACAAATAGTATGACAACGATAGTCAGAGGAGTTAGCTAAAGCGCATAGGCCAACAGATCTGGGACCAGGCTAATCAAAACCTTTCAGACCTCCATTAGGAGCCTAGGGACATGGGGCTAGGGGGTGAGGAACTAAGGGTTTGGTTTGGAACTGGGCCTGTATAAGCAGTCCCCTCCAGTCCCCTGCAGGTGTAAGCGGTGGGCAGCTTAAACCTGTTAGCTTCACATGATGACACAGCAGACTAGCTTCACACAGGAGGGAGAGCTGGGGGCCTGGGACACTGCCTCGTGGACATGGAAAATCTGAAATCTACCGTTACGTTGTGGCTCCTCCTGGCAAACCTTGGTTTATGTATAAAGAGTTGCGTTAAGGCACGGACACACCGGTAGCGTTTACCGGCCGAGAATACTTAGCACCTCTGAACAGAGTGCCGGCTGTCATTTGCAAACCGAGTGCAAATGGATTCTACATGTCGAAACGGGCGAAAAAGTCAGCAGTCAGACGCCTACTGGCAGGTGGTTCCTATAACACACAGCGCCGAACCAACGGCAGACGAATGGCAGACCGTAACTCGTGTGATGTGTTTTCTCCTTTTAAAGCCACAGTCTGAAAGATTCCCACAGTGATTTTAAAACTAATGAATTTTACTTACTTTTTAGGAGATTTTGTACAACTGTCTTACCTTATTGTAGAAATCAAGAAATTGGCATGTAAAAATGTTATGGGATGTATTGGCTCCATTGTAAAAAATAATGGTGGTGGCTCACTCCTTTGAGGGTATATCAGAGTGTGGCTTTCAGCTGTCTTGCTGTGTTGATTACTGTTAGCCTGTGACTTTGACAGTGCTGCTCCCCTGGTATCTATCTCATTTATAGAACACACCTTCTCTTTAATAAGGTGTGTTTTATTAGGTTGTCACTGCTTCGGAATAAACATTGTCCATAATAAAATATTAAAATCTATTCCTGTGTAATGTGTGCTCTATGGGTTTTAAGAGAGCGGAAAAGATGTCAGACGTTGTTTGAGAGTCGAAAGAGGAGAGGGAGAGAATGCTGGCTGGCCCTTAGGAGGGGTGTGGCAGTATTATGTAATAATTGATCTAAAATTGAATAATTGAATCTGTGGAAGAGGGAATGGAGAGAGGCCTAGCAAATCAATCCTGAGGTGGAATGTCATTCTCATACCAGCCTCCTCTCCTTCCTGCAGGCAGACTTGACCTGATATTACCCCGGTCGCCACCATCACACATCCTTACCAGTCCCCGGAACAAGTCACTGAAACTCATTTCAATTCAAATTCGCACTCCCCAGACTCATTAATCATCCCTACATGAATAAACAGTACTTGAGGCTAGTGTTCTGATGACTAGACAGTACTTGAGGCTAGTGTTCTGATGACTAGACAGTACTTGAAGCTAGTGTTCTGATGACTAGACAGTACTTGAGGCAGTCCAATTTGACTGTGATTTCCTTTAGTAGAAGAACAGTTGATTGGTTCACACATATAGATCTGGGACCAGGCTAATGCAGTCATTTGGCTAATCAAAACCTTTCAGACCTCCATTAGGAGCCTAGGGGCGTAGGGCTAGGGGGTGAGGAACTAAGGGTTTGGTTTGGAACTGGGCCTGTATAAGCAGTCCCCTCCAGTCCCCTGCAGGTGTAAGCGGTGGGCAGCTTAAACCTGTATCAACTATAAATGTTGATATTAGTTGGCAGGGGTCTTTTACTTCAACATTGTTGTTCTGATGTATTTCCAATACCTTTTTCATCCTTTTTCTGCTAGATGTTTTCCAAGCCCCCTTTTTCCATGTGTTTGACCAGAAGTCAAAGCCTTTGCTTATTCCAATTTTTTTTTGATGGAAAATGGTTGAAACATCTATACTGTATATGCCTTAACTTTTAAAAATATATAGACTTCCATTTGACACCAAATTTGATGTGCTCCCATGAATTTCACGTTAGTGCTCATGGGGCTTTTGTACATAGAAATGACAGTCTTCCATGAAACTACAAACTCTATAGGTAAATGAATTCGTAACTAGTTTACAGCTAATGGAAGTATACATAAAATTGACTTGCAGCAATACCTCATTTCCATACCCATGCGTAGGAGTTGAAAGGTGGCTCTTGAGTTAAAACAGGATAAATAAATCATGGGTCCATGGGTGGTGTGTGATCTGAATCGCTAATACTATGTGTTTGCATCACGTTTGTATTGTAGACTATGTACTTTAGCAATGGATTAAAATGGTATATCAATTGGCCGTAGTGGATGCATGCGTTTTTCATTTGTGATTTATGTGCACCTGCTAATGCTGGGTAGGCAACATCCACTATTTAATGAACAATGACCATGTTCATGAATTTTTCTGTCTAATTAATGTATACAACATCTGGCAATGTATACAGATGGACAATGTTAGGAAAAAGTATTTATACTGAACAAAAATATGAATGCAACATGCAACAATTTCAAAGATTTTACTGAGTTACAGTTCATGTGAGGAAATCAGTCAATTGAAATAAATTCATTAGGCCCTAATCTATGGATTTCACGACTGGGAATACAGATATGCATCTGTTGGTCACAGATGCCTTTAAAAAAATTGGCCTCACAATGGGTCTCAGGATCTCGTCACGGTATTTCTGTGCATTCAAATTGCCTTCGATAAAATTGTTGTTGTCCGTAGCTTATGCCTGCCCATACCGTAACCCCACCGTCACTATCAGGCACTCTGTTTTCAACGTTGACATTGGCAAACCGCTTGCCCACACAACGCCAGTGTAGTTTTTACTGAATTGCGTGCTGGCTGCTCAGGTGAGTCCATAGTAGCTGTGTGTGTCATTGATACTACTTTCTCCGCTGTACTGTTCATAGTGTATGTTGCCACATTCATTTAAATCATGTAGCCGGAAGGATGCACAATTATGAATGTGAAAATGGAACACATTTTTTTTATTTTTTATTGGTGACATGAAGTTGCAGTTTCCAAACATGCCTTCAGAAAGTATTCATACCCCTTGACTTTTTCCAAATGTGTTGTTACAGCCTGAATTCAAAATGGATTTTACAAAAATTATGATCACACCCATCTACACACAATATCCCATAATCACAAAGTGTAAACATGTTTTCAGAAATGTTTTAACATTTATTGAAAATGAAATACAGAAATATCTCATTTACATACACTACCGGTCAAAAGTTTTAGAACACCTACACATTCAAGGGTTTTTCTTTATTTTTACTATTTTCTACATTGTAGAATAATAGTGAAGACATCAAAACTATGAAATAACACAAATGGAATCATGTAGTAATCAAAAAAGTGTTAAACAAATCAAAATATATTTTATATTTGAGATTCTTCAAATAGCCATCCTTTGCCTTGATGACAGCTTTGCACACTCTTGGCATTCTCTCAACCAGCTTCACCTGGAATGTTTTCCAACACTCTTGAAGGAGTTCCCACATATGCTGAGCACATGTTGGCTGCTTTTCCTTCACTCTGCCATCTGACTCATCCCAAACCATCTCAATTTGGTTGAGGTCGGGGGATTGTGGAGGCCAGGTCATCTGATGCAGCACTCCATCACTCTCCTTCTTGGTAAAATAGCCCTTACACAGCCTGGAGGTGTGTTGGGTCATTGTCCTGTTGAAAAACAATAGCTGAAAAAAATGTCATCTTTGTAAGCAACTCCAGTGGATATTTGGCCTTGTTTTTTCAGCTATTGTCCTGCTGAAAGTTGAATTTGTCTCCCGGTGTCTGTTGGAAAGCAGACTCAACCAGGTTTTCCTCTAGGATTTTGCCTGTGCTTAGCTCTATTCAGTTTCTTTTCATCCTAAAAAACTTCGTAGTCCTTGCCGATGACAAGCATACCCATAACTTGATGCACCCATCACCATGCTTGAAAATATGAAGAGTGGTACTCAGTGATGTGTTGTGTTGGATTTGCCCCAAATATAACGCTTTGTATTCAGGGCATAGTTAATTTCTTTGCAAAAAAAATTTCAGTTTTACTTTAGTGTCACGCCCTGACATAGAGTTGGCTAGTTGGTGAGTCAGGGTGTGAATATCTATGTGTGGGAATTTCTATGTGGACATTCTATGTCATTGTATTTCTATGTTGGCCGGGTGTGGTTCCCAATCAGAGGCAGCTGTCGATCGTTGTCTCTGATTGGGGATCATACTAAGGTAGCCATGTTGCCTACCTTAGTTGTGGGATCTGGTTTGTGTTCCTGTTTGGCTTGTTGTGTGTATAGCCCATAGGACTTCACATTTTCGTTGTTTTGTTATTTTGTCAAGTGTTTATTCGTATTAATAAATATGTACGCATATCATGCTGCACCTTGGTCTGACCCGTCTCTCAACGATTGTGACATTTAGTGACTTATTGGAAACAGGATGCATGTTTTGGAATATTTTTACTCTGTACATGCTTCCTTCTTTTCACTCTGTCATTTAGTTTAGTAGTGTTGTTGATCTATCCTCAGTTTTCTTCGATTACAGCCATTAAACTGTTTTAAAGTCACCATTGGCCTCATGGTGAAATCTCTGAGCGGTTTCCTTACTATTTAGCAACTGAGTTAGGAAGGACGCCTGTATCTTTGTAGTGACTAGGTGTATTGATACACCATCTGAAGTGTAATTAATAACTTCACCATGCTCAAAGGGACATTATCTCATTTTTTGTATTTTTTCCCCATCTACCAATAGGTTCCGCCCTTTGCGAAGCATTAGAAAACCTCCCTGGTCTTTGTGGTTGAATCTGTGTTTGAAATTCACTGCTCGACTGAAGGACCTTACAGATAATTGTATGTGTGGGGTATAGAGATGAGGTAGTCATTCCAAAATCATGATAAACACTATTGCACACAGAGAGAGTCCATTCAGCTTATTATGTGACTTATTAAGCAAATTCTTACTCCTGAACTTATTTATGCTTGCCATAACAAAGGGGTTGAATACTTATTGACTCAAGACATTTCAGCTTTTCATTTTGTATTAATTTGTAAAAATGTCTAAAAACATAATTCCACTTTGACATTATGGAGTATTGTATGTAGGCCAGTGACACAACAAAATGTGGAAAAAGTTTAGGGGTGTGAAATACTTCTGAATGGCACTAACACACGCACTCATGCACGAACGCAAACACACACACGGACATCACCAGGACATGGCTTTCGGGGCTTTAGCAACTATATGCACCGCTTAGTTCATAGTGCCATGGATGTCCGCCATATTAGCGGTTGCGACAAAGCGATTTCTGTTTTCTTCCTACAAATGTGGCTATTATGACCCCATTCCTGAAAGGTAAGACTCTCATGAATGTCGGTTTCCCTCTATAATGCACCCCAGCCGTGTAGGAGACGTTAGAAGGGACTGTGACAACCACAATTGAAAGCAATGCAGATCGTCTTTACACACACACACACACACACACACACACAATTGTTACTTGATGAGCTTCCCCGATGTTTTCCTGAACTTTCCAATACTTTTCTGATGCATTTCAGTCATTTAGGCTACTGCTGCAAATACGCATTTTTACACCTTTCCCATAGGCTATTCAAGTCATTTGACATATTTTCTTATTAGTCTTATGAACATAGAAACTTGGTGCAGTTTATGTGCTATAATGATTAAAAAGGCCATTAGGTCTACATCGTTTTTATAACAATATAGTTAAAACCACTTGGCTAAACAGGAAAAATAAGTGATTAGATATTGAAACATACTTGTTCATTGACTTACTGAAATTATTCACTTGTAATTGTACAGTCGTGGTCAAAAGTTTTGAGAATGATACAAATACTAATTTTCACAAAGTCTGCTGCCTCAGTTTTGATGATGGCAATTTGCATATACTCCAGAATGTCATGAAGAGTGATCAGATGAATTGCAATTAATTGCAAAGTCCCTCTTTGCCATGAAAATGAACTTAATCCCCCAAAAACATTTCCACTGCATTTCAGCCCCGCCACAAAAGGACCAGCTGCCATCATGTCAGTGATTCTCCCATTAACACAGGTGAGAGTGTTGACGAGGACAAGGCTGGAGATCACTCTGTCATGCTGATTGAGTTAGAATAACAGACTGGAAGCTTTAAAAGGATGGTGGTGCACCTAAATCAACCATTTATCGGATCATCAAGAACTTCAAGGAGAGAGGTTCAATTGTTGTGAAGAAGGCTTCAGGGCGCCCAAGAAGGTCCAGCAAGCGCCAGGACCGTCTCCTAAAGTTGATTCAGCTGCGGGATCAGGGCACCACCAGTGCAGAGCTTGCTCAGGAATGGCAGCAGGCAGGTGTGATAGCATCTGCACGCACAGTGAGGCAAATACTTTTTGAGGATGGCCATAGTGTCAAGAAGGGCAGCGAGGAAGCCACTTCTCTCCAGGAAAAACATCAGGGACAGACTGATATTCTGCAAAAGGTACAGGGATTGGACTGCTGAGGACTGGGGTAAAGTCATTTTCTCTGATGAATCCCCTTTCCGATTGTTTGGGGCATCCGGAAAACACCTTGTCCAGAGAAGACAAGGTGAGCGCTACCATCAGTCCTGTGTCATGCCAACAGTAAAGCATCCTGAGACCATTCCTGTGTGGGGTTGCTTCTCAGCCAAGGGAGTGGGCTCACTCACAATTTTCCCTAAGAACACAGCCATGAATAAAGAATGGTACCAACACATCCTCCGAGAGCAACTTCTCCCAACCATCCAAGAACAGTTTGGTGACGACCAATGCCTTTTCCAGCATGATGGAGCACCTTGCCATAAGGCAAAAGTGATAACTAAGTGGCTCGGGGAACAAAACATCGACATTTTGGGTCCATGGCCAGGAAACTCCCCAGACCTTAATCCCATTGAGAACTTGTGGTCGATCCTCAAGAGGCGGGTGGACAAACAAAACCCCACAAATTCAGACAAACTCCAAGCATTGATTATGCAAGAATGGGCTGCCATCAGTCAGGATGTGGCCCAGAAGTTAATTGACAGCATGCCAGGGCGGATTGCAGAGGTCTTGAAAAAGAAGGGTCAACACTGCAAATATTGAGTCTTTGCATAAACTTAATGTAATTGTCAATAAAAGCCTTTGACACTTATGGAATGCTTGTAATTATACTTCAGTATACCATAGTATCATCTGACAAAAATATCTCATAACACTGAAGCAGTGAACTTTGTGAAGACCAATACTTGTGTCATTCTCAAAACTTTTGACCACGACTGTACTTTTAGATTATTTTAAATATAATTGTAACAGTAGGCCTACCTATGCAATAGCCTCTTATTCCTTAGGGTTACTGACCACAATCCATTGATTTAATAATTGGAAGTGTTGATTATTTGGCCTTGGGGAAAGCACAGCGCATGGAAGAAAACAGCCACAGGAACGGGTGCCGGAGGTGCTGCAGATATATTTTAAATACATTTGCCAAATTATATAATTACTATCTGTATAGCAATAAATGAAATCATAAATATTACACCAGAGAGTATAATTTAGCCGCAAAATAGCTATGGATTGTGTTTTATCACTTCACCAGCGCGTTTAAGCCTACAGTCTGGAAGCAATTGGGCAGCACGCCGCAAATATCAAACAGCTGATTCAGTTTTGGCTATCAAAACAGCTGACAGCAGCTAAATGGCCGTTCGTAATATTTCAAAATACAATTGCAGGAAAAATAGTTTGTATGAGTCCGTGCCACTGTAAAGTTTGTGGCTATAATTTTCTCCATATTGTCCATATTATCTGTGGCTCCACTCTTTTCATTGGCCTATGCTATTGGTTGCGTTTAAGACAGGTTTGTTTTTATTGATCTCAGTAGGATATGTCAGTGTCAGAGTAGCCTGTCATTTGTGTGGTATTAGAAAATATTATTTTAATGTCTCCAGTCATGTAGAATTGCATAAAATTATTTTTTAAATCAGACCCACAAATACAATGATAAATGCATGCAATGCTTTATTATAGGTGATTTAAAAAAAATCCAACGCCCCCACCTCACCCCTCTAACCCTAACCCTAGTCCTAACCCACCCCCCAGTCAGCAGGGTTGAGCCTTGAATGTTCTAGAACCTCTGACACACACACTACAACTCAAGTGGAACAATAGTTACTTCACCAGCCTTCACAGGCCAACGTGTAGCATGATGTAGCGGACTTGAAAGGCGGGTAATTGTTGCTTGCATCTGAAGCCAAAGAAATGAACACCAGAAATCATATCTAGGAAATAGTCACCTCTATGGAAGCCTATTAAGGCTAGTGCGACTGCTAGGTTTGTGGTGTGCCGTATATTCAGTTCCGTGTATGTGTAACCCCTAGTCAAGTTCTTCAAAGGAAAACAGAAATACTGCAATCATAGAACTGACCCTGGTTTTAATAGAAGTAGTCTGATTATAGCCAAAGCTATCTCTTGTTGTTTCTCTGACGCCTGTAGGCCTTTGGTGTGTAATGCTATAGCCTTCTGGGTAAGAATCAAGATCAATTTATTTGCTTTTCCAGAAAAAGAAAGCGCTTACAATTCTGTGTCAGCTCTCAAACTGTTCCCTGTTTGAATTTGAGTGAGTAGGCCTAGGAACTTTTGTAGATTATTAACAGTTGAAACACTTAAATCAACCCCGGCAGCTTGTCTCAAATGGAGTCAGTGGTGCTGGCCAAGTTAGATTATTAATGGTGAGTCTCCATCTCTCAAACTCTAATTGGTCTCTGGTGATAGCGAACCATTCTGATTAAGAAATGCCATTAAAAATTGATGTATTATGCCTGCAGGTCTGTTTCTCAGTCAGATAGCTATTTTAATCAATTGATAATTACACACAATTTATTGCTTGAGTTCCTGTTGACAGCTTCACAATAATTGGTTACATGGCAAGTTTTGTGCTGTGCTGTTTGAATGACATCGAAGTGATATATTGTGCAAAATAAAGTTGGGAGGACGATATTACTTTTTACTCATTTATTTCATAGAGCAATGCATCATGGCTAGTTTTAGCATTTGTTAACTCAAAGATGAGTATGCTGTATATATTCTGTGTCTCAGTTAAACTTAGGCCTAAATCACATCCATTTGTCAATGATAGCCAGTCTATCCTAGTTTATATGTATCTGTAATATTCACCCACAATCTGTGAGTATGTTTTTGACTTTATTCATGTCATCCATGGGTGACTTTTCACACAGTGTGTCTTAACCATTAAGGAAATGCTAATGTATGCTCGGTGCGAGAGGAACCTCTATGTAAGTGGGCAATTCCATGTAAAAGGACCCATAAGTACCAGACGTGTAGAATGTCAATTTGAGTGTCAAATGAAAGCTAAGAGTCAATATAAAAATAATAATTTTAAAACAATATTTGTACATATATCATTTTTTCTGTTACCGTTTCCATCCTAAAAATGTGGAATAAGCAAAGGCTTTGATTTCTGGTCAAACAGATGGAAAAGGGGTCTTGGACAACATCTACCAGAAAGTCTTAAATGTTATTAGAAATATAACAAAAAAACACCAATAATGTTGAAGTAAAAACCCCTGCCAACTAATATCAACTTTCATATTTAGTTTTAGAGAAATGATTTGCCTTCTGTAAGTTTAATAAACATTGCCTTGTAATTCCATTACCAAAAACCCACGTATCTTTTTTGTTACAGGAGGGGGTCGCAGTTCCGCAGCGATCCACTAGGTGTCATCCTCCGACAACCTTAGGCACCTCCTCACTCACAGTCAGGACTAATCATCATCCTATTGGTGTCACCTGTGTCTATCGGTTCACCTGTGTATTTATGCCCTCACTTGCTCAGTTTTCTCTGCTAGTTTCTCTATGTCCAGCAGTACTAGTCAGTCTGATCGGAGACCTATGAACAGGTATTTGTTTCAGTCATAGGTAGTATTTCGTATTTTGGTTCACAGCCGGTTTTTGGAGACTTATTTGCTCCTCCATTTATCGTGATAAGTCAGTTATTTTGTATTTTGGCTTCGGGACCACCAGTAAATATCCTTGTTTCATCGTTACTGCCTACTGTATATCCTGCACCGCACCTGGGTCACACCTCACCCCAACCCTTAATATATAATAATATCTTACACTTTAAGATATTTTAAAATGTCTCTCCCTCATAAGGAGGGAGGATCATTCAAGTTCACAACAGGTGTAGACTACTGTGAAATGCTTACTTACGCAATTACAGAGATCATACGTTTCCTGTAGGTCTTGACCAGGTTTGCACACACTGCAGCAGGGATTTTGGCCCACTCCTCCATACAGACCTTCTCCAGATCCTTTAGGTTTCGGGGCTGTCGCTGGGCAATACAGACTTTCAGCTCCCTGCAAAGATGTTCTATTGGGTTCAGGTCTGGAGACTGGCTAGGCCACTCCAGGACCTTGAGATGCTTCTTACGGAGCCACTACTTAGTTGCCCTGGCTGTGTGTTTTGGGTCGTTGTCATGCTGGAAGACCCAGCCACGACCCATCGTCAATGCTCTTACTGAGGGAAGGAGGTTGTTGGCCAAGATCTCGCGATACATGGCCCCATCCATCCTCCCCCAATATGGTGCAGTCGTCCTGTCCCCTTTGCAGAAAAGCATCCCCAAAGAATGATGTTTCCACCTCCATGCTTCACGGTTGGGATGGTGTTCTTGGGGTTGTACTCATCCTTCTTCTTCCTTCAAACACGGCGAGTGGAGTTTAGACCAAAAAGCTATATTTTTGTCTCATTAGACCACATGACCTTCTCCCATTCCTCCTCTGGATCATCCAGATGATCATTGGCAAACTTCAGACGGGCCTGGACATGCGCTGGCTTGAGCAGGGGGACCTTGCGTGCGCTGCAGGATTTTGATCCATGACGGCGTAGTGTGTTACTAATGGTTTTCTTCGAGACTGTGGTCCCAGCTCTCTTCAGGTCATTGACCAGGTCCTGCCGTGTAGTTCTGGGCTGATCCCTCACCTTCCTCATGATCATTGATGCCCCACAAGGTGAGATCTTGCATGGAGCCCCAGACCGAGGGTGATTGACCGTCATCTTGAACTTCTTCCATTTTCTAATAATTGCGCCAACAGTTGTTGCCTTCTCACCAAGCTGCTTGCCTATTGTCCTGTAGCCCATCCCAGCCTTGTGCAGGTCTACAATTGTATCCCTGATGTCCTTACACAGCTCTCTGGTCTTGGCGATTGTGGAGAGGTTGGAGTCTGTTTGAGTGTGTGGACAGGTGTCTTTTATACAGGTAACGAGTTAATACAGGTAATATGTGGAGAACAGGAGGGCTTCTTAAAGAAAAACTAACAGGTCTGTGAGAGCCGGAATTCTTACTGGTTGGTAGGTGATCAAATACTTATGTCATGCAATAAAATGCAAATTAATTACTTAAAAATCATACAATGTGATTTTCTGGATTTTTGTTTTAGATTCCGTCTCTCACAGTTGAAGTAAATAAGTGTACCTATGATAAAAATTACAGACCTCTACATGCTTTGTAAGTAGGAAAACCTGCAAAATCGGCAGTGTATCAAATACTTGTTCTCCCCACTGTATGTGCAACTGCAGACAACATGGCAAAATATTAATAACATGAGTCTATTCACACTAGCGATCGAGCCACTGTTTTTACTATTCACTAAGGTAAAATGTGCAGCATTTTGAGAGGTATTTCAAATGTTGCACAATAATCATAATGGAAATCATACAGCCAGGGCTTTGAGGGGAAAAGAAACATGTATAAATGTTCTCCATTTCTTTCTCTAACAGTTGCATGAAAAAAAGGCCCCTTAGAGAAGAATTGGATTGTTTCTCTGGGTAATTTCTTCTTATTGTTTACTTGCCAGATCTCCAACATCAACACCTTTAGCTTGGCTGAACAACCACTAACCTCTCAAACACGGATGGAGACATGATAAGACAATCAATGAGTACAATGATGTCCTCGTATTTAGGTAAATGACCATTTAGGTAGTGGGATTGTTGGCGTTATTGAAGGCAAATATTAGGCGAAACTAAACATGCTTTAGGTTAAAGTATTAAAAATAGCATTTCTTTCTGTGATGCTGTTATTGTTGGGTTGGAGTGTATGCAATTGTTATTGAGCCATAGAGAAAAACCCTGGTTTCCAACCATTACCAGCCTCTGGTTACCATCTCCCAGTCTCTCTGGGATGGATGGCATCATGATATGAGATCATAAAATCATAGATCACGTTGTGGTGACTTCCAAACACTGCCACCATGGACCAGTCAAAAACGGCCTTGTTTACGAAACAACAAAGCGTTGTTTACGTTCGTTCCACAACAGAGACCTTTGAAGTGCCATCACCAATACAGAATGCTGGCTTTGTTTTCAGCTGATTAAAGACAAGCTTTCAGTTCAAAATGCAACATAAAAGACAGGTCATTCAGTTCTAAATGTAACATAAAAGACAGGTCGTTCAGTTCTAAATGCAACATAAAAGACTGGTCATTCAGCTCTACATGTAATATGAAAGACAGGTCATTTAGTTGTAAATGTAATATTGTTGGATGGTGTTTCTGTGTGTAACACCTCTGACCTGTATCGTTTGCTCCTTCTACTCCCTGGGATCATGTTAAAGTCCAGCCATGCTTCCAATCTGACCTTTACCTCTCTGTCTGGTCTAACATTGACCTCTAAACGTGTATACACACATTCACAGCGCATGCAGAGAGAGAGAGAGAGGGAGAAAGAGAGAAAATATCAACGAAGGCACTAGAACAGTCTGCAGCACCCGGCCTCACCCTACTAGAATCTGAAGTCAAATGTCTACTGTTTGCTGATGATCTGCTGCTTCTGTCACCAACCAAGGAGGGCCTACGGCAGCACCTACATCTTCTGCACAGATTCTGTCAGACCTGGGCCCTGGCAGTAAATGTCAGTAAGACAAAAATAATGGTTTTCCAAAAAAGGTCCAGTTGCCAGGACCACAAATACAAATTCCATCTAGACACCGTTGCCCTAGAGCACACAAAAAACTATACATACCTCGGCCTAAACATCAGCGCCATAGGTAACTTCCACAAAGCTGTGAACGATCTGAGAGACAAGGCAAGAAGGGCCTTCTATGCCATCAAAAGGAACATAAAATTCGACATACCAATAAGGATCTGGCTAAAAATACTTGATTCAGTTATAGAACCCATTGCCCTTTATGGTTGTGAGGTCTGGGGTCCGCTCACCAGCCAAGAATTCACAAAATGGGACAAACACCAAATTGAGACTCTGCATGCAGAATTCTGCAAAAATATCCTCTGTGTACAACAAAAAACACCAAATAATGCATGCAGAGCAGAATTAGGCCGATACCCGCTAATTATCAAAATCCAGAAAAGAGCCGTTAAATTCTATAACCACTTAAAAGGAAGCAATTCCCAAACCTTCCATAACAAAGCCATCACCTACAGAGAGATTAACTTAGAGAAGAGTCCTGGGGCTCTGTTCACAAACACAAACAGACCCCACAGAGCCCCAGGACAACAACAACAACACAATTAGACCCAACCAAATCATGAGAAATTACTTGACACATTGGAAAGAATTAACAAGAAAACTGAGCAAACTAGAATGCTATTTGGCCCTACACAGAGAGTACACAGTGGCAGAATACCTGACCACTGTGACTGACCCAAACTTAAGGAAAGCTTTGACTATGTACAGACTCAGAGAGCATAGCCTTGCTATTGAGAAAGGCCGCCGTAGGCAGACCTGGCTCTCGAGAAGACAGGCTATGTGCACACTGCCCACAAAATGAGGTGGAAACTGAGCTGCACTTCCTAAGCTCCTGCCAAATGTATGACCCTATTAGAGACACATATTTCCCTCAGATTACAGAGATCCACAAAGAATTTGAAAACAAACCCATTGAAGAACAAACACCATTGTAAATACAACCCATATTTATGTTTATTTATTTTCCCATTTGTACTTTAACTATTTGCACATTGTTACAACACTGTATATATACATAATATGACATTTGAAATGTCTTTATTCTTTTGGAACTTCTGAGTGTAATGTTTACTGTTAATATTTTATTGTTTATTTCACTTTTGTTTACTATCTACTTCACTTGCTTTGGCAATGTTAACATACGTTTCCCATGCCAATAAAGCCCTTAAATTGAATTGAGAGAGGAGGGGGGGAGAGGAGAGGCGAGGAGAGAGAGAATGCTTTATCAGTTAATATCTGTCAGGTTTAGCTGTAGTGTATCACACACCATGGTTGGGTTGTAATTTGTCTGCACTCAATAAAGATTACCACAAACAAACATGTTTTTGATTGAATTTTCCATACGGTCCAATTGGTTTGGTTTGTGAGTGAACTGATGTCTGATTTGAAGTAAAACCTGCTATTTTGGATAGATGATGGGGGCATGAGACTGATGCTAATTATCAGTATGAGTGTTTTTCCTTTTTCTCACCAATATGCTGTGGTGTTATTGTTTCTGCAGGTATCAAAAGATCTCATTTGTCTGTGATGAGAATCGCCATCCACCAGAGACCTAAGGTACGGTAAGATATCAAACGCTCATTATCTCATCTACCAATAAACAATTAATCATGCCTGGAGAAAAACCACCAATCATGAATATATACAGTATCTCACAAAAGTGAGTACACCCCTCACTTTTTTGTAAATATTTGAGTATATCTTTTCATGTGACAACACTGAAGAAATGACACGTTGCTACAATGTAAAGTAGTGAGTGTACAGCTTGTATAACAGTGTACATTTGCTGTCCCCTCAAAATAACACAACACACAGCCATTAATGTCTAAACCGCTGGCAACAAAAGTGATTACACCCCTAAGTGAAAATGTCCAAATTGGGCCCAAAGTGTCAATATTTTGTGTGGCTACCATCATTTTCCAGCACTGCCTTAACCCTCTTGGGCATGGAGTTCACCAGAGCCTCACAGGTTGCCACTGGAGTCCTCTTCCACTCCTCCATGACGACATCACGGAGCTGGTGGATGTTAGAGACCTTGCACTCCTCCACCTTCCGTTTGAGGATGCCCCACAGATGCTCAATAGGGTTTAGGTCTGGAGACATGCTTGGCCAGTCCATCACCTTTACCCTCAGCTTCTTTAGCAATGCAGTGGTCGTCTTGGAGGTGTGTTTGGGGTCGTTATCATGTTGGAATACTGCCCTGCGGCCCAGTCTCCGAAGGGAGGGGATCATGCTCTGCTTCAGTATGTCACAGTACATGTTGGCATTCATGGTTCTCTCAATGAACTGTAGCTCCCCAGTGCCGGCAGCACTCATGCAGCCCCAGACCATGACACTCCCACCACCATGCTTGACTGTAGGCAAGACACACTTGTCTTTGTACTCCTCACCTGGTTGCCGCCACACACGCTTGACACCATCTGAACCAAATATGTTTATCTTGGTCTCATCAGACCACAGGACATGGTTCCAGTAATCCATGTCCTTAGTCTGCTTGTCTTCAGCAAACTGTTTGCAGGCTTTCTTGTGCATCATCTTTAGAAGAGGCTTCCTTCTGGGACGACAGCCATGCAGACCAATTTGATGCAGTGTGCGGCGTATGGTCTGAGCACTGACAGGCTGACCCCCCACCCCTTCAACCTCTACAGCAATGCTGGCAGCACTCATACGTCTATTTCCCAAAGACAACCTCTGGATATGACGCTGAGCACGTGCACTCAACTTCTTTGGTCGACCAATGGCGAGGCCTGTTCTGAGTGGAACCTGTCCTGTTAAACCGCTGTATGGTCTTGGCCACCGTGCTGCAGCTCAGTTTCAGGGTCTTGGCAATCTTCTTATAGCCCAGGCCATCTTTATGTAGAGCAACATTTCTTTCTTTTTTTCAGATCCTCAGAGAGTTCTTTGCCATGAGGTGCCATGTTGAACTTCCAGTGACCAGTATGAGGGAGTGTGAGAGCGATGACACCAAATTTAACACACCTGCTCCCCATTCACACCTGAGACCTTGTAACACTAACGAGTCACATGACACCGGGGAGGGAAAATGGCTAATTGGGCTCAATGTGGACATTTTCACTTAGGGGTGTACTCACTTTTGTTGCCAGCAGTTTAGACATTAATGGCTGTGTGTTGAGTTATTTTGAGGGGACACCAAATGTACACTGTTATACAAGCTGTACACTCACTACTTTACATTGTAGCAAAGTGTCATTTCTTCAGTGTTGTCACATGAAAAGATATACTCAAATATTTACAGAAATGTGAGGGGTGTACTCACTTTTGTGAGATACTGTATATACCAAATGACTAGGTAATCTGATACAGTCGAGCATACCATTTTCAAGCAAACATTGAAATATGAATGTTGATTTCTCTGAAACTGTCTCAATGACTGATGGTAATTTCATAGGATAGCTCTCTTTTGGCGTTTGAGGATTGTTTGAGGATTGTTGGAAAAACTGATCCAATTATTGTTTATTACGTATTTATGAGCCTTTTGCGAGCCGTTGAGGTTTATATGGTTGAAGTCATTCGTTTGGGGTCAGATGCATTCAAAATGACAAACAAATACCTAGTGCTGTATCTTCTGCGTATAATATTTGAGCAGACTTTAGTTTCATGTCTCTTGGTATTGGAACAGCAAGAAAAAGCGTAACGAGTTAGGCTCTAAATATTTGTGAGTTTGGTAATTAGACTTGAATTACACCCCTTGATCATGTACTATGGTGTGTAGTGTGTGATTTTATGTGTACACATCTATGCGATTTGTTTAATTAGTGGGGGGTCAAATTACTTGAATTACTTGATTCACAGCTTCATTAATTCTGCTTGACTTCTCTCCTTCCAAATGAGGGGAAGGAGGGAGGGAGGGGAGGGGAGGGTGACCTAGGTCTGTCTTTGTCTATTCCTACTTGCCAAGATCTTGGAATTCCGTCAGCAAGCAAAAAACTGCAGCCAGGCACCAAGCAATTATGGGTTTAGTGTCCGGTCTCGGGTCATTAAGAGATAGGATTACTGCTGGGCCGGAGGACCCCAGGAATGTGTCGTCCCCTCTGGTGGCCCGACTCACCGCCGATGAAATGGAATTGAATTAATAGGGCTGCCCACTGCGCTGCCTGATTAAAACGACACACACGCCTTTGATCCAGGCTGGCCCCCCAAGGGACATGGAGGGTGGGGTGAAGGGGGATAGGGGGGAGGAGGGTGTGTGTGATTATTTTAATTTTATTTTATCAGGTGTCACTCGGCTGTGTGCTTGGCTTGGGGCAGTGCACCCCTGATTTAACACTACTCATTATGTGTGCTGGGGTCCACCTCCCAACCCAACAACCTCACTGGGGGGCTGAACCTCTCAGGTGCACAAATGGTTGACTGGTTTCCGGTCAATGGGTACTGCAGCTGTAGATCAGAGATGGGTGACTCCAAATATAACATTGTCAAGTAGAAATATGTTAAACCAAACAGAAACAAAATACAGTTAATGTTTGACTTTGCGAAGCATGTCAGGGGGTCAGTGTGATGTGGTAGGACGAAGTCAGGCGCAGGACACAGAGCTAATCGAAAACGTACTTTACTCTTAGGTAACGTACATAACATAACCTCCACGCAGGGAGGAACAAACCCGCTCACCAGACGACAACCAAACATGAACAAACAAGCACAAAACACAGTGGGAGCCAGAGGGTTAAATAGGGAAGAAATCAATACATAATGGGAACCAGGTGTGAACAATAAAGACAAAACAAGTAGAACACAGAAACATAGATCGGTAGCAGCTAGTACTCCGGTGACGACGAACGCCGAAGCTTGCCCGAGCAAGGAGGAGGAGCAGCCTCGGGCTGAATCCGTGACAGGACCCAGCACCGTTCCTCCGGACCTTACCCCTTCCACTCCACGAGATACTGCAGGCCCCCCACCCGACGCCTCGAATCCAGGATGGAACGGACCGAGTACGCCGGTGCTCCCTCGATGTCCAGTGGGGGCGGAGGAACCTCCCGTACCTCAGACTCCTGGAGTGGACCAGCTACCACCGGCCTGAGGAGAGACACATGGAACGAGGGGTTAATACGATACTCAGGAGGAAGCTGTAACCTATAACAAACCTTGTTCAATCTCCTCAGGACTTTAAATGGCCCCACAAACTGCCGACCCAGCTTTCGGCAGGGCAGGCGAAGGGGCAGGTTTCGGGTCGAGAGCCAGACCCGGGCCCCCGGTGCATACACCGGAGCCTCACTGCGGTGGCGGTCAGTGCTTGCCTTCTGTCGCCTAATGGCCCGTTGCAGGCGTACATGGGCAGCGTTCCAGGTCTCTTCCGAGCGCCGAAACCACTCCTCCACCGCAGGTGCCTGGTTCTGGCTCTGATGCCAAGGTGCCAGGACCGGCTGATAACCTAACACACACTGAAATGGAGAAAGGTTGGTGGAAGAGTGGCGGAGGGAGTTTTGGGCCATCTCTGCCCAGGGGATAAAACCCCACCACTCCCCCGGCCGGTCCTGGCAATAGGACCGCAGAAACCTACCCACATCCTGGTTCACTCTCTCCACCTGCCCATTATTCTCTGGGTGAAAACCTGAGGTCAGGCTGACCGAGATCCCCAGACGTTCCATGAACGCCCTCCAGACCCTTGAGGTGAACTGGGGACCCCGATCAGATACAATATCCTCAGGTACCCCGTAGTGCCGGAAGACGTGTGTAAATAGGGTCTCCGCAGTCTGTAGGGCCGTAGGGAGACCGGGCATCGGAATGAGATGGCAGGACTTAGAAAACCAATCCACAACGACCAGGATCGTGGTGTTCCCTTGTGACGGGGGAAGGTCCGTAACAAAATCCACCGATAGGTGGGACCACGGCCGTTGTGGAACGGGTAGGGGTTGTAATTACCCTCTGGGCAGGTGTCTAGGTGCCTTACACTGAGCGCACACCGAGCAGGAGGAAACATAAACCCTCACGTCTTTGGCTAAAGTGGGCCACCAGTATTTCCCACTAAGACAGTGCACTGTCCGACCGATGCCAGGATAACCAGAGGAGGGTGACGTGTGAGCCCAATAGATCAATCGATCGCGGACCTCTAACGGCATGTACATACGACCCTCCGGACACTGGGGGGGAGTAGGCTCTGTACGTAACGCCCGCTCGATGTCCGCGTCAACCTCCCACACCACCGGTGCCACCAGACACGACGCCGGAAGTATGGGAGTGGGCTCAATGGACCTCTCCTCTGTGTCATACAGTCGGGACAGGGCGTCTGCCTTAGCGTTCTGGGAACCTGGTCTGTAAGAAAGGGTGAACACAAAACGAGTGAAAAACATGGCCCACCTTGCCTGGCGAGGGTTCAATCTCCTCGCCGCCCGGATGTACTCCAGATTGCGGTGGTCAGTCAAAATGAGAAAAGGGTGTTTAGCCCCCTCAAGCCAATGCCTCCACACTTTCAGAGCTTTAACCACAGCTAACAGCTCCCGGTCCCCCACATCATAGTTGCGCTATGCCGGGCTGAGCTTCTTCAAAAAGAAAGCACAGGGGCAGAGTTTCGGTGGCGTACCCGAGCGCTGAGACAGTACAGCTCCTATCCCAGCCTCGGATGCGTCCACCTCTACTGTGAATGCTAAGGAGGGATCCGGATGAGCCAGCACTGGAGCCGAGTTAAACAGGTCCTTCAGGTGACCAAACGCCCTGTCCGCCTCGGCTGACCCCTGCAGTCGCACCGGTCCCCCCCTCAGCAAGGAGGTAATGGGAGCCGCTACCTGACCAAAGCCCCGGATAAACCTCCTGTAGTAGTTGGCAAACCCTAAGAATCGCTGCACCTCCTTAGCCGTGGTTGGAGTCAGCCAATTACGCACGGCCGAAATGAGGTCAATCTCCATCTCCACCCCTGACGCGGACAGGCGGTGCCCTAGGAAGGAGACAGACTTTTGAAAGAACATACATTTCTCCGCCTTGACGTACAGGTCATGTTCCAACAGTCGACCAAGCACCTTGCGCACCAGGGACACATGCTCAGCTCGTGTAGCGGAGTATATGAGAATATCATCTATATACACCACTACACCCTGTCCGTGTAGGTCCCTGAAAATATGATCTACAAAGGATCTACTAAATGCCGTCTTCCACTCATCTCCCTCCTGGATACGCACCAGGTTGTACGCGCTCCTGAGTTCCAATTTTGTGAAGAAGCGCGCCCCGTGCAATGACCTCGTCATACTAGCAATGAGCGGTAGTGGATAACTGTACTTGACAGTGATCTGATTGAGACCCCGGTAGTCAATGCACGGGCGTAAACCTATATCCTTCTTCTTCACAAAAAAGAAACTTGAGGAGACAGGTGAAGTGGATGGCCGAATATATCCCTGCCCCAGAGATTCGGAGACATATGTTTCCATAGCCGCTGTCTCTTCCTGTGACAGGGGATACACGTGACTCCGGGGAAGTGCAGCGTCTACCTGGAGATTTATCGCACAATCCCCCTGTCGATGGGGTGGTAATTGAGTCGCCTTCTTTTTGCAGAAAGCAAGAGCAAAATCGGCATATTCGGGGGGAATGTGCATGGTGGAGACCGGGTTTGGACTTTCCACCGTAGTTGCCCCTATGGAAACGCCTACACACCTCCCTGAGCACTGACTTGACCATCCCTTGAGAGCCGTCTGTTGCCATGAAATCGTGGGGTCATGAGAAGTTAACCAGGGAAGCCCCAACACCACTGGAAACGCAGGAGAATCAATCAGATAGAGACTAATTTTCTCCTCATGATCCTCCTGCGTCTTCATCCAGAGTGGAGCTGTGACCTCCCTAATCAGGCCTGACCCTAAAGGGCGACTATCTAAGGCATGTACAGGGAAGGGCACATCAACAGGAACAATAGGAATCCCTAATCTACGGGAAAACTGACGATCAATAAAGTTCCCAGCTGTGCCTGAATCTACGAGCGCGTTATGCTGGGAATGAGGGGAAAACTCTGGAAATACGATATCAATACACATATAATAATAATATGCGCAACAGGGAGCTCTGGGTGAGTCGGGTGCCTACTTGAGACGGTCCACCAGTGCTCTGCCTACTGCCTCGACTCCCTAAAGACCCTCCCCAGCACCGACCAGCAGTGTGTCCTCTGCGGCCACAGTTGGTGCAGGAGACGGCCCTTCTTCCGGTCTCCCTAAGCGCAGCACCGCCGAGCTCCATAGGGGTAGGGTCGGAGGTGCTGGGGGATGGAATGGACGGCCCCTGATCCGGACGTCCGCGGGTTGCCAACAGGTTATCCAGCCTTATCGACATATCCACCAGTTGGTCCAGGTTAAGGGTGGTATCCCTGCAGGCCAGTTCCAGACGAACGTCCTCCCGTAGGCTGCATCGGTAGTGATCGATCAGGGCCCTCTCATTCCATCCTGCGCTGGCAGCCAGAGTCCTAAAGTCCAGTGCAAAGTCCTGTGTGTTCCTCTTCCCCTGTCTGAGGTGGAATAGACGTTCCCCTGCCACTCTCCCCTCCGGTGGATGATCGAACCGCCCGAAAGCGGCGGGTGAAATCCTCATAGCGTACTGACACTGCGTCTATTCCTCCTCCCTCGGCGTTGGCCCACTCGAGCGCTCTCCCCGACAAACAGGAGATGAGGGCGTACACGCTCTTGTATCCCGAGGGAGCCGGGTGGATGGTAGCCAGGTAGAGCTCTACCTGGAGCAGAAAACCCTGGCACCCGGCAGCTGTACCATCGTATGCCCTCGGGAGCGAGAGCCGAATCCCACTGGACCCAGGTGACGAAGGGGTGGACAGCGGTGTGGGTGGTTGTGTAGTTGGAGGAGGTGTAGGATAACCACCTCTCACCCATCGCTCCATGGTGTTCAACACGCGCTCCATTGCGGTGCCGAGAGTCTGGATCATGGTCGCCTGCTGTTGGACACGTTCCTCCATTGATCCGGACGAAATGAATGTACCTGCTGACTCCATTTAAGGTGCGTGTTTCTGTCAGGGGGTCAGTGTGATGCGGTAGGACGAAGTCAGGCGCAGGACACAGAGCTAATCGAAAACGTACTTTACTCGTAGGTAACGTAAATAACATAACCTCCACGCAGGGAGGAACAAACCCGCTCACCAGACGACAACCAAACCATGAACAAACAAGCACAAAACACAGTGGGAGCCAGAGGGTTAAATAGGGAAGAAATCAATAAATAATGGGAACCAGGTGTGAACAATAAAGACAAAACAAGTAGAACACAGAAACATAGATCGGTAGCAGCTAGTACTCCGGCGACGACGAACGCCGAAGGCTGCCCGAACTCGGCTGAATCCGTGACAATGCATCTTTGACTGTAAACATCTCAGAATATATTTTTGTCTGAAATACTACAAATAGAAGTAGATGTGTTGAAGATAAACAAAATAAAATAAAATACAGTAATGTTTGTCTTTTGAGATGGAAAGTAAAATAAGAGATAGAGGTAGCTATATTAAATCAAACTAAACCAAGACAATACAGTAAGGTTGGAGTTGTACAATGCTCCTTTTGCCGTAATCCTCCTCACTGTTTCTGTTTGCGTTGTGGTGTGTTTGCGTTATGCATACTCCGGTTAGCTAGGGCCACTGGTTTCTGCATACTCCGGTTAGCTAGGGCCACTGGTTTCTGCATATTCCGGTTAGTTAGGGCCACTGGTTTCGGCATACTCCGGATAGTTAGGGGCACTGGGGTACAGTGGGGAGAACAAGTATTTGATACACTGCTGATTTAGCAGGTTTTCCTACTTACAAAGCATGTAGAGGTCTGTAATTTTTTTATCATAGGTACACTTCAACTGTGAGAGACGGAATCTAAAACAAAAATCCAGAAAATCACATTGTATGATTTTTAAGTAATTAATTTGCATTTTATTGCATGACATAAGTATTTGATACATCAGAAAAGCAGAACTTAATATATGGTACAGAAACCTTTGTTTGCAATTACAGAGATCATACGTTTCCTGTAGGTCTTGACCAGGTTTGCACACACTGCAGCAGGGATTTTGGCCCACTCCTCCATACAGACCTTCTCCAGATCCTTCAGGTTTCGGGGCTGTCGCTGGGCAATACGGACTTTCAGCTCCCTCCAAAGATTTTCTATTGGGTTCAGGTCTGGAGACTGGCTAGGCCACTCCAGGACCTTGAGATGCTTCTTACGGAGCCACTCCTTAGTTGCCCTGGCTGTGTGTTTCGGGTCGTTGTCATGCTGGAAGACCCAGCCACGACCCATCTTAAATGCTCTTACTGAGGGAAGGAGGTTGGTGGCCAAGATCTCGCGATACATGGCCCCATCCATCCTCCCCTCAATACGGTGCAGTCGTCCTGTCCCCCTTTGCAGAAAAGCATCCCCAAAGAATGATGTTTCCACCTCCATGCTTCACGGTTGGGATGGTGTTCTTGGGGTTGTACTCATCCTTCTTCTTCCTCCAAACACGGCGAGTGGAGTTTAGACCAAAAAGCTCTATTTTTGTCTCATCAGACCACATGACCTTCTCCCATTCCTCCTCTGGATCATCCAGATGGTCATTGGCAAACTTCAGACGGGCCTGGACATGCGCTGGCTTGAGCAGGGGGACCTTGCGTGCGCTGCAAGATTTTAATCCATGACGGCGTAGTGTGTTACTAATGGTTTTCTTTGAGACTGTGGTCCGAGCTCTCTTCAGGTCATTGACCAGGTCCTGCCGTGTAGTTCTGGGCTGATCCCTCACCTTCCTCATGATCATTGATGCCCCACGAGGTGAGATCTTGCATGGAGCCCCAGACCGAGGGTGATTGACCGTCATCTTGAACTTCTTCCATTTTCTAATAATTGCGCCAAAAGTTGTTGCCTTCTCACCAAGCTGCTTGCCTATTGTCCTGTAGCCCATCCCAGCCTTGTGCAGGTCTACAATTTTATCCCTGATGTCCTTACGCAGCTCTCTGGTCTTGGTCATTGTGGAGAGGTTGGAGTCTGTTTGATTGAGTGTGTGGACCGGTGTCTTTTAAACAGGTAACGAGTTCAAACAGGTGCAGTTAATACAGGTAATTAGTGGAGAACAGGAGGGCTTCTTAAAGAAAAACTAACAGGTCTGTGAGAGCCGGAATTCTTACTGGTTGGTAGGTGATCAAATACTTATGTCATGCAATAAAATGCAAATTAATTACGTAAAAATCATACAATGTGATTTTCTGGATTTTTGTTTTAGATTCCGTCTCTCACAGTTGAAGTGTACCTATGATAAAAATTACAGACCTCTACATGCTTTGTAAGTAGGAAAACCTGCAAAATCGGCAGTGTATCAAATACTTGTTCTCCCCACTGTAGGCTCCCCTCACCTGCTGAAGAAGGTGAAAACGTCTGCTGTACCCTTGTAAAGTGCATTTAGCTTAATTCAGCTTAGTGAGGTACTTAGCTGTATAGACAGAAAATCACGAGGGTTTTCTGTTGTAAAGGTGTCTGCTAAGCAGAAACTGTAATGATTGTAATGATATGACCTCTGACATGGAAACCATGAGGTGCATGTGTGATATGGTATGTGCTTATAACAGCAAGGTGTGTGTGAACAGCAAGGTCATGTTTTCTACCAGCCCTTGGTCATTAGTAGTAAAACTGCCTCTCTCCCTGCCTGCACATCCATTGTCATAATAAAGCGGAGACTTTCCACTAATTTGAAGCCTGACCTCGCACTCACACACTGTACACAGACCGCAACACACACATGCACACGCAGACATTAACATTGAAGCATTGTCTCGCAGCCGAGTGATTAAGACATTGCGCCCAGTGGGGTGTCGGGTGGTGCTGTGTGGAGTGGAGAACCCTGAGGACAGAACACACAGCAGGGGTCACATGACAACACACACACACTCCCTCACCCCCCCAGACCTCCAGGGCTGCACCACACAGGGGTCACAACATGACATCTCACCCGGGCCATTGAGCCTAATATCTGTGAAGGAGCTGCTGAGGCACACGCACACAAACAATCAGCGTCAGCCTGTTTACCATCCATTAGGGACCATGGTTTAGCATTAACACCATCTAAAGGGAAAATAAACTAAACCCACAACACTATCCAGAATTATTAACTCTATACGTTTGCATTACAACGTTGCCTGCTGCGTTTTATTTTTGTGCACTTCAGTAGGTGGTTGCCGTGAGAGAATGTGTATCATAGCGGTGGGTTATATAATGCAGGGAAAAACTGAAATGGAGAAACTTCAACCCACTTGACACCTGTGTGTGTGAATGTATGTAGCTGTGGCGTGTTAAGAGCTATTGCTGAGTGGATCCCTATAGCCTCTCTCTGTGTCTGTCTCTCTCAATTCAATTCAAAGGGCTTTATTGGCATGGGAAACATATGTTTACATTACCAAAGCAAGTGAAATAGATAATACACAAACGTTTAAAAGGAATAGAGACATTTCAAATGTCATATAAAATGGCTATGTACAGTGTTGTAACGATGTGCAAATAGTTAAAGTACAAAAGGAAACAAATAAACATAAATATGGGTTGTATTAACAAAGGTGTTTGTTCTTCAATGGTTGCCCTTTTCTTCTGGCAACAGGTCACAAATCTTGCTGCTGTAATTGTACACTGGTATTCTCTCTCTCTCTCTCTCTCTCTCTCTCTCTCTCTCTCTCTCTCTCTCTCTCTCTCTCTCTCTCTCTCTCTCTCTCTCTCTCTCTCTCTCTCTCTCTCTCTCTCTCTTTCAGATTGCTTTATTTGCATGAAATACAATTTGTAGATATTGCCAAAGCAGTATAGTGGTACATCATTTCAGTAAATACAGTACAATGCAATGGGGGATACTGAAATACAGTTAATTTCAGTAGTAATAATAGTACATATAATCATGTATACACTACTGCTGTTGTATTGTGTAATCTTCAGTTGATACATTTAATTAAATAAAAATATGATTATAAAAAAATGGCTAATAAATAAACAACAAAGTACATAGATGAAAGTATTCAGACTTTTCCACATTTTGTTAGGTTACAGCCTTATTCTAAAATTGATTAAATCGTTTTTTTCCCTCATCAATCTACACACAATACCCCATAGAGTTAAAGCAAAAACAGATTTTTAGACATTTTTGCTAATTTATAAAAAACTGAAAATCACATTGACATAAGTATTCAGACCATTTACTCAGTACTTTGTTGAAGCACCTTTGGCAGTGATTACAGCCTCAAGTATTCTTGGGTATGACGCTACAAGTTTGGCACACCTGTATTTGGGGAGTTTCTCCCATTCTTCTCTGCGTTGCTGCACAGCTATTTTCAGGTCTCTCCAGAAATGTTAGATCGGGTTCAAGTCCGGGCCACTCGAGGACATTCAAAGACTTGTCCCGAAGCCACTCCTGCATTGTCTTGGCTGTGTGCTTAGGGTCGCTGTCCTGTTGGAAGGTGAACCTTCACCCCAATCTGAGGTCCTGAGTGCTCTGGAGCAGGTTTTCATCAAGGATCTCTCTGTACTTTGCTCTGTTAAGCTTTGCCTCGATCCTGACTAGTCTCCCAGTCCCTGCCACTGAAAAACATCCCAACATTATGATGCTGCCACCACCATGCTTCACCGTAGGGATGGTGCCAGGTTTCCTCCAGACGTGACGCTTGGCATTCAGGCCAAATAGTTGAATCTTTTTTCATCAGACCAGAGAATCTTGTTTCTCATGGTCTGAGAGTCTTTAGGTGCCTTTTGGCAAGCTCCAAGCGGGCTGTCATGTGCCTTTTACTGAGGAGTGGCTTCCGTCTGGCCACTGTACCTTGAAGGCCTGATTGGTAGAGTGCTGCAGAGATGGTTGTCCTTCTGGAAGGTTCTCCTATCTCCACAGAGGAACTCTAGAGCTCTGTCAGAGTGACCATCGGGTTCTTAGTCACCTCCCTGAAAAAGACTCATCTCCCCCGATTGCTCTGTTTGGCCAGGCGGCCAGCTCTAGGAAGAGTCGTGGTGGTTCCAAACTTCTTGCATTTAAGAATGATGGAGGCCACTGTGTTCTTGGGGACCTTCTATGCCTCGACACAATCCTGTCTCGGAGCTCTACGGACAATTCCTTCGACCTCATGGCTTGGTTTTTGCTCTGACATGCACTGTCAACTGTGGGACCTTGCTTTCGGAAAGTATTCAGACCACTTAATTGTTTTTATTTTATTTTTTTATCTGACATGCACTGTCAACTGTGGGACCTTACAGTGAGGGGAAAAAAGTATTTGATCCCCTGCTGATTTTGTACGTTTGCACACTGACAAAGAAATGATCAGTCTATAATTTTAATGGTAGGTTTATTTGAACAGTGAGAGACAGAATAACAACAAAAAAATCCAGAAAAACGCATGTCAAAAATGTTATATATTGATTTGCATTTTAATGAGGGAAATACAGTGAGGGGAAAAAAGTATTTGATCCCCTGCTGATTTTGTACGTTTGCCCACTGACAAAGACATGATCAGTCTATAATTTTAATGGTAGGTTTATTTGAACAGTGAGAGACCGAATAACAACAAAAGAATCCAGAAAAAACGCATATCAAAAATGTTATTAATTGATTTGCATTTTAATGAGGGAAATAAGTATTTGACCCCCTCTCAATCAGAAAGATTTCTGGCTCCCAGGTGTCTTTTATACAGGTAACGAGCTGAGATTAGGAGCACACTCTTAAAGGGAGTGCTCCTAATCTCAGCTTGTTACCTGTATAAAAGACACCTGTCCACAGAAGCAATCAATCAATCAGATTCCAAACTCTCCACCATGGCCAAGACCAAAGAGCGCTCCAAGGATGTCAGGGACAAGATTGTAGACCTACACAAGGCTGGAATGGGCTACAAGACCATCGCCAAGCAGCTTGGTGAGAAGGTGACAACAGTTGGTGGGATTATTTGCAAATGGAAGAAACACAAAATAACTGTCAATCTCCCTCGGCCTGGGGCTCCATGCAAGATCTCACCTCGTGGAGTTGCAATGATCATGAGAACGGTGAGGAATCAGCCCAGAACTACACGGGAGGCTCTTGTCAATGATCTCAAGGCAGCTGGGACCATAGTCACCAAGAAAACAATTGGTAACACACTACGCCGTGAAGTACTGAAATCCTGCAGCGCCCGCAAGGTCCCCCTGCTCAAGAAAGCACATATACATGCCCGTCTGAAGTTTGCCATTGAACATCTGAATGATTCAGAGGAGAACTGGGTGAAAGTGTTGTGGTCAGATGAGACCAAAATGGAGCTCTTTGGCATCAACTCAACTCGCCGTGTTTGGAGGAGGAGGAATGCTGCCTATGACCCCAAGAACACCATCCCCACCGTCAAACATGGAGGTGGAAACATTATGCTTTGGGGGTGTTTTTCTTCTAAGGAGACAGGACAACTTCACCGCATCAAAGGGACGATGGACGGGGCCATGTACCGTCAAATCTTGGGTGAGAACCTCCTTCCCTCTGCCGGGGCATTGAAAATGGGTCGTGGATGGGTATTCCAGCATGACAATGACCCAAAACACACGGCCAAGGCAACAAGGGAGTGGCTCAAGAAGAAGCACATTACGGTCCTGGAGTGGCCTAGCCAGTCTCCAGACCTTAATTCCATAGAAAATATGTGGAGGGAGCTGAAGGTTCGAGTTGCCAAACGTCAGCCTCAAAACCTTAATGACTTGGAGAAGATCTGCAAAGAGGAGTGGGACAAAATCCCTCCTGAGATGTGTGTTCAAACCTGGTGGCCATCTACAAGAAACGTCTGACCTTGCCAACAAGGGTTTTGCCACCAAGTACTAAGTCATGTCTTGCAGAGGGGTCAAATACTTATTTCCCTCATTAAAATGTAAAAATCAATTCGGGAGGCGGAGCTAGCATGTTGGAGTGAACGGCTGTGTGTGAGAGGCTCATGCAACCTTTTTGCGAAATAATCTAACCTAACTTACTTTATGGCACTTCTTACAACAAACGTTTCTTTCTAATACAATATTGTAACTTTCTATGTGAAAATGCAGAGTAATAAGCGACCAAAGGACAATAAATCCACATCGGAGGCCTACTCCCCACCAAACAATGAGACAGACATGGCGGAAGGCACAGGTAACAACGTGACACTTACAGAACTTACCCAGGCTTTGGGAGAACTACGTGTTGCTATAGCAGAGGATCTTAAGGCTACTATTGCTGAACTGGACACTAAGATCGAGAGCACCATTCGAACGGTCGCTTCGCAGGGCCAGAGTATTGTGGACCTTGAGAAAGCTTCTGAATTAAACGCTGGTAGGATCGACGAGTTAGAGAAGATATGCACGTCATTGCAGGATAGTGTCCAGAGGCTTTCTGTGAAAGTGGTCGACCTGGAGGGCAGATCCAGGCGTCATAACCTTCGTGTTGTGGGTCTGGCAGAAGGGGTGGAGGCGGGCTCTCGCCCCACCGACTTCTTCGCCAAGCTACTGAAGGATGCAATGGGACCGGATGTTTTGGCTTCGGATCCCCTACTGGACCGTGCACATCGCGCCCTTGTCCCAGTGCCTGGACCGGGCCAGCGTCCTCGCCCAGTAATCATCTGTTGTCACAGTTTCAAGACCAAGGATCTTATCCTGTGCGAGGCTCGAATGAGGGGCAACCTGTTACATAAAGGGCACCCCTTTCATGTCTATGAGGATTATGCGCCCGATGTGGCAAAGCACCACGCTGGCTACAGAGATGTTATGACCAAACTCTACAAACTCCATCTTCGCCCAGCCTTGCTCTTCCCTGCAAGACTAAGAATTACCCCGCCTTCCGGGAAGAAGATTTGGCTCTCCTCGGTTTTGGACGCAGAGAAGTTTATCCGGGAATATACGCCAATCCCCCGTACAGGTTAGAGTGCCTTGTCATTGTGTGTTAGGGTCTGCTCATGGACTTGAATCCATACTACACCATAACAGGTGAAACTGTATTAAACGGTCTCAGCAAGGGCTACCGAACATGTAATACGCTGAGCTGACCAAGGGAGGGCGGTCAGAGCTCTCATTTAACGTTAATTTCACTTTCATTCCGACTGGGTTTAGAGCGATGCCTGTTTGGGAGGCCTTCCAGGTCGGATCATTGACACTTTCGGATGGATATACTTATATTCCCCCATTTTTGTTTTGTTTCGTTATTTATTTTTCAATTCTTACATTATTCCTATTACCATACCATGTATTTATTGCTTGCAGGGGTCTGGGGGTGATGGTTGGGAAGGGGCAGACGCAGACACTTGGATAGCAAGTTGATGCTTTTTACATTTACATTTTAGTCATTTAGCAGACGCTCTTATCCAGAGCGACTTACAGTTAGTGAATACATATATATTTTTATACCTGCCCCCGTGGGAATCTAACCCACAACCCTGGCGTTGCAAACGCCATGCTCTATCAACTGAGCTACATTCCTGCCGGCCATTCCCTCCCCTACCCTGGACGACGCTGGGCCAATAGTGCGCCGCCCATGAGTCTCCCGGTCGCGGCCGGCTGCGACAGAGCCTGGATTCGAACCAGGATCTCTAGTGGCACAGTTAGCACTGCGATACAGTGCCTTAGACCACTGGCCCGCTCTCACGATTTGATTCCCACCAGCCCTCCGTGGTGCTTGTGTCTGTGTAGGTGTGCGTACATATAATAATAATTATTTGTACTTTATTATTATTTTCTCTTATCATTTTAGTATTATGTATGTGTATATTTTAAATTAGTATAGATTATTATTCTGGGGTATGAATGTTTGTGTATGTAGATGTGTGTGTATGATTGTATGTATGTGTATGCGTGTGTATGTATCTGTATATATTTAAGAATATTTATTTTATATGTATATTTTTTTTGTATGTGTATGTATACATGTGTTTGTATATGTATGTATGTGTGTGTGTGTATGTATATATGTGTGTATGTGTGTCGGTGCACGTGTGTGTGTGTGCATATACATGTATATATATATACGCATGTGTGTATGTATGTAGGTATGCACATGTATGTATATATGTGTGTGTGTGTGGATGTGTATATGTGTACATATGTATACAGTGGGGAGAACAAGTATTTGATACACTGCCGATTTTGCAGGTTTTCCTACTTACAAAGCATGTAGAGGTCTGTAATTTTTATCATAGATACACTTCAACTGTGAGAGACTGAATCTTTAAAAAAAATCCAGAAAATCACATTGTATGATTTTTAAGTAATTAATTTGCATTTTATTGCATGACATAAGTATTTGATCACCTACCAACCAGTAGGAATTCCGGCTCTCACAGACCTGTTCGTTTTTCTTTAAGAAGCCCTCCTGTTCTCCACTCATTACCTGTATTAACTGCACCTGTTTGAACTCGTTACCTGTACAAAAGACACCTGTCCACACACTCAATCAAACAGACTCCAACCTCTCCACAATGGCCAAGACCAGAGAGCTGTGTAAGGACATCAGGGATAAAATTGTAAACCTGCACAAGGCTGGGATGGACTACAGGACAATAGGCAAGCAGCTTGGTGAGAAGGCAACAACTGTTGGCGCAATTATTAGAAAATGGAAGAAGTTCAAGATGATGGTCAATCACCCTCGGTCTGGGGCTCCATGCAAGATCTCACCTCATGGGGCATCAATGATCATGAGGAAGGTGAGGGATCAGCCCAGAACTACACGGCAGGACCTGGTCAATGACCTGAAGAGAGCTGGGACTACAGTCTCAAAGAAAACCATTAGTAACACACTACGCCGTCATGGATTAAAATCCTGCAGCGCACGCAAGGTCCCACTGCTCAAGCCAGCGCATGTCCAGGCCCGTCTGAAGTTTGCCAATGACCATCTGGATGATCCAGAGGAGGAATGGGAGAAGGTCATGTGGTCTGATGAGACAAAAATAGAGCTTTTTGGTCTAAACTCCACTCGCCGTGTTTGGAGCAAGAAGAAGGATGAGTACAACCCCAAGAACACCATCCCAACCATGAAGCATGGAGGTGGAAACATCATTCCTTGGGGATGCTTTTCTGCAAAGGGGACAGGACGACTGCACCGTATTGAGGGGAGGATGGATGGGGCCATGTATCGCAAGATCTTGGCCAACAACCTCCTTCCATCAGTAAGAGCATTGAAGATGGGTCGTGGCTGGGTCTTCCAGCATGACAATGACCCGAAACACACAGCCAGGGCAACTAAGGAGTGGCTCCGTAAGAAGCATCTCAAGGTCCTGAAGTGTACCTATGATAAAAATTACAGACCTCTACATGCTTTGTAAGTAGGAAAACCTTCAAAATCGGCAGTGTATCAAATACTTGTTCTCCCCACTGTATATAAATCACTATTTTTTAAAATTATTTATTATTTATTTATTTTTTACTTTTGTATTTTTTTGATTGGGGGGTACATTCGAATTATCAAAATCCTTGTTCCCATCTCCTAACCCACAATATGTAACTGTACTGCTGTCTATGTCGGTTACTGATGGTTTATGTTTAGACCGGCATTGCTTAGAAATAGAATCTTGTGATGATACATCTTACTTATCTCAGGGATTGACCCAAGATGAATCTTAAGTGTGCAATATGTTTAAGTTGCAACTTATTCTGTTTAGGTTTATTAGATGCTAATTGAACACTTTAAGCGCGGGAGCCTCCTCAGTTCATATGTTAGTAGAAGTTCTAGGATAGTGAGAGGTGAACATATAGTTGGGATTTTATTTTTGTTTTACCTCTTGTTCGAGGTCGCGCCGTGCTTTTTTGGCATCGGCCGGACAATGTGTTTGTTATTTTTATTTTCATATTTTTTTCTGTCCTATTTGTTTATGCCTGTTAAATGTGGGTTGATGACGGGGGGGTAAAGGTTGGGGAAAGTAGGGGAACAGGGTGGAGAGTGAAGGTGCTTGCGGGGGGAGGGGTGGGTTGGATACTGCTCGGGTGTAGGTGCTACATATGCTGATCGTGATGGTTTGGTGCAATTTCTTACCTTTTTAGTGAGTTACATGTAATGCAGGCCACCAAAGGAACTACAAATGAGAGGAGGGAGGGAGGGGCTTACATTCACTTCCTGGAATGTCAAGGGTTTAAACGAACCAATTAAGAGAGGCAAGGTCCTAGCCCACTTGAAAGCACTTTCGTCTGATATTATATTTTTGCAAGAAACCTATCTGAAAAACAATTCTCATAACAGACTTAAATGTAAGTGGGTGGGGCAAGTGTATCACTCTAACTTCTCTGCCAAAACAAGAGGCACAGCGATTCTGGTACGGAAAGGAATTCCCTTTCTACATAAAACCACTATTGTGGATAAAGAGGGCCGTTATGTGATCGTAATAGGAGAGATCCACTCTACTTCTGTAACTCTACTAAATATCTATGGGCCAAACATTGATAACCCCTCTTTTTTCAAAAGAGTCCTTGCCCTGATTCCAGATATCTCCCATACTAATCTGGTCATTGGAGGGGACCTTAACTGTGTACTAGACCAATATTTGGATAGATCCTCTACCCGGCGAACCCCTACCTCCTATTCAAGCGAATTCTTGAATACCTACATAAAAAATTCAAACTTATTTGATATATGGAGAATCTCTAACCCTACGGGTAGGGAATACTCCTTTTACTCTCATGTTCACAATGTATATACTCGAATTGACTACTTTTTGGTTGATGCTAAACTACTCCCCTATACCTGTAATGTGAGATATCATTATATTATAATCTCTGACCACAGTCCACTCACCTTCTCCCTGAGATTGGGTGACATCGTACCAAACGAGAGGGTCTGGAGGTTGAATCCCCAGCTCCTCACAGAACCAACATTCTGTGAACATCTTAAAGACCAAATTACATTTTTCTTTGATACCAACGACAACACAGAGACTTCCCCAGCATTATTGTGGGAAACGCTGAAGGCTTATTTGAGAGGCTGTATCATCTCCTTTCAGACTGCCAGGAGTAGGCAAAACAGAAGAAAATTGGTAGAACTGGAGGGACAAATTCACTTAATGGATAGGGAGAATGCTAGACATCCATCTATGGAGAAACATAAAAAAAATTATGTCTTTAAAATTTAAATACAATCAGATCCTCTCAGCTAAAATTGCTAAATCTTTTCTCTATGCCAAGCAAAAATATTTTGAGTTTGGTGACAAACCACACAAATTACTCGCCAGACAACTTCGAAAAATTTTTAGTGACCGAATGATTCACAAAGTTTAATCTGCATCTGGGGAATTACTCTCCTCCCCCAAAGACATCAATGACAGATTCCGTCAGTTTTATGAGACTCTATATACATCTAAAGCGGATCCTAACCCCTTAATTAGCAAAACTTTTTGGAGAACTGTAATCTTCCTGCCCTGAACCAGGAAGACTCTAACTTCCTGAATAAGGAAATATCTCTTGAAGAAATTAGAGAAACAATTAAATCTCTAAAGAGTGGCAAGACCCAGGCCCAGATGGATACCCTGGTGAATTCTATAAAACATTCAGCAACATGCTCTCTCCCTACCTGCACAACATGTTGGTTCGGGTCAATGAGGATGGAGCTCTCCCATCTACTTTGGATGAGGCATTTATTACAGTTATACATAAGAAGGGTAAAGATCCGGAAGAGGTAGGGTCATACAGACCAATATCCCACCTCTTCAACATTATGTATTCTCAGAGGTTACCTAACGTGGACCTTGCCGTTATATCTCTTGACGCCGAAAAGGCCTTTGACCAAGTTGAGTGGCCCTATCTATTCAAGGTCCTACAGAAATGTAATATTGGAGATGGGTTCATAAATTGGATCCAGCTTTTATACAGGAACCCCTGTGCGAGAATACTCACTAACCAATCACTGTCGCCCTGATTTAACCTTTACAGAGGGACAAGGCAGGGTTGTGCGCTGTCGCCTATGCTCTTCGCCCTAATCATTGAACCTCTCGCTCAAGCGATCAGATCTCATTCAGCAATACACGGCTATAATACTAAAGATACTCTAAATAAGATTTCCCTATACGCAGATGATATTCTCCTCTATGTAACAGAACCCCAAGCGAGTATTCCAGCTATTCTTGAGGTGATTAATTTGTTTGGTACTTTCTCGGGATACAGAATAAATTGGAACAAGAGTGAATTAATGCCCATACGGTTGCAAAACACCTCCTGGCTAGAACATCTTCCAGTTAAGTTATCTTCAGAAAAATGTATCTACCTTGGAATTGTAGTTACCAAACAATACTCCTTACTATTTAAAGAGAATTTCCCCTCTCTGATGCAAAATCTCAAGGCAAACATACAATTTTGGAGAACTCTCCCAATTTCTCTGCTCGGAAGAATTAATGCCATTAAAATGGTCTTCCTCCCACAACTGCTCTACCTATACCAGAACATCCCAGTATTCATACCTAAATCCTTTCATAAACAACTGGACTCTATGATCAATCCTTTCATCTGGGATTATAAAACACACAGGATAGGTAAAAAACACCTATGTAAATCCAAGATGGAAGGAGGATTGTCTCTCCCAAATTGTATATTTTACTATTGGGCCGCTAACCTCCGCGCTGTTACGTTTTTTCTGGATGACGCATCCCCGCCATCCAGCTGGCTTAGTATGGAGCGTGAGGAGTGTCACCCCTTCTCTATTGGCGCTGTGATTTTGTCACCTGTCAATCAGGAGATGTCACTTTACCGTAACAATCCTATTATACATAGCACAGTCCGAATCTGGAAGCAAATTAAAGTCCACTTTGAGCTTAGACCAATATCATTGTTGCCAGGAATCCCTCCTTTGCCCCCTCTAACCTTGATAACACCTTTGAGCGATGGGGAGAGTTGGGGATAAGTACCATAGGGGATTTATATATAGGAGGGACCTTTGCTTCCTTTGAATCGCTGAGGGAAACTTATAACCTTCCCAGAAGTAACTTTTTCAGATACCTCCCAACATTTGGGAATGCTAAACCTTCCATGTTTGACAGATGCATAAAAATATGCCCCACCTCAGACAAACTGATATCTCGTCTATATGACGCTTTTCAATCTGTTAGCACACCCTCTACTGATGCCATCAAGGCAAAATGGGAGGAAGAACTAGGGACTGATATTTCGGTGGCAGACTGGGAGGATAGCTTGTAGTATATCCACACCTGCTCCATTAACTCCAGACATCGTCTCATACAATTTAAGGTATTACACAGATTACACTATTCCAAAACTAAACTGCATAGGATATTTCCTGATACATCCCCTATGTGTGATAAATGTCAGGCTGAGCAGGGTACACTACTCCACTGCTATGCCCTATGCTCTAGCCTGTATGGTTATTGATGTGGAATTTTTGGGGTCCTCTCTGAGGTTCTGGAGACTTCAATAGACCCAGACCCGCTTCTGATAATCCTGGGAGTGTCCGATTCGCAAAACGGATTAACCAACTCCCAAAAACAACTAATCTCTTACAGTCTCATTTCGGCAAAAAAATTAATCTTGTTGTTTTGGAAAAGGAGGGAAGCGCCCTCTACCAAATTATGGCTCAGCGAATTGGCAAACACTATACACTTAGAAATAATTAGATATATTCTGAACAATAAATTATCAACATTTGATCAAATCTGGCAGCCTTTCCTCTCTTACTTAGACCAGTCGGCGCTGTGAATTTGTACTTTTTAACGCACTCTCAATTGTCATATTGTAATCTACCTTTGGGCAGCGTGTGCTGGCCCCGCCACCCGAGCAGTCGGGAGGGATAAAGGGGGGTATAAGTGGGGGGGTTACATCTACCCTTTTTCTTTCTACCTGTCCCTGTTCTGTATGTCTTGTTTTGTAATATTTGTTTTGTGCCCAGAACTCTGGGTCTTGTTGTTCATGTCTGTTCTCTTATGTTTAGATAAGAACTGTACACATGTCTTTCATACCTATACACCATTCTTGTGTGTGTTCAATAAAAAATATTTGAACGAAAAATGCAAATCAGTCTATAACATTTTTGACATGTGTTTTTCTGGATTGTTTTGTTGTTATTCTGTCTCTCACTGTTCAAATAAACCTACCATAAAAATTATAGACTGATAATTTATTTGTCAGTGGGCAAACGTACAAAATCAGCAGGGTATCAAATACTTTTTTCCCTCACTGTGTATAGACCGGTGTGTGCCTTTCCAAATAATTTCCAATCAATTGAATTTATCACAGGTGGACTCCAATCAAGTTGTAGAAACATCTCAAGGATACATCTGAGCTCAATTTCGAGTCTCATAGCGAAGGGTCTGAATACTTATGTAAATAAAGTATTTCTAAAAACCTGTTTTCGCTTTGTCATTATGGGTTATTGTGTGTAGATTGCTAAGATCTTTATTTCATTTAATCCATTTTAGAATAAGGCTATAACGTAACAATGTGGAAAAAGTCAAGGGGTCTGAATACTTTCCGAAGGCACTGTATATAAAATGTAAATATTTCAGGGTATTAATGGTCACGGGATGACCCTCAAGCTATGGCAATTAGATAGAGACATATACAGTTGAAGTCGGAAGTTTACATACACTTAGATTGGAGTCATTAAAACTTGTTTTTCAACCACTCCACACATTTCTTGTTAACAAACTATAGTTTTGGCAAGTCGGTTAGGACATCTACTTTGTGCATGACACAAGTCATTTTTCCAACAATTGTTTACAGACAGATTATTTCACTTATAATTCACTGTATCACAATTCCAGTGGGTCAGAAGTTCACATACACTATGTTGACTGTGCCTTTAAACATCTTGGAAAGTTCCAGAAAATGATGTCATGGCTTTAGAAGCTTCTGATAGGCTAATTGACATCATTTGAGTCAATTGGGGGTGTACCTGTGGATGTATTTCAAGGCCTACCTTCAAACTCAGTGCCTCTTTGCTTGACATCATGGGAAAATCAAAAGAAATCAGCCAAGACCTCAGAAAAACAATTGTAGACCTCCACAAGTCTGGTTCATCCTTGGGAGCAATTTCCAAATGCCTGAAGGTACCACGTTCATCTGTACAAACAATAGTACGCAAGTATAAACACCATGGGACCACGCAGCCGTCATATCGCTCAGGAAGGAGATGCGTTCTGTCTCCTAGAGATGAACGTACTTTGGTGCGAAAAGTGCAAATCAATCCCAGAACAACAGCAAAGGACCTTGTGAAGATGCTGGAGGAAACCGGTACAAAAGTATCTATATCCACAGTAAAACGAGTCCTATATCGACATAACCTGAAAGGCCGCTCAGCAAGGAAGAAGCCACTGCTCCAAAACCGCCATAAAAAAGCCAGACTACTGTTTGCAACTGCACATGGGAACAAAGATCGTACTTTTTGGAGAAATTTCCTCTGGTCTGATGAAACAAAAATAGAACTGTTTGGCCATAATGACCATCGTTATGTTTGGAGGAAAAAGGGGAATGCTTGCAAGCCGAAGAACACCATCCCAACCGTGAAGCACGGGGGTGGCAGCATCATGCTGTGGGGGTGCTTTGCTGCAGGAGGGACTGGTGCACTTCACAAAATAGATGTCATCATGAGGAAGGAAAATTATGTGGATATATTGAAGCAACATCTCAAGACATCAGTCAGGAAGTTAAAGCTTGGTCGCAAATGGGTCATCCAAATGGACAATGACCCCAAGCATAATTCCAAAGTTGTGGCAAAATGGCTTAAGGACAACAAAGTCAAGGTATTGGAGTGGCCATCACAAAGCCCTGACCTCAATCCTATAGAACATTTGTGGGCAGAACTGAAAAAGCATGTGCGAGCAAGGAGGCCTACAAACCTGACTCAGTTAAACCAGCTCTGTCAGGAGGAATAGGACTAAATTCACCCAACCTATTGTGGAAAGCTTGTGGAAGGCTACCTGAAACATTTGACCCAAGTTAAACAATTTAAAGGCAATGCTACCAAATACTAGTTGAGTGTATGTAATCTTCTGACCCACTGGGAATGTGATGAAAGAAAGAAATAAAAGCTGAAAGAAATAATTCTCTCTACTATTATTCTGACATTTCACATTCTTAAAATAAAGTGGTGATCCTAACTGACCTAAGACAGGGAATGTTTAGTATGATTAAATGTCAGGAATTGTGAAAAACTGAGTTTAAATGTATTTGGCTAAGGTGTACGTAAACCTCCGACTTACCAGTCAAATGTTTGGACACACCTACTCATTCCAGGGTTTTTCTTTATTTTTAAAATTTTCTACATTGTATAATAATAGTGAAGACATCAAAACGATGAAACAACACATATGGAATCATGTAGTAACCAAAAAAGTGTTATACAAATCTAAATATATTTTATATTTGAGATTCTTCAAATATCCACCCTTTGCCATGATGACAGCTTTGTACACTCTTGGCATTCTCTCAACCAGCTTCATGAGGTAGTCACCTGGAATGCATTTCAATCAAACTTCTTAAAAGTTAATTTGTGGAATTTCTTTCCTTCTTAATGTTTCTGAGCCAATCAGTTGTGTTGTGACAAGGTAGGGGGTATACAGAAGATAGCCATATTTTGTAAAAGACCAAGTCCATATAATGTCAAGAACCAGTCAAATAAACAAAGAGAAACGACAGTCCATCATAACTTTAAGACATGAAGGTGGGTCAATCCGGGAAATTTCAAGAACTTTTAAAGTTTCTTCAAGTGCAGTCGTAAAAACCAACAAGCGCTATGCTGAAACTGGCTCTCATGAGGACCACCACAGGAATGGAAGCAGAGTTACCTCTGCTGCAGAGGATCAGTTCATTAGAGTTACCAGCCTCAGAAATTGCAGCCCAAATAAATGCTTCAAGGAGTTCAAGTAACAGACACATCTCAATATCAACTGTTCAGAGGGGACTGTGTGAATCAGGCCTTCATGGTCGAATTGCTGCAAAGAAACCACTACTAAAGGACACCAATAAGAAGAAGAGACCTGTTTGGGCCAAGAAACACGAGCAATGGACATTAGACCGTGGAAATTTGTCCTTTGGTCTGGAGTCCAAATTGGAGATTTTTGGTTCCAACTTCTGTGTCTTTGTGATATTTGGTGTGGGTGAACGGATTATCTCCGCATGTGTATTTCCCACTGTAAAGTATGGAGGAGTTATGGTGTGGGGGTGCTTTGCTGGTGACACTGTCTGTGATTTATTTAGAATTCAAGGCACACTTAACCAGCATGGCTACCACAGTATTTGACCCCTCTGCAAAACATTACTTAGTACTTGGTGGCAAAACCCTTGTTGGCAATTACAGAGGTCAGACGTTTCTTGAGGTTGGCCACCAGGTTTGCACACATCTCAGGAGGGATTTTGTCCCACTCCTCTTTGCAGATCTTCTCCAAGTCATTAAGGTTTCGAGGCTGACGTTTGGCAACTCGAACTTTCAGCTCCCTCCACAGATTTTCTATGGGATTAAGGTCTGGAGACTGGCTAGGCCACTCCAGGACCTTAATGTGCTTCTTCTTGAGCCACTCCTTTGTTGCCTTGGCCGTGTGTTTTTGGTCATTGTCATGCTGGAATACCCATCCATGACCCATTTTCAATGCCCTGGCTGAGGGAAGGAGGTTCTCACCCAAGTTTGACGGTACATGGCCCCGTCCATCGTCCCTTTGATGCGGTGAAGTTGTCCTGTCCCCTTAGCAGAAAAACACCCCCAAAGCATAATGTTTCCACCTCCATGTTTGACGGTGGGGATGGTGTTCTTGGGGTCATAGGCAGCATTCCTCCTCCTCCAAACACGTTGAGTTGATGCCAAAGAGCTCCATTTTGGTCTCATCTGACCACAACACTTTCACCCAGTTCTCCTCTGAATCATTCAGATGTTCATTGGCAAACTTCAGACGGGCATGTATATGTGCTTTCTTGAGCAGGGGGACCTTGCGGGCGCTGCAGGATTTCAGTCCTTCACGGCGTAGTGTGTTACCAATTATTTTCTTGGTGACTATGGTCCCAGCTGCCTTGAGATCATTGACAAGATGCTCTCGTGTAGTTCTGGGCTGATTTCTCACCGTTCTCATGATCATTGCAACTCCACGAGGTGAGATATTGCATGGAGCCCCAGGCCGAGGGAGATTTACAGGTCTTATGTGTTTCTTCCATTTGCGAATAATCGCACCAACTGTTGTCACCTTCTCACCAAGCTGCTTGGCGATGGGCTTGTAGCCCATTCCAGCCTTGTGAAGGTCTACAATCTTGTCCCTGACATCCTTGGAGAGTTCTTTGGTCTTTGCCATGGTGGAGAGTTTGGAATCTGATTGATTGCTTCTTTGGACAGGTGTCTTTTTATACAGGTAACAAGCTGAGATTAGGAGCACTCCCTTTAAGAGTGTGCTCCTAATCTTAGCTCGTTACCTGTATAAAATACACCTGGGAGCCAGAAATCTTTCTGATTGAGAGGGGGTCAAATACTTATTTCCCTCATTTAAATTGCAAATCAATTTATAACATTTTTGACATGCGTTTTTATGGATTATTTTGTTGTTATTCTATCTCTCACTGTTCAAATAAACCAACCATTAAAATTTTAGACTGATAATTTCTTTGTCAGTGGGCAAACGTACAAAATCAGCAGGGGATCAACTACTGTTTTCCCTCACTGTGTATATATATATATATGTATGTGTATATATGTTTGTGTATATATGTCTCTATCTATCTATCTGGCAGTAATATTTGCGGGTTTTCTCTCAGTCAGAATAATTCCCAGCTTTGTCATTAGTAAATGCACAGAAGTTGGGAATTGATTGAGACATTTTCTTGAAAAAACATTATCTTATTTGGGAGTATTTCTCACAGAGGAAAAAGTGCATATCTGTCTCTACCTGCCCTGTCGTGCAGTGACCACATAGATGCTCTTCTTTGGGTAGCCGTGTCTTTTTGTGTCTCCATTTTTCTATAGCCAATTGGTCACTGAGCCTGTATTTGGTCAGGATCTTTCTGTTTTCTTTCTCTCTCTCTCTGTCTCTTTCTCACTGTCTTTCACTCTCTCTCTCTCTTTCTCTGTCTCTCTGTTTCTGTCTGTCTCTTTCTCTGTCTCTCTCTGTCTGTTTCTATGTCTCTCTCTTTCTCTCTCTGTCTGTGTGTCTCTCTCTCTCTCCAGTGACTGTGTGAAGGAGAAAAGGAACATGCTATTATAACGCACATTGCCAATACAGAGTTCCATAAAAACTATATAAAAGGAAGTGAATTATGAAGTGCTCAAACTATTTTGACACATTTCATATTTTAAATAGCGTTATTGCTGTTGTGATACACTATTACACCATATAATTCTTTATACTGGTAATAAAATAAGTCCCCAGATCTTCTGAGAGCATTACAGGCACAGATATTGTTTCATTGAATAACTACCCCTGCCACTTTTACTCTAATGTGTCCTCTTCTCCAGTAGGCCTTAAGGGGACATTGTGAACATAAAACCATTTCCTTTGTCTGTTTCTGTGTCCAGTTGCAGTGGTGGGTAGGGGGATATGCTGTCAGACCTCTTCTACTGTGGCTCTAAAATGGTGGGGGCTCAAAAGGAAGTGGCTGTGAGGGAAGGAGATCAAATAAAATACTGTGTGCCTAACCGAGCAGTACCTTGTGTGATTGCCTGCTTTGTACTTGGCATTTTTCCTATTTTGTTGCCCTTAATAGGCAACAAACGAAGACGGCGGCCTCGCGACTAGCTCTTAGGAAACTTTGCAGTATTTTATTTTTTTATGTATTATTTTTTACATTATTAGCTCAGAAAGTGTTTTGCATCATTACATACAGCCGGGAAAAACTATTGGATATCAGAGCGGCGGTAACTCACCAGCATTACGACCAGGAATACGACTTTCCCGAAGCAGATCCTTTGTTTGCTCTCCCCAGGGCAACTGAACTGATTCCAGTGGCTGACCCAAAACTGGTGGTTCGGCTTAGGAGGCGCGCACACCACCCACCGCTTCCAATGATCCTACTCGCTAATGTTCAATCTTTGGTTAACAAAGTCGACGAACTACGGGCAAGGATTTCTTTCCAGAGAGACATCAAGGCCTGTAACATACTCTGTTTCACGGAAACGCTCTTGGGATATTCTGTCGAAATCGGTCCAGCCAGATGTGTTCTCAGTTCATCACGCAGACAGGAATAAATATATCTCTGGGAAGCAGAAGGGCGGAGGTGTGTGTTTCATGATTAACGACTCATGGTGTAATTTTAGTAACATACAGGAACTCGAGTCCTTCTGTTCAACCGACCTAGAATATCTCACAATCAAATGCCGACCGTATTATCTCCTAATAAAATGTTCTTCGGTTATAGTCACGGCCGTGTATATCCACCCTCAAGCCGATACCACGACGGCCCTCAAAGAACTTCACTGGACTTTATGCAAACTGGAAACCACATATCCTCAGGCTGCATTTATTGTAGCCGGGGATTTTAACAAAGCAAATTTGAGGACTAGGCTGCTGAAGTTCTATCAACATATCGACTGTTGTACTCGCGCTGCTAAAATCCTCGACCATTGCTATTCAAACTTCCGGGATGGTTATAAGGCCCTCCCCCGCCCTCCTTTCGGCAAATCTGACCACGACTCCATTTTGCTTCTCCCTTCCTTTAGGCAGAAACTCAAACAGGAAGAACCCGTGCTAAGGACTATTCAACACTGGTCTGACCAATCGGAATCCACGCTTCAAGATTGTTTTGATAACTCAGACTAGGATATGTTCCGGATAGCTTCTGAAAATAATTTAGAGGAATACACTGAAACAGTGACTGAGTTTATCAGGAAGTGTATAGGAGATGTTGTGCCCACTGTGACTATTAAAACCTACACTAACCAGAAACCGTGGATAGATGGCAGCATTCGCGCAAATCTAAAAGCGCGAACCACCGCATTCAACCATGGCAAGGTGACTGGGAATATGGCAGAATACAAACAGTGTAGCTACTCACTCCGCAAGGCAATTAAACTGGCAAAACATCAGTATAGAGACAAAGTGGAGTCGCAATTCAACGGCTCAGACACGAGACGTATGTGGCAGGGTCTACAGACAATCACGGACTACAAAAAGAAAACAAGCCACGTCGCCGACACCGACGTCTCGCTTCCAGACAAGCTAAACACCTTCTTCGCCTGCTTTGAGGTTAACACAGTGCCACTGACGAGGCCCACTACCAAGGACTGTGGACTCTCCTTCTCCATGGCCGACGTGATTAAGACATTTAAGCATGTTAACCCCCGCAAGGCTGCCGGCCCAGACGGCATCCCTAGCCGCGTCCTCAGAGCATGCGCAGACCAGCTGGCTGGTGTGTTTATGGACATATTCAATCTCTCCCTTTCCCAGTCTGCTGTTACCACATGCTTCAAGATGGCCACCATTGTTCCTGTACCCAAGAAAGCAAAGGTAACTGAACTAAATGACTATCACCCTGTAGTGCTTTGAGAGACTAGTCAAGGATCATGTCACCTCTACCTTACCTGTCACCCTAGACCCACTTCAATTTCCTTACCGCCCCAATAGATCCACAGACGATGCAATCGCCATCACACTGCACATTGTCCTATCCCATCTGGACAAGAGGAATACCTATGTAAGAATGCTGTTCATTGACTATAACTCAGCATCCAACACCATAGTACCCTCCAAGCTCATCATTAAGCTCGAGGCCCTGGGTCTGAACCCCACCCTGTGCAACTGGGTCCTGGACTTCCTGACGGGCCGCCCCCCAGGTGGTGAAGGTAGGAAATAACATCTCCACTTCACTGATCCTCAACACTGGGGCCCCACAAGGGTGCGTGCTCAGCCCCCTCCTGTACTCCCTGTTCACCCATCACTGCGTGGCCAAGCACGCCTCCAACTCAATCATGAAGTTTGCAGACGACACAACAGTAGTAGGCTTGATTACCAACAATGACGAGACCGCCTACAGGGAGGAGGTGAGGGATCAGGGAGTGTGGTGCCAGGAAAATAACCTCTCAATATCAACAAAACAAAGGAGATGATCGTGGACTTCAGGAAACAGCAGAGGGTGCACCCCCCTATCCACATCGACGGGGCCGCAGTGGAGAAGGTGGAAAGCTTCAAGTTCCTTGGCGTACACATCACTGACAAACTGAAATGGTCCACCCATGCAGACAGTGTGGTGAAGAAGGCGCAACAGAGCCTCTTCAACCTCAGGAGGCTGAAGAAATTCGGCTTAGCACCTAAAACCCTCACAAACTTTTACAGATGCACAATTGAGAGCATCCTGTCGGGCTGTATCACCGCCTGGTACGGCAACTGCACCACCCAGAACTGCAGGGCTCTCCAGAGGGTGGTGCGGTCTGCCGAACGCATTTACGGGGGCAAACTACCCGCCCTCCAAGACACATACAACACCCGATGTCACAGGAAGGCCAAAAAGATCATCAAGGACATCAACCACCCGAGCCACTGCCTGTTCACCCCGCTATCATCCAGAAGGCGAGGTCAGTACAGGTGCATCAAAGTTGGGACCGAGAAAATGAAAAACAGCTTTTATCTTAAGGCCATCAGACTGTTAAATAGCCATCACTAGCACATTATAGGCTGCTGCTGCCTATTGAAATCACTGGCCACTTAAGAAATGGAACACTCAGTCACTTTAATAATGTTCACATATCTTGCACTACTCATCTCATATGTATATACTGCATTCTATTCTATAATATTCTACTGTATCTTAGTCCATGCCGCTCTGTCATTGCTTGTCCATATGTATATATTCTTAAATCCCATTCCTTACCAGTTTTGTGTGTATTGGGTATATGTTGTGAAATTGTTAGATATTACTGCACTGTCGGAGCTAGAAGCACAAGCATTTCGCTACACCCGCTATAACATCTGCTAAACACATGTAGGTGACAAATAAAATTTGATTTGAATTGATTTACAACCTGTAATTAAAATAATTTTTGGGGGGGGTTGTATCATTTGATTTACACAACATGCCTACCACTTTGAAGATGCAAACTATGTTTTATTGTGAAACAAACAAGAAATAAGATAAAAAAACTGAAAACTTGAGTGTGCATAACTATACACCCCCCCAAAGTCAATACTTTGTAGAGCCACCTTTTGCAGCAATTACAGCTGCAAGTCTCTTGGGGAATGTCTCTATAAGCTTGGCACATCTAGCCATTGGGATTTTTGCCCATTCTTCAAGGCAAAACTGCTCCAGCTCCTTCAAGTTGGATGGGTTCTGCTGGTGTACAGCAATCTTTAAGTCATACCACAGATTCTCAATTAGATTGAGGTCTGGGCTTTGACTAGGCCATTCCAAGACATTTAAATGTTTCCCTTTAAACCACTCAAGTGTTGCTTTAGTAGTATGCTTAGGGTCACTGCCCTGCTGGAAGGTGAACCTCCGTCCCAGTCTCAAATCCCTGGAAGACTGAAACAGGTTTCTCTCAAGAATTTCCCTGTATTTAGCACCATCCATCATTCCTTCACTTCTGACCAGTTTCCCAGTCCCTGCCGATGAAAAACATCGCCACAGCATGATGCTGCCACCACCATGCTTCATTGTGGGCATGATGTTCTCGGGGTGATGAGAGGTGTTGGGTTTGCGCCAGACATAGCGTTTTCCTTGATGGCCAAAAAGCTAGATTTTAGTCCCATCTGACCAGAGTACCTTCTTCCAAATGTTTGGGGAGTCTCCCACATGCATTTTGGCGAAAACCAAATGTGTTTGCTTATTTTTTTCTTTAAGTAATGGCTTTTTTCTGGCCACTCTTCCATAAAGCCCAGCTCTGTGGAGTGTACGGCTTAAAGTGATCCTATGGACAGATACTCCAATCTCCGCTGTGGAGCTTTGCAGCTCCTTCAGGGTTATCTTTGGTCTCTTTGTTGCCTCTCGGATTAATGCCCTCTCTTGGCAGGTTTGTTGTGGTGCCATATTCTTTCAGTTTTTTAATAATGGATTTAATGGTGCTCCGTGGGATGTTCAAAGTTTCTGATATTTTTTATAACCCAACCCTGATCTGTACTTCTACACAACTTTGTCCCTGACCTGTTTGGAGAGCTCCTTGGTCTTCATGGTGCCGCTTGCTTGGTGGTGCCCCTTGCTTATGGGTGTTGCAGACTCTGGGGCCTTTCAGAACAGGTGTATATATACTGAGATCATGTGACACTTAGATTGCACACAGGTGGACTTTATTTAACTAATTATGTGACTTCTGAAGGTAATTGGTTGCACCAGATCTTATTTAGGGGCTTCATAGCAAAGGGGGTGAATACATATGCACGCACCACTTTTCCGTTATTTATTTTTTATAATTTTTTTAAACAAGTAATTTTTTCATTTCACTTCACCAATTTGGACTATTTTGTGTATGTCCATTACATGAAATCCAAATAAAAATCATTTTAAATTATAGGTTGTAATACAACAAAATAGGAAAAACGCCAAGGGGGATGAATACCTTTGCAAGACACTGTATATCAGTCCTGTAGTAGTTTAATTGAGCACTTAAATCACCAACCACCCCAAGAAGTCATGTTGATGTAGCTGTTAATTCACCTCAAGAACAATTACGAGAGAGAGAAAAACTGTCTGTTGAGTACTGCAAAGCCATAGTGTCGTTGACTATTGCAAAAGCTATGGGCTCTGGACAAAGTGCACTATACAGGAAATAGGTTATAGCTCTGGTCAAAATTAGTGCACTATGTAGGAAATAGGGTGTTATTTCAGATGAATCCATAGATTTTCTCTGTATACGGTGACAAAGGGTGGCTCTGTCATCCCAGTGTTATTGGCTGAGAGCCTCCTGTGAGGACTAGCTTTCTCTGCTTTTGCTGACAGCTAGCATTACACACACACATACACATACACATACACATACACATACACATACATACACACACACACACACACTGTACACACACACACCTCAGAAAACCCTTGGCTGCCATTCAACCTGTTGGGGATCCACATCCACCCATCCATCCGTCCACGCTGTCATCCAGTGTTTGCTTGAGTCCTTTTTAGACAAGTATCCTTCAGTGAATATATCATATATAAAAAATATATATATATAAAGCGTAGCATCCCTGATATCCAGTAGCGTGCCTTTCATGTATGTCAGTCATGTCAGCTCAACACATGATCTTCTCCATATGCATCCTGATGCTGTATGGATTTTCTAGAACAGGATCTTGCATCTTGCTTCTGTCTCTATGGAGAAGCATTAAGATTACACTGTATGGTTCATATTTCATATTTCACAGTGTATGCTTGGAATGCATGAGTAGCCTACAGTAAATCCCAGATATTGTTAGATTACTATCAATGTAGATATTGCATATGGTTTTACTTTGCGTCATATACTGATGGCGCCGGAGGGGATGGCTGCTGTTTTATGGACTCTTAACCAACCGTGCTATTTTGTGTGTTTTTTCGCATTGTTAGCCACATATTTTGTACATAATGTTGCTGCTACCGTCTCTTATAACCAAAAGGAGCTTCTGGACATCAGAACAGCGATTATTCACCTAGAACTGGACTAATAATTTTTCTTTAATGAGTCGGACGAGAGGGATTTGCTCCAGACACCAGACAGGGCCCTCATCCCCGTCATTCGCAGTAGAAAGAAAAGGAGATATCACGGAAGGAGATCGGGGTGCTTGGTAAGGAGCCGGCGACGAGTGGCTAATATGCCTTTGCCATTGATACTATTGGCCAACTTACAATCGCTTGATAATAAAGTGGACGAACTACAGGCATGAATATCCTACCAACGGGACATTAAAAACGGTAATATCTTATGTTTCACAGAGTCGTGGCTGAACGAAGACATGAATAACATACAGCTGGCGGGTTATACACTGTATCGGCAGGATAGAACAGCAGCCTCTGGTAAGACAAGGGGTGGCGGTCTATGTATATTTGTAAACAACAGCTCGTGCACGATATCTAAGGAAGTCTCAAGGTTTTGCTCGCCTGAGGTAGTGTGGTCTACAGCTTATCATGAGATACTCTATCTACCAAGAGAGTTTTCATTTATATTCTTCGTAGCTGTCTATTTACCACCACAAACCGGTGCTGGCACTAAGACCGCACTCAATGAACTGTATACAGCCATAAGCAAACAGGAAAACGCTCATCCAGAGGCGGCGCTCCTAGTGGCCGGGGACTTTAATGCAGGGAAACTTAAATCCGTTTTACCTCATTTCTACCAGCATGTTAAATGTGCAACCAGAGGGAGAAACTCTAGACCACCTTTACTCCACACACAGAGACACGTACAAAGCTCTCCCTCGCCCTCCATTTGGCAAATATGACCATAATTCTATCCTCCTGATTCCTGCTAACAAGCTAAAACTAAAGCAGGAAGCACCAGTGACTCAGTCAATAAAAAAGTGTTCAGATGAAGCAGCTGTTAAGCTACGGGACTGTTTTGCTAGCACAGACTGGAATATGCCGCTGCTTTCAAGGAGCGGGACTCTAACCCGGAAGCTTATAAGAAATCCTGCTATGCCCTCCGATGAACCATCAAACAGGCAAAGTGTCAATACAGGACTAAGATCGAATCGTACTACACCGGCTCCAACGCTCGTCGGATGTGGCAGGGCTTGCAAACTATTACAGACTACAAAGGGAATCACAGCCGCGAGCTGCCCAGTGACACGAGCCTACCAGACAAGCTAAATTACTTATATGCTCGCTTCGAGGCAAGTAACACTGCAACATGCATGAGAGCATAAGCTGTTCCGGACCACTGTGTGATCACGCTCTCCGTAGCCGATGCTTGTAAGACCTTTAAACAGGTCAACATTCACAAGGGCACAGGGCCAGACGGATTACCAGGACGTGTACTCCGTGCATGCGCTGACCAACTGGCAAGTGTCTTCACTGACATTTTCAACCTCTCCCTGTCTGAGTCTGTAATACCAACATGTTTCAAGCAGACCACCATAGTCCCTGTGCCCAAGAACACTAAGGTAACCTGCCTAAATGACTACCGACCCATAGCACTCACATCTGTAGCCATGAAGTGCTTTGAAAGGCTGGTCAAGGCTCATATCAACACCATTATCCCAGAAACCCTAGACCCACTCCAATTAGCATACCGCCCCAACAGATCCACAGATGATGCAATCTCTATTGCGCTCCACACTGCCCTTTCACACCTGGACAAAAGGAACACCTATGTGAGAATGCTATTCATTGACTACAGCTCAGCGTTCAACACCATAGTGCCCTCAAAGCTCATCACTAAGCTAAGGACCCTGGGACTGAACACCTCCCTCTGCAACTGGATCCTGGACTTCCTGACGGGCCGCCCCCAGGTGGTAAGGGTAGGTAACAACACATCCGTCACGCTGATCCTCAACACGGAGGCCCCTCAGGGGTGCGTGCTTAGTCCCCTCCTGTAGTCCCTGTTCACTCATGACTGCATGGCCAGGCAAGACTCCAACACCATCATTAATTTTGCCGATGACACAACAGTGGTAGGCCTGATCACCGACAACGACGAGACAGCCTATAGGGAGGAGGTCAGAGACCTGGCCGTGTGGTGCCAGGACAACAACCTCTCCCTCAATGTGATCAAGACAAAAGAGATGATTGTGGACTACAGGAAAAATAAGAGGACCGAGCACGTCCCCATTCTTATCGACGGGGCTGTAGTGGAGCAGGTTAAGAGCTTCAAGTTCCTTGGTGTCCACATCACCAACGAACTATCATGGTCCAAACACATCTACAGTTGCACCATCGAGACCATCCTGACTGGTTGCATCACTGCCTGGTATGGCAACTGCTCGGCATCCAACCACAAGGCACTACAGAGGGTAGTGCGTACAGCCCAGTACATCACTGGGACCAAGCTTCCTGCCATCCAGGACCTCTATACCAGGCGGTGTCAGAGGAAGGCCCTAGACTCCAGCCACCCTAGTCATAGACTGTTCTCTCTGCTACCACATGGCAAGCGGTACCGGAGCACCAAGTCTAGGTCCAAGAGGCTTCTAAACAGCTTCTACCCCCAAGCCATAAGTCTCCTGAACATCTAATCAAATGGCTACCCAGACTATTTGCATATAGTCTGGGTAGCCCCCCCCCCATATTTTACGCTGCTTCTACTCTGTTTATTACCTATGCGTAGTCACTTTAATAACTCTACCAAATGTACATATTATCTCAATTACCTCGACTAACCGGTGCCCCTTCACATTGACTCGGTACTGGTACCCCCTGTATATAGTCTCGCTATTGTTATTTTTACTGCTGCTCTTTAATTATTTGTTACTTTTATTTCATATTATTTTATATATATATATATATATATATATATTTTTTTTTGGTATTCTTTCTTAAAACTGCATTGTTGGTTAAGGGCTTGTAAGTAAGCATTTCACTGTTGTATTCGGCGCATGTGACAAATACAATTTGATTTGATTTGACATGGGTTGTGATATCGAGCCTCAGTCTAGATAGAAAGCAGAGGCAGCAGCAGCGTGATACCAGACCGTGGAATGAATTTCATCCTGGGAGGACAGTGGACTCTTCTATTCTAATACTAGCCTCTGAATACATATCTCAGAAAACAGGTTGGCCCATTCATTGTTATGTTACCTCTGAATGAGGCAGTATTATTCTGACTGTGTCTCTGAGCAGTGCAGGGAAGACCCACTGGTAAGGAAGGAGTGATTTCCCGGCTCTGAACAGTCCTCCTGCTAAAATGTTCATTACATCTCTCTCCTCTAACTACCCAGTGTCCTCCAGATGAAATTAATGGGACCGCTTATCGAAAAATAATTCAAATATTCTGTTTTATCATTCACAGTCAACTGGCCTACTGAGTGAAAATGTTATATGAAATAATTGTTGGTTCGCCAAAGTGATTTTGCATATCTCCTTATGTTGACATAGGTTTTAATGTCCAGCTGCGGAGTACAACTCATTACCGAGCACATATCTATAGCCTACATATGTAGAGGAAGGTCTGTGATGTTTTATGGTATGTTCAGCAGCATGACTAAGGCAGTAATGGAGTAAGGGAGGCAGATGACCGGGAGATTGGTTGTTTAGGGCTCTGGTCTGCTGGAGGCGTGAAGAGAATTATAACTGTGCTGCTTCCTCACAAAACAGAGCTAGTTCACAGACATTATTTTGTACAGACATATCTGGCAGTACTGTAGCTTTCTAGCTTTTTCCATAGTGTCTTTATGACTTTCCAGTAGATCAAATGCTTATTTTGATGGGCTTTTGACAAAACTAACAGATTCCCAAAGGGCTCATAAGGTTAGGTCTTCTCATCCCAGGAGACTATTTGAAAGAAATTGAATTAATTCAAATTCAAGCAAACAATTTTATTGATATACACTACCGGTCAAAAGTTTTAGAACACCTACTCATTCAAGGGGTTTTCTTTATTTCTACTATTTTCTACATTGTAGAATAATAGTGAAGACATCAAAACAATGAAATAACACATATGGAATCATGTAGTAACGAAAAAAGTGTTAAACAAATCAAAATATATTTTATATTTGAGTTTCTTCAAATAGCCACCCTTTGCCTTGATGACAGCTTTGCACACTCTTGGCATTCTCTCAACCAGCTTCACCTGGAATGCTTTTCCAACAGTCTTGAAGGCACATATGCTCTTGTTGGCTTCTTTTCCTTCACTCTGCGGACCGACTCATCCCAAACCATCTCAATTTGGTTGAGGTCGGGGGATTGTGGAGGCCAGGTCATCTGATGCAGCACTCCATCACTCTCCTTCTTGATAAAATAGCCCTTACACAGCCTGGAAATTTGTTGGGTCATTGTCCTGTTGAAAAACAAATGATAGTCCCACTAAGCCCAAACCAGATGGGATGGCGTATTGCTGCAGAATGCTGTGGTAGCCATGCTGGTTAAGTGTGCCTTGAATTCTAAATAAATCACAGACAGTGTCACCAGCCAAGCACCCCCACACCATAACACCTCCTCCTCCATGCTTTACGGTGGGAAATACCCACGCGGAGATCATCCGTTCACCCACACCGCGTCTCACAAAGACATGGCGTTTGGAACCAAAAATCTCCAATTTGGACTCCAGACCAAAGGACACATTTCCACCGGTCTAATGTCCATTGCTCGTGTTTCTTGGCCCAAGCAAGTCTCTTCTTATTATTGGTGTCCTTTAGTAGTGATTTATTTCCACCAATCTGACCATAAAGGCCTGATTCACACAGTCTCCTCTGAACAGTTGATGTTGAGATGTGTCTGTTACTTGAACTCTGTGAAGCAATTATTTAGGCTTACATTTCTGAGGCTGCTAACTCTAATGAACTGATCCTCTGCAGCAGAGGTAACTCTGGGTCTTCCATTCCTGTGGCGGTCCTCATGAGAGCCAGTTTCATCATAGCACTTGATGGTTTTTGCCACTGCACTTGAAGAAACTTTCAAAGTTCTTGAAATGTTCCGTATTGACTGACATTCATGTCTTAAAGTAATGATGGACTGTTGTTTCTCTTTGCTTATTTGAGCTGTTCTTGCCATTATGTGGACTTGGTATTTTACCAAATAGGGCTATCTTCTGTATACCCCCCCACAACTCTTGAATGAGTAGGTGTTCTAAAACTTTTGACCGGTAGTGTAGATACGCAGACGATCACTCCTCTCTAGATCCATGGGTTGTCCATGGAATTAATTTAATTCCATCAATCAAACCAATCATAAATCGTTTTTTAGTTTTTTATAAAAGTGAATCTGGTCATATTGATACAGTAGGGAGGTAAAGGGCATACCTCAGTCAGTAATCACTCTTCTAGATCCACAGCTGTCCATGTGCTGCCTGTGTAGAACCATTTAAACAGATCCGCACACAGATTTATGGACAGGAAACATGTGCCGTACAGATGTCAAGCCAACATTATAGGGGGAAAAAGGGGTGCCCCGATGACAGGAGACCTGGCGAGGTGCATTCCTACCACAGTATGACATTTCACGTAATTGTGCCCCCAAACTTTTTTCCTAACCAGCATGTTTTCAGAGCAGTCAACCACAACAAATCCTCTGTTAGTTTTAACCCCATCCGCTCCTGGCATGAGATTGAGATTTTATAGACGGACACAGCTGTATGAACGACTCGCCTGACCGTCTCTCTTTCTCTCCAAGTAGTAAACTGAAGAATGACAGCGTGGCTTGTAAAGTTTTTTGTTTTTCCAGCAGGCTTTTTTGTTTTTCCATCAGGCGGATTTAAAGGGCATAACACAAAACTAATAGGCTGTTGTTTTGTAGGACAATGTTGATGAAGAAATTGCTGCTTGTGCTTTTGCGATTTGAGGCAAAGCTTTAGTTTATATATTTTTTGCAAAACCATTACAATGAAGTAGTGATACTATTCTACAGTGTTGGCTAGTAGTAGTAGTAAACTGGAAAATTTAAACATGGCTTGTAAAGTAGTTTTTCAGCTTGAAGCTTTGATATTATTATTATTTTCAGCAGCCATTTATAAACTAGTGAGCAGTCAGATGTACAGAACAGTGTGTGATAGTCTAGTATAGAGATCAGAACAGAGTTCATGTTACATTGAGTATCCCTCAGATATCGGCAGGTAGCAGGTGCACTCGGCTTTCCAGGGAAGACAGACAACAGTTATAAAAAGCAACACTTAAATGGGCAGATACCCTGGCATTCCCTTCAACTGTCAGGAGGATGAAAGGAAAACAGTAAGGATCACACAGAGAGAACAGACGAACAGACGATACATGAAATACCCGAACCTCTCTTGATGTTTGCTGTGGTGGCTTTTATGTTAGACTTAAGGGTCATGTTGACAGTGCTATTCAAATACTGTTAACATTTTATGCACATATAATAATAGGCATTCACAGGTGCTTGTTTCAAAACGTGAACATTGAGTTTCTGCTTCAAAAATCACCAGTTGTCCTTCAGTCATGTGTGAATCACTCAATCCCATTTGATCAAATCAAATCAGAAGACATCAGACAGGCCAAACAGAACACCAGCTGGACCGCAGTGTTCCATCAGGACCTAACCCCCTGGAGCAATGCATCCTGGGATTGAACAGACGACACATGCTCTGTGTGTGCAGTGTGACTGGGATGATGATTGAAGCGAAGTGTTCTCTTAGAATTGCTTGAAATCAGATTTGGCCCTACGATTCATGGCCTATTATAACTCAGACATACTGTAATATGCTTTTAAGAGATTTTGCCCGTAATCTTGTTTGCTTTCTGATTGCTGTTGCACATCTGTCATTCCATCCCTGGTCCGTTCCATTTCAATTGAGAGTGAAGGTGGTTGTCATGTCTTTAAGGAGAGGATTATATCCAGATAGCACGCCACAATCCTGCACTGTCCCGCCCTGTCACTTGCGTGCATACATACTCCCAATGCCATGAGGAATATGAAAACCAGACTTTCAAGAAAATTAAACGAACAAAATAAATCAACTAACAAACAAAAAAGGCTTAGAATATGGTCCTCATTTATTTGCAAAACATGAGTTTATGTGGGGTGGTATTAGACTTGATTTTATCAATAAATTAATTACTGAATTAATGTATGTGCTGTTTGTATGTGTAACTGCCTGGTTACCTTGTTGTTTTTAAACACTGAATGTATTATTTACTGTGTACTGACATTGTTGCATGTGGGACATATTTGGGGGACGGACGGGTTGCCAGGCAACAGTCCGACGAGAGTGTGTTGAGAACACCTGCGATCATTGGAGCCAACTTAGAACATTGCAATCTAATAACTAGCTCATCTAGTTTAGGCCTGTAGTTTGTATAACTTGTCAATATATACTGGAAAAATATATAAATACAACATGCAACAATTTCAGTTCATATGAGGAAATCAGTCAATTGAAATAACTGAATGAGTCCCTAATCTATGGATGTCACATGACTGGGAATACAGATATGCGTCTGTTGGTCTCAGATACCTTTAAAAAGAAAATGGGCCTCAGGATCTCATCACGGTATTTCTGTGCATTCAAATTGCCATCGATAAAATGCAACTGTGTTTGTTGTCGGTAGCTTATGTCTGTCCATACCATAACCCCACCACCACCATGATGCACTCTGTTCACAACGTTGACATCAGCAAACCACTCGCCCACACGACGCCATTCACGTGGTCTGCAGTTGTGACGGCGGTTGAATGTACTGCCAAATTCTCAAAGATGACGTTGGAGGCGGCTTATGGTAGAGAAATTAACATTACATTCTCTGGCAACAGCTCTGGTGGACATTCCTGCAGTCAGCATGCCAGTTGCACACTCCTTCAACTTCAGACATCTGGGGCATTGTGTTGTGTGGCCTTTTATTGTCCCCAGTACAAGGTGCACCTGTGTAATGACCTTGCTGTTTAATCAGCTTCTTGATATGCCACACCTGTGAGGTGGATGGATTATATTGGCAAAGGGGAAATGCTCACTAACAGGGATGTAAACAAATGAATGCACAAAATTTGAGAAACATAATATTTTTGTGCATATGGAACATTCTGGGATCTTTTAATTCAGTTCATTAAACATAGGACCAACACTTTACATGTTGCGTTTATAATTTTGTTCAGTATAGATGAGCTAGTAATAAGTTGACTCCAATGGTCGCCGGTGTTCTCCTTAACACACTCGGGTGGACTGTTGTTGCCTAGAAACCTGTCCATCCCCAAAATATGTCCCACATGCAATAATGTCAGCACAGGGTAAATAATACAGTCCGGGCAACAACAAAAAAATAAGTAACCGGGGGTTACATATTTAGGTGGCGTGCTATTATTGTTGGCTAATGCAGTTTTCATAAAAATAATTATTTTGTGTTTCAATGCCAATTTGCCTTGCAGATCACCCATATCTCATTTTAATTCATTTAATTAGTGAAGCTGAGTCTGAAACCGTGGAAGACGCTGCAGCTCGATGTTCTTTCACTTGTATTGTTTTTTTGAGTCTTTTATACTTCCCACACATTTTGTTCAGAAAGAAAACAACCACCGCAAAAATAAAATGAATTCTGCCATAAAGAGCCTTTCTCCCATGTCCTCTTCCTCAGTGTTCATCCTCTGCTCTGAGCATATCAGAAAGATTATCCCCTGGAGTGATGCGGCAGGGTCACTACCCTTCTACCCTGCCATTCCGGCCAAACCCCCAGACCATGGCAAATCTCATCCACACCACGTCTGTCTCCCGCTTCACATCTCGTTCATTCTTTCATTTCAAAACTTTTTCTCCTTATACCAATTCGGTTGCGGCCACTTCTGGCTCTTGTTTTGGCAGTAGAAATCAATAGCCATTACAGGGTAGAGAGACTGTGCTATCCCTCTCAGGTCTGGCACTGCGCCTAACGGCCTGCCCTGCCTGACGGCTGTCATCTCACTAAATTGCTTTGCTAATCTCATCCACTACTCTGACTGACTGGAACTGGGTCAGCAAAGACTTGTTGGAGCAGGCCTGGATATAATACTGTCCCTCTACGCTCTATCTAGTTATTTTACTATGGGACCCTATTTGTTATTTTGGGCCATAGGCCTACTTATTATCCTTGGCTTTACTCAATTAAAATGGAAACATTCAAAACATTCAAAACAAAAAACATTATTCTCGTGCTGGGGCGACACTTGGCTTTGAATCAGTAAAACAAGGTTTTCGATGAGAAAGAAGAATTCCCCCCCAAAATATTACAGTAGTCAGAAAACTGGTTTTGATTCAGTAGAGCACATAAGTGTTTGGAGAGAATTGCTGTGTACTTTAATGTGGTCAAACAAAATTCAGGTGCGTCTCTCAGCCTTAGGCTGTAATTGGACAAATACTGAGCCTAAGACGGAACCTAAAGTTTTGTGGAAACAAAGTAAAGGGTGCAGTTCCAGCCTGTTGTTTCTGTCCTCCCATGTGCTGTTAACTGGTTGTTCGGAAAGTCCTGTTCAGCGATGTTGTCGAAAAGGATTGATGACTTGGTGAAACTTTTTTACCTTCACTTTTCCTATCCAAATGCATTTGATTTGCAAGAAAGTTAGGTTGTAAAATTTTGCCAACAAAATTACAACCTGCCTTCTTAAATACCGTATGTCTGTTTTTATGAAGCCCAAGTCCTTGGAGCTGCAGTTTTCCCTGTTGTTTTTGTTCTCAGCTTGGCTGCAGGCGGCCATTTTAAATAACCTAGTCTCAGTGTAGACGAGGGGTTAGTAGCGCTGTCCGTCTTAGGCCCAATGGCAAGGAACTGTCAAGACTCAAGAATAAGAAAATACCTGTGCAGACTTTAAAAAAAGAAAATCAAACATGTTGCTAATAAACTACTAGAGCATCTTAATAATGTGCAGGTATTTATCCTGTTCTACCATGGTATTTCTATACCCCGAACCTGTGGAGGTTTGTTGGATGTGTGTACACTGTCTTCGTTCTGAAGGAACATTCCTTAATAGCTACAGGCAGACACTTGAAAAACCTAGCCTAAGCGTAGACGAGGGACAAGAGGCTAGTTGTCCTGTCGAAGGCAGCGGTGGCAGGGTTCAGGCCAAGAACCGTCAAGGCTTCATTCTTTCCCCTGCTCCTTGTTTAATGGACCGTGCAGAGGGCCAAGGTGTACTTGCTTCTGCCCTGGTCCTGGTTGTAGAGTCAAAATGGCCTCTGTCCTTCCTTCCCACGATAGGCATAGTGGAATAATGAGGCCAAGGTAGAGCAGCTGGACAAGCCATTAAAGTAAAGAGGCTTTCTGCATGTCACTGCTGTTCCAGACTCTCTGCCTTTCTGCCCTCCACATGCACTTCCTCTCCCTACCCACAAAATAAAGACTTTCCTTTCATGGCCATAAAATGACACAAGCCCCGCCTCACCACCATCACAGTTCGCCCCCCAAGGTGTGTTATGATGGAGTACCGTATTCAGATGTAAAAGCTCACATCATACAGCCCTAATGGATGCCCAGATGTAGGCCTAATATTATTTTTCACACCTCCAGGACTGTTGCCTGGAGGAACGTTAGCAACCTCAGGATTCACACTATAGGGCTGACCCAAACCGTACTGTGCTGGTTCTGATATTTTATTTGCCAGCCCAGTACAGCTCTGCTTGGCTTGGCTTGGTTTGGCCCTCATCCCATTTAGCTTCATCCCAGCCTTGCCTAAGAGACCAGGGCAGAGGATTTCACCCATTTCCCCCACCATCTCGCTGGTGAACCCTAATCTTGTGTCTTTTGGTGTATCTCGCAGATTCCAAAGACAATCCGAGCAAAGCTCCTTTTGATGGTGGAAAGTGAAAGCCCAGCTGTAGCCCCGACAACGTGTTTGCTTTGCTGGATTCTGGGATTCTGGGGGCTGAACAGAAGCAAAGCGTTGTGGGTAGCTCAGCCGCCGGGCTGAGTTGTTTTTGAACTCTTTGTCATGGGAACTCGGCCCAGACTCTCACTGTACATCTTGGTTAAAAAAACTACATTTGGTTCTCTCACTATTGTCTGTCATTTATTTTTGTAATTCACAGTTCCCCAAGAAATAGAGGAATTTCTCTTTGAATTTCTCTCACCCTGATTTTTAATTGTTTTGCTGAACTGCTGATTATATCCAAATGACTCCAAGAAACCAATTTAAGAAATCTTCCTTTAGTGTCCCTGTCTCGCGCCACATACACACACACACACCCACATCCACAACCTCTCGGTCGCTCGCTGATTAGCCACAGCGTGTCTGGTGGCTGAATTCTCTCCAGTCACTTTAATGTCGGTCAGAGCACCATCTGCGCCGCTCTCTCACACTGTTTGCCTTGCTCTCCAGATCCTATTCAGACGTGAATGCCAAAGCAATCAGATGGGGAGGCATTGACATGTACACCCGGAGGTCGCATTTGCGAGTCAAATTCCCCCCTCTGATATTCTGGCTTGCTGGTAAACAGATTTTGAAGATGAATTTGTCGAGTGGTTCCTTTTCACCTCGCGACAAGGGCCATGGTCTCGCTCCTGTTTGGGGAGGGAGGAAGAGAGGAGATGTATTGGACGGCGACTGAGATGATGACAAGTCTTCAATTAGGATGATCTTTTCACCGCCTTCTGAAATAGCTTCATTTATATTCATGTGTGCATTTGGATGTTGGTATTTTATATTTGTGTGTACAGCTGTATGCCATTGTTGGTGTATGCCCTCTTCTGACAATGGCCATTTTGAGTCAATCAGTTAGACAGTGGGCTGGACAGTGGTGGTTGGTTCTGCTTAGAAACTGGAAGGGAAAAAAATAGAGGCACAGCATTCCGAGAAAAGGCAACGAGGCGCGGCATTTGAGATTTGTACCTCCTTTGAAGCAATTTTGAACATTCCCCCGGATTTTATCAAACTAGCGTTTCCCACTGTGTTAGCCTTGCAAATCCTTGATGTGAGGCACAATGAAATTGTTAGAATCAATCTTTAATCATTCTGTGATGTTGGCCTGCGGGGAAGAACAGAACAGCTCGAACAAAGCAGTCCAAAATACATAACGGTATAAAAACATCAGCACTTTACTTTTCTGTCTCAGCTCTTTATTGTTATGAAATAATAAGTTCAGAGGTTGTTTAGCAGCCGGCAAAGCTTTGTGAGGTGTAATCCTCCTAGAATTATGATAATATTCATGGAATTGTATATGAGTCCTAAATGGCATTCCCTCTATAGTGCAGTGCACTACTTTGGGCCACAGTTGTGCGCTAGGCCTATATATAATAGGGTGCCATTACAGATTCAGCCAATATGAAACCTAGCTGAGGTGAGATGGTATTTTACCAGATGATAATGGACACGTCGGGGAGATTTCATTGAGATCAAAACTAGCTGAGCGTTTAACGGCTGTTCACGGTGTTCTGGGTCAGAGTCCGGAGCAAATGGATTCTACAGAACGTCCTCAGAGTCCGGAGCAAATGGATTCTACAGAACGTCCTCTGCACTGATCACGTTAATTACACTGATGACATGTCTTTCCTGGACTATTGGACTGTTATAAAACTTCAACTGGATTAATGTTGAAGAATTTAACAACTTGAAAGGTGATATTTTATTATCGCTAATTGATTATAGAGACCATTTGAAAAGATGTCAGGTGGCTCTGTTTGAAATACTGACAGAATTGTATGATTTCCCATTCTATCTATACATCTGTTTTATTTCCTGATAGTTGCTGGTTGAAAATACTATCTACACAGGACCTTCTAATCAGTAGGTTTTGCATGGGTGAAGTTTTGGCTTGCCTGGTGACATCACCAGGCGGTATAATTTTTAATAGACCAATAACAAAGAGTTCCAAACCTCTCTGCCAATAAAAAATAGGTTTCCGTTTTTCCCTCCCCACTCAGACCACTCCCAGACAGTCCTGCTAAATTTGGCTTGAGAATATTTTTTGGGGTAAAAATCTATTTTTGTTTATTTTTGACTATTTCTAATGTATAATTATTAAAGTAATGTACTAAATTGTTACCCAGACATGATTTTATATTGAGATAAAAACAGCTGCATTGGGCCTTTAAGTGAATACCCTCAGAGTTAATTTAGTTCAACCTAAAGTAGTAGCACCAAAGTTTCAGACGGTTTAACTCCTCAACTTTGAGGTCAAGTTTGATAGGGGCTCTTAAACTATGTTTTATGATTGGTCTAATTGGAGTGACCAGTGATTAGCCTTGTTCTATGACTCTGGCATTCACTCAGTAGTCCATTTTATGGTTCCCTCTGAGCTGAGGACAGTCATGATGAGTCACGTTGTGTATAAGGACAAGACATAAAACGCTTTTGTAAGGACATGACGAGAGGCTTCAGCTCCATCCATCCTTCATTACTTAAGTCCTCCAGTCCTCCTCACCATAACCTAATTCCCCCTCTCTCATCCGCAGACAAAACAAGCTCCATATTAAGTTAGTTTTCAAAGTCTCTGTGGCATGCTTTATAAAGATGGCCAGAATACTAGGAGAATTACATTTCTGCCTTTGGACAAGGAGGTCTGTAGCTTCCCATTTTAGTCATAAGTCAGCGTGCAAGGACCTAATCGACTTACTTTTTGGTTTGTAAAGGCTTTTGTAAGGACTGTGAAATACAATTGGAGGAAGTCTAAGGTGCAGTAGTTTACCCAAATGCAATACTTCAACAAGTATATCAGCTTTATTTGTTTTTAGACATCAATTATCGTCTCTCTGTGAAGATATGATTCACTAAGCAATGTAGTGTTTATTACTGCTGTGTCCAGTCAGTCCCTGAAATGATTAAGTCAAGACGGGTGTGTGAATCAGAGATGGACAGAGGCGATGGTCAGTTTTAATGTAGTACTCCATTGCTGCTTTTCGACTGTAACGCCAATGTTACACTAGTGTATATGTAATACTAGGGAAATTGTGTTTCCATATCTAGGGCTGACAGTGAGGATCTGTGAAGAGCAGAATCAACAACTTCTGCATTATCAAAACAGTTGCTTTGTGAGAAGGTTAAAGTTCAGTTAGCCATTGTTATGTAAATGCTAGCTGAAAAGTACCAGTGGCCTGGCTTTGGCCCTAAGTGAGAGCAGCTCCGCCGGCGCCATGGCCCAGTGGGACATAGGTGCCGGCCTGTGTAGATGGAAACAGAAAAGTCTGAGCCTTTTTAGGGTAAATCCTGTATGGAAATGTATCATGTGTCTCTCTCTCGTGTGTGTGTGTGTGTCTCTCTCGTGTATGTGTGTATGCGTCTTGTGCACTGTTGCAGTGATAAGCTGATGGTTTGATATAGGGCTTGCTATATGGGGAGGAGGAAGGGGAGTACATTCAAGTTACTGCCTAGAGAACGACCAATCTGGGTTTTTAAGGGCCAATACCGATGTTAAGGGGTCAAGGAGGCCGATGGCGGATATTTTATGCCGATAATAAATATAAATATAGCTGTAAGCAGCCATGCCAGGGTTCAAGCGTTGGCCCCACAGCGCCACCATCAGGACAAATTGAACACATCGCCCTTGGATGAGCTACTTTATGTACTTGTTACTAGGGCTATGGTGGTCATGACGTTTTGTCAGCCACTAACTCTCATGCAAGTAACTACTGGTCTCACGGTAATTGACAATTCTAATTAACATTAACATGTTTAGCATCTCCAGGCTTTCATGCATAGCCTACAAGCCACTCATTCACAATTTGGCAAGCACTTGTTATTATTCTCACCCATCAGACTATTCTCAATGTAATCTTGTCTTTACATATAGCCTACAAATATATGTGTGGAATTAGTTTTGATTTAGAATGGGCCATCATCATGCACCTGTTGGATCAAGGGCAGGGGAAAAAATACATGTCATCCGTATGCGCTTGAATAGCGAATGGAGGATGCTTTTCCCGCGGTTCATTTTCATGCCAGCCAGGTAGGCTACTCTGGTTTTAAAGCGAAGCAATGTGCTTAATATTAGGAGTGTTGAGAAATATATATAGTAGGCCTAGCCTATAGAAAGCTGATGGATCATCCTCTTTTTAATAGGGCCATCAAAACTCTGTTTTCTCACGCACATGCATAGCCTATAGAAATGTTGCGCAACAGGAACACTTATTTCTTTCCATGCATCAACCAGCTATGAGGAGCTGGCTCTCGCTGCGCAACAGATGATCGCGCTCAAACTCTGAATCCCAGGGCTCTCATGAAGTGTTTGACTTGATTTTCGAATGCATTTGCGTTGATATCAAAGTGATTAGAGGGACAATTTAGCGCTGAGTACCAGGCCATTAGCGACTGGCCGTTAGCAAGTTTGGTAGGCTACTAATGACCATCAGCGGCATCTGAGCGCAGTTTTGGAGAAGCCTAGTTACCGTGACTAAACGGTCACGTGGAATTTGACTGCGGTCATGACTCATGACTGCCGGTGTGGCGGTAATACGGTCACCGTAACAGCCCTACTTCTTACCACGTTTGCCAAATATCAGAACTAAAAATCAAACAGATCATGCCATATGCTTTTGATGGATTTTGGACCGTTTTTTATGATGTTGACTACTTTAAACGTCTTCTACTCCAGAACCGCTTGGCCGATCGGCACCAGCATCTACCCCTGTCTTTAAACTCAATATTTTCCAAGTCTTTAGTTCAAACAACATGGCCGTTATAAGCCAATGAGCTTGCATTAATGTTTTTTCCTGTCCAACAGCGCCACTATTAGGCCAAACAGAACCATACTCTACAGGTTAGCTAGACTCACATCGTTGAGCATGTGTGCCAAATTCCATGACTGAGTCAAACAGATCAAGAGATTGGGGTTGGGTAATCTGATTCTAGATCTATGGTGAAGGGCAACTTGTACCTCGAGCGTGTGTGTGCATGTGCGAATGTGTGCGCGAGAGGAAAGCTAGGGGTCAGCCTATGAGGGCCAAACCCAATTTCCCCTGAAAGATTGAGGCTGGCTGATGTAGGTCTTGGGGACTAACTTTCTCTGGGCAACGAGTTGAACTCTTTTCTGTTCTCTGCCATTAGAATTGCATCAGTCTTTTAATTATTTCATGAACCAAACTTTTAATGAAGGAACAAAGAGGTTGATATTTCAACATAAGAAAATATTTCCTTGTTCTCTGGTACTTGGGCTCCACTGTGCTAGAGGGTATTCCATATTTCGGGGGAGGGTGGACTTTGACGGATGGAGCTATGATGACCCACACAGACTTATACAGCACCTAATTATAGTGGGGGTGATATACCTAATATATACAGGATAAATAATCAATTTATTCACTGACAGTAATCACAAACTGATCAATGTCAATTGATCAATGTCAGTTCATATTTTCAACTGTTGACCTCTTGACCAATCAGGTTATTATTATAAAAGAAAATGACTAATTCTCAAGCATATACATAGATTAATCAAATACCTCTTATTGTGGGTTCGTTTCCCACAGGGGGCCAGTATGAAAATGTATGCACTCACTAACTGTAAGTCGCTCTGGATAAGAGCGTCTGCTAAATGACTAAAATGTAAAAATATAAATTTAGATGATGCCATAGCAACATGACCGTAGATGATGAATGTATATGATCAGTGTGTATACATCCTGTGTGTGTGGGTTGAGTGTTTTGAAGCAGTAATCCTGTCAGGGGAAAGTGTAGTACGTGTCTGTCTGTGTGGGCGACTGTCTGTGACTCAGATAAACTGTCTGAGATTAATAAGTCCCCAGACTCTCAGACCATGCCTGGCCCACACGCATACATACAGTGCATACACTGGAACAAATTGCAAAAATCTCTGAAGCTGGAGACACTTATCTCCCTCACTAACTTTAAGCATCAGTTGTCAGAGCACCTTACCGATCACTGCACCTGCACACAGCCCATCTGAAATTAGCCCGCCCAACTACCTCATCCCTATATTGTTATTTATTTTGCTCATTTGTACCCCAGTATCTCTATTTGCACATCATCTCTTGCACATCTATCATTCCAGTGTTAATACTAATTGTAATTATTTTGCACTATAGCCTATTTTATTGCCTTACCTCCATAACTTGCTAAATTTGCACACTGTATATTATATGTATTTCTGTTGTATTTTTGACTTTGTTTTGTTTTACCCCATATGTAACTCTGTGTTGTGTTTTTATCGCACTGCTTTGCTTTATCTTGGCCAGGTCGCAGTTGTAAATGAGAACTTGTTCTCAACTGGTTTACCTGGTTAAATAAAGGTGAAATAAAAAATAAAATAAAAAAAAACACATGCTCACACACACAAACACACACGTGCACACACACACCTTTCTTACCTTGAAAAGGTCAGACAGGGTCACCCAGTATTTTAACTTCCATATAATATGCCCTGTCTAACGTTTCAGGCCTGTCTTATGTCTAACACTCTCTAATGATCTAAGATCTCTCTCACCATCTGTCTCTCACCATCAATCATTATTACCGAGACATTTTTGGGGTCCTTTGTTTGTACTGGTAGGTCTTCTTTGGAGGAAAGTAATGTCAAGCCTGAAGAGACTCATACAATGCATTTTGATAGTGAAAGCTAATATTATCAGTGTTAAGTGGTAGCACAGTAGTGGTCATAGTCCCGTTATTGGCAACATAGTCATTGTCCCGTTATTATAATGTTGCATTCTAATCATGCACAAATGTCACGTTCTACCTCAAACAACACATAGGCTTATGCCTTACAGCAGTGGCGCCAGTTTAGCTAAACCTAGGGTATGGCAAAGTGGGGTGGGGGGGAGGATTTAATGGAAGTTAAAGCTCATTTACTTCTTCAAATAGCCACCCTTTGCCTTGATGACAGCTTTGCACACTCTTGGCATTCTCTCAACCAGCTTCACCTGGAATTATTTTCCAACAGTCTTGAAGGAGTTCCCACATACTGCTTTTCCTTCACTCTGCCGTCCGACTCATCCCAAACCATCTCAATTGGGCTGAGGTCGGGGGATTGTGGAGGCAAGGTCATCTGATGCAGCACTCCATCACTCTCCTTCTTGGTAAAATAGCCCTTACACCGCCTGGAGGTGTGTTGGGTCATTGTCCTGTTGAAAAACAAATGATAGTCCCACTAAGCCCAAACAAGATGGGATGGCGTATCGCTGCAGAATGTTGTGGTAGCCATTCTGGTTAAATAAATCACAGACAGTTTCACCAGCAAAGCACCTCCACACCATCACACTTCCTACTCCATGCTTTACGTAAGGAACTACACATGCGGAGATCATCCATTCACCCACACCGCATCTCACAAAGACACGGCGGTTGGAACCAAAAATCTCCAATTTGGACCGGTCTAATGTCCATTGCTCATGTTTCTTGGCCCAAGCAGGTCTCTTCTTCTTATTGGTGTCCTTTAGAAGTGGTTTCTTTGCAGCAATTCGACCATGAAGGCCTGATTCACACAGTCCCCTCTGAACAATTGATGTTGAACTCTATTAAGCATTTATTTGGGCTGCAATTTCTGAGGCTGGTAACTCTAATGAACTTATCCTCTGCAGCAGCGGTAACTCTGGGTCTTGCATTCCTTGATGTTTTTTGCGACTGCACTTGAAGAAACTTTCAAAGTTCTTGAAATGTTCCGTATTGACTGACCTTCATGTCTTAAAGTAATGATGGACTGTCGTTTCTCTTTGCTTATTTGAGCTGTTCTTGCCATAATATGGACTTGGTATTTTACCAAACAGGGCTATCTTCTGTATATCCCCCCCTACCTTGTCACAACACAACTGATTGGCTCAAACGCATTAAGAAAGAAAGAAATTCCACAAATTAACTTTTAATAAGGCACACCTGTTAATTGAAATGAATTCCAGGTGACTACCTCATGAAGCTGGTTGAGAGAATGCCAAGAGAGTGCAAAGCTGTTATCAAAGCAAAGGGTGGCTTTTTGAAGAATCTCAAATATAAAATATATTTTGATTTGTTTAATACTTTTTGGTTACTATATGATTCCATATGTGTTATTTCATCATTTTGATGTCTTCACTATTATTCTACAACGTAAAAATTTTTAAAAATAAAGAAAAACCCTTTAATGAGTAGGTGTGTCCAAACTTTTGACTGGTTGTGTATATATTTTTTAAACAGCCCTACAGCCACACTATATCTAAATGACTTAGCAATATTTAATGACAGCAATATTTATCTGTTTAATTCAGGAAGATGGCCAAGCAAGACTGACAGAGTGAGAGGTGGAAATGCATTATACCAGAGGCAGGTAGGGATTAGGGATGCAGGCAGAAGATGATGATGATGAAGTAAGGGCCTACAGTAAGACGTTAGCCCAACTAACTAATCATGAATGATTTGCATTATCTCAATTAACATTCTGTCACTGCATGACAATGCACATTTGTTATAGCCTACAATTGTTATAGTCTTCGAAGCCAAAAACAGGACATGTATTTTGAATTGCTCTAAATACACTATACACTGTATATACAGGAGTATGTGGACACCACTTCAAATTAGTGGATTTGGCTATTTCAACCACACCCATTGCTGACAGGTGTATAAAATCGAGCACACAGCCATGCAATCGCCATAGATCAACATTGGAAGTAGAATGGCCTTACTGAAGAGCTCAGTGACTTTCAACATGTTACCATCATAGGATGCCACCTTTCCAACAAGTCAGTTCGTCAAATTTCTGCCCTGCTAGAGCTACCTCGGTCAACTGTAAGTCATGTTATTGTGAATTGGAAACGTCTAGGAGCAACAACGGCTCAGCTGCGAAGTGGTAGGCCACACAAGCTCACAGAACGGGACCGCCAAGTGCTGAAGCACGTAGCGCGTAAACATTGTCTATCCTCGGTTGCAACGCTCACTACAGAGTTCCAAACTGCCTCTGGAAGTAACGTCAGCACAATAACTGTTTGTTGGGAGCTTCATGAAATGGGTTTCCATGGCCGAGCAGCCGCACACAAGCCTAAGATCACCATGCAGAATGCAAAGCATCGGCAGGGGTGGTGTAAAGCTCGCCACCATTGAACTCTGGAGCAGTAGAAATGTGTTCTCTGGAGTGATGAATCACGCTTCACCATCTGGCAGTCCGACGGACAAATCTGGGTTTGGCGGATGCCCGGAGAATGCTACCTGCCCGAATGCATAGTGCCAACTGTAAAGTTTGGTGGAGGAGGATTAATGGTCTGGGGCTGTTTTTCATGGTTCGGGCTAGGCCCCTTAGTTCCAGTGAAGGGAAATCTTAATGCTACAGCATACAATTACATTCTAGATGATTCTGTACTTCCAACTTTGTGGCAACAGTTTGGGGAAAGCCGTTTTCCTGTTTTGGCATGACAATTCCCCCGTGCACAAAGCGAGGTCCATACAGAAATAGTTTGTCGAGATCGGTGTGGAAGAACTTGACTGGCCTGCACATAGCCCTGACCTCAACCTCATCGAACACCTTTGGAATGAATTGGAACGCCGACTGCGAGCCAGGCCTAATCACCCAACATCAGTGCCCGAAATGGAAGCAAGTCCCCGCAGCAATGTTCCAACATCTAGTGAAAAGCCTTCCCAGAAGAGTGGAGGCTGTTATAGCAGCAATGGGGGGACCAACCAAAATATTGGGACCAACCAATATAAATGCCCATGATTTTGGAATGAGATGTTCGACGAGCAGGTGTCCACATACTTTTGTTCATGTGGTGTATGTCTGTCTTACCTCCTGATGTGATATTTTAAAGCTTGGCTCACATTTCTGGTGTTGCTGGAAGTTGATAGAAAGACACCCATAGGCCCATACCACAGCAGCCTGGTATTCACATGGAAGAAAATGAGAATAAACAACCTATCATGATCAAGTCCTTTCTCTTTAGACTATACATTATTTGTGTAGGTGGAACACAGAGCAAAGGTGGAGCAACTCCATATAATGCCCATGATTTTGGAATGAGATTTCTGACGGGCAGGTGTCCACATACTTGTGTAGCAAGTTGTCCAGTTGTTTATTTTCATACCAATACATGAAACCAAAAGTGCACTAGCCTACTGGGCGAATTAAATATAAATATCAATTAGGCCTACAACTATCACAACCTATATTTTAATAGCAATAAAATAGTTTTTGGTTTCGAACGGTCACCCAAGGGAGGACTCCCCCACTCCCCCATTCAATTAACCCCTGGCTATCAGATTACAAAAAAAGCTTACAAGGCAGAGTTCAAATGCCGACATCAAATTCAAAGCAATCGGCGCACTGCCTAAATGGCTGACCAGCAAAGCAAACTGGCAAGGTTTCTGCACTCTGCTTTCTAAAAGTGAGGGAAAAGGTTGCAGGCTGGCAGCTGCTCTCCGAGCGATGCTCCGCATGGTCCTAAATCCAGCCAACCAATAAGCTAAACAGCCATTTTATTTTAATTGGGATTGGAAGGATTTTAGTCATTTTAATAGCCAGGCATCAGCACACATTTCAGCAAATAAACGCCTGTTTCAAATAAACGCCGTGTCTAAATGAATTGTTTACGAGGTTACCATGGACACAGCTCTGATATTCCCATGGTCTTGTGGATAATTTCTTATTTGCCTAATAAACATCTGTCACCATTGCTAGCCATGGTACCACAAAAAAAAAACACAACATTAAATTCAAGCTAGCAGTGATCAAATTCACAGAGCAGAGTTCAGGTGAGGCAACAGCCAGGCAATTTGGAATTGATCCAAAACGAGTGAGAGAATGGTAAAGTCAAACTTAAACATTTGTCTGAGGTGGATCAGAAGAGGGCGAGACTGCAAGGTGGGGGAAGGAAAAAGGTTAGCGAGGAGCTGGAGGTGAAGATGTGTGATGTGCATGCAGGCCAGGCATCTCTGGGTGTCCCGCCAGATGACCAGGGGTAAAGCAAAGGAGATCTACGCCACCGTGAGTGACAGTGGGGCCTCTGACTTCGCTGTTAGGGCAGGCTGGCTTAACAAATTCCTATAGTGCAATCGGTTTTCAGTCAGACGGCGCACTACTGTTGCCCAAAAAGATGCGAGGCACTTCACTGAAAAGCTGGTGTCCTATATCAAATATACGACATAGGAAATAGATGCCTGGCTCAAATAGAAGCCTGCCTCTAATAAGCACTGGGAGTGTTCAGTGATTTACGCAAATAAACACCCGGTTTTACGGTACTTTGTTTTAGCCTACTTAAACTGTTTGGTCTTGAGCTAGGGTATAGCCAACTGACACTCCTGCCTTACAGCATCTCCAAAACATTGATATAAGCTCTTGACTCTCAGAATAAATGAAGTGGCAGGCAGGCAGACGTGATAGCAGTCCCATAGTTATTGAGCGAAAGGATGGGATGATGATGATGATGATGATGATGATGATGATGATAAGGAAGAATACAGTTGAAGTCGGAAGTTTACATACACTTATGTTGGAGTCATTAAAACTCGTTTTTCAACCACTCCACAAATGTATTGTTAACAAACTATAGTTTTGGCAAGTCAGTTAGGACATCTACTTTGTGCATGACACAAGTTATTCTTCCAACAATTGTTTACAGAGAGATTATTTCACTTATAATTCGCTGTATCACAATTCCAGTGAGTCCGAAGTTTACATACACTAAGTTGAGTGTGCCTTTAAACAGCTTGGAAAATTCTGGAAAATGATGTCATGGCTTTAGAAGCTTCTGATAGGCTAATTTACATAATTTGAGTCAATTGGAGGTGTACCTGTGGAAGTATTTCAAGGCCTACCTTCAAACTCAGTGCCTCTTTGCTTGACATCATGGGAAAATCAAAAGAAATCAGCCAAGACCTCAGAAAAGAAATGGTAGACCTCCACAAGTCTGGTTCATCCTTGGGAGCAATTTCCAAACACCTGAAGGTACCACGTTCATCTGTACAAACAATAGTACGCAAGTATAAACACCATGGGACCACTTAGCCGTCATACCGCTCAGGAAGGAGACGCGTTCTGTCTCCTAGAGATGAACGTACTTTGGTGCAAAAAGTGCAAATCCATCCCAGAACAACAGCAAAGGACCTTGTGAAGATGCTGGAGGAAACAGGTACAAAAGTATCTATATCCACAGTAAAACGACTCCTATATCGACATAACCTGAAAGGACGCTCAGCAAGGAAGAAGCCACTGCTCCAAAACCGCCATAAAAAAGCCAGACTACGGTTTGCAACTGCACATGGGGACAAAGATCGTACTTTTTGGAGAAATGTCCTCTGATCTGATGAAACAAAAATAGAACTGTTTGGCCATAATAACCATCGTTATGTTTGGAGGAAAAAGCTGAATGCTTGCAAGCCGAAGAACACCATCCCAACCGTGAAGCACGGGGGTGGCAGCATCATGCTGTGGGGGTGCTTTGCTGCAGGAGGGACTGGTGCACTTCACAAAATAGATGTCATCATGAGGAAGGAAAATTAGGTGGATATATTGAAGCAACATCTCAAGACATCAGTCAGGAAGTTATAGCTTGGTCGCAAATGGTCTTCCAAATGGACAATGACCCCAAGCATACTTCCAAAGTTGTGGCAAAATGGCTTAAGGACAACAAAGTCAAGGTATTGGAGTGGCCATCACAAAGCCCTGACCTCAATCCTATAGAACATTTGTGGGCAGAACTGAAAAAGCGTGTGCGAGCAAGGAGGCCTACAAACCTGAGTCAGTTACACCAGCTCTGTCAGGAGGAATGGGCCAAAATTCACCCAACTTATTGTGGGAAGCTTGTGGAAGGCTACCCGAAACGTTTGACCCAAGTTAAACAATTGAAAGGCAATGCTACCAAATACTAATTGAGTGTATGTAAACTTCTGACCCACTGGGAATGTGATGAAAGAAATAAAAGCTGAAAGAAATAATTCTCTCTACTATTATTCTGACATTTCACATTCTTAAAATAAAGGGGTGATCCTAACTGACCTAAGACAGGGAATTTTTACAAGGATTAAATGTCAGGAATTGTGAAAAACTGAGTTTAAATTTATTTGGCTAAGGTGTGTGTAAACTTCTGACTTCAACTGTAGATATCCCAAGTAGATTGACCATGGAGCTGTGAGATCCATCTTTCTACTATCCAAAGAGCGTAGCATAGGAAACAATCAGGATCCTCTCCATGCTGTCATCTCACACATACATACCACTAATGACTGTACTGCAGAAGCTAGGATAGAGAGAGATAGACTAGAGATGTGCTAGAGCTAAATTGAATTTGCTTTGTTCTTTCGTTCTCTGAACACATCCAATAAGATAGATAGTGAGAGAGGGAGAAAGACCGAGACTAAGAGAAAGAGCAAAAGAGACATAAAATGAGAGGGAGAGCGAGACCGTGAAAGAGAGAAACAGAGAAGGGAAGATAGAGCGAGATCGTGAAAGAGATAAACAGAGAGGGAGAGAGAGAGATGTTAGAGCTATCAATCGTTTGTCGCGTTCTATTTTTCTCTGAACACCTAATCAGAGCGTGAGAGGGGGAGCGTGAGATGTGCTCGAGCTACACACGTCTTTTTAAAAATTGTTTTGTTGTCTGAACACATCGTAGAGCCCGAGAGAGTTGACCAGCAGCCTGAGAGGTTCACACATCAAAATGGCCGCCCTCTGATGGTTCAATAATCTCACCGTCACCGGACAGCTCCCACTCTAATGGTTCTTAACGTGTTTGTTTACTGTAATGAGCTGCGCCCCCCCACACACACACACTAATGTGATCTGTGATTGGTTCTGAGGGAGAAAATTAATGTGAATGACCGCAATTCTAAAGGAAAGCCTCTCGTTGGTTGAAAAATAGTGTGTCTCGCCACTCGGCTGCCTATTAAACACTCACTCCCATTTAATGCCATCTGAACGCAGTCAACACACGCCCAGAATAGAACCACACATCAGCAGATAGTCAACAGTCATAAGATACGCTCACATTCTTTGTTAGTGAATCTTATTGATGTTTATTTCGCTCAGTCATACCCGTCTGCAATTTAATCTAATGATCATAACTGGTCTAGGATTAGGGTCTGTATGATTGGGAATGTAGATGGATGTCATTGAGCCTCGTGGAAGCAGACAGTCATGTAGTCCATGGGCCTGAGGGAGCCATTTCCATGTAAAAGGACCCATGAGCACCAACGTGAAGTTCATAGGAGCATGTCAAATTGGGTGTTAAATGACAGCTAAAAACTCTGTTTTTCACAATTCCTGACATTTAATCTTAGTAAAAATTCCCTGTTTTAGGTCAGTTAGGATCACCACTTTATTTTAAGAATGTGAAATGTCAGGATAATAGTAGAGAGTGATTTTTTTTCAGCTTTTATTTCTTTCATCACATTCCCAGTGGGTCAGAAGTTTACATACACTCAAGTAGTATTTGCCTTTAAATTGTTTAACTTGGGTAAAATGTTTCGGGTAGCCTTCCACAAGCTTCCCACAATAAGTTTGGTGAATTTTGGCCCATTCCTCCTGACAGAGCTGGTGTAACTGAGTCAGGTTTGTAGGCCTCCTTGCTCGCACATGTTTTTTCAGTTCTACCCACACATTTTCTATAGGATTGAGGTCAGGGCTTTGTGATGGCCACTCCAATACCTTGACTTTGTTGTCCTTAACTTTGGAAGTATGCTTGGGGTCATTGTCCATTTGGAAGACCCATTTGCGACCAAGCTTTAACTTCCTGACTGATGTCTTGAGATGTTACTTCAATATATCCACCTAATTTTCTTTCCTCATGATGACATCTATTTTGTGAAGTGCACCAGTCCCTCCTGCAGCAAAGCACCCCCACAGCATGATGCTGCCACCCCCGTGCTTCACGGTTGGGATGGTGTTCTTCGGCTTGCAAGCAACCCCCTTTTTCCTCCAAACATGACGATGGTCATTATGGCCAAACAGTTCTATTTTTGTTTCATCAGACCAGAGGACATTTCTCCAAAAAGTACGATCTTTGTCCCCATGTGCAGTTGCAAACCGTAGTCTGGCTTTTTTATGGCGGTTTTGGAGCAGTGGCTTCTTCCTTGCTGAGCGGCCTTTCAGGTTATGTCAATATAGGACTTGTTTTACTGTGGATATAGATACTTTTGTACCTGTTTCCTCCAGCATCTTCACAAGGTCCTTTGCTGTTGTTCTGGGATTGATTTGCACTTTTTGCACCAAATCTCATCTCATCTCTAGGAGACAGAACGCGTCTCCTTCCTGAGCGGTATGACGGCTGTGTGGTCCCATGGTGTTTATACTTGTGTACTATTGTTTGTACAGATGAACGTGGTACTTTCAGGTGTTTGGAAATTGCTCCCAAGGATGAACCAGACTTGTGGAGGTCTACAATTGTTTTTCTGAGGTCTTGGCTGATTTCTTTTGATTTTCCCATAATGTCAAGCAAAGAGGCACTGAGTTTGAAGGTAGGCCTTGAATTACATCCACAGGTACACCTCCAATTGACTCAAATGATGTCAATTAGCTTATCAGAAGCTTCTAAAGCCATGACATCATTTTCCAGAATTTTCCAAGCTGTTTAAAGGCACACTCAACTTAGTGTATGTAAACCTCTGACCCACTGGAATTGTGATACAGTGAATTATAAGTGAAATAATCTGTCTGTAAATAATTGTTGGAAAAAATGACTTGTGTCATGCACAAAGTAGATGTCCTAACCGACTTGCCAAAACTATAGTTTGTTAACAAGAAATTTGTGGAGTGGTTGAAAAACGAGTTTTAATGACTCCAACCTAAGTGAATGTAAACTTCCGACTTCAACTGTATATACATTTGTCAACCATTTTCCATCCTAAAATTAGGAATAAGCTAAGACTTTGATTGCTTGTCAAAGAGATGAAAAAGGGGTCTTAGAAAACATCTACCAGAAAAAGTCTTAAAAGGTATTAGAAATACATCAAAACACAATTTTGAAGTAAAGATCCCTGCCAACTAATATTAACACTTTTATATTTAGTTTTGGAGAAATGTTTCTGCCTATAAGTTTAAAAAACATTGCCTTGAAAGTCTGTTACCAAAAACCCATATCTTTCAAATATTTGAATAATAATAATGGATAATGAAAGTTCACAGAAGTAAAGGTAATTAATTAGTTAGTTAATCAATTACTTATAGTGTTTTTACTGATATAAATTTTGTTTCTGAATTATTAAGTGATTAAAGCTCAAACAGAATGGAATTTCTGAAAAATTGGTAGCGGAATTTCTGCAATTGAATGTGCTACAATGGGAAATCAGTCACAGTTTGGCTCACAAGTTTGGACAGTGCAGTAGAGTTCAGTACAGTACACTAGAGTTGCGTACACTAATGTATTGTACTGAACTGAACAATACTCTACTGTACTCTACTGTACTGGGCGGCAGGTAGCCTAGCGGTTAAGAGCGTTGGACCAGTAACCGAACGGTTGGTTGGTTCGATTCCCCAAGCTGACTATGTGAAAAATCTGTGGATCTTTAACCTTATTGCGCCTGTAAGTCGCTCTGTATAATAAGCACGTCTGCTAAATGTCTAAAATGTTAAATGTACTGAACTCTACTGTACTCTACTCTGCTGTACTGTGCTGTACTTTGTGTCTAAATTTCACACATTTGGCCACTTTGGGGTGGCAAAGTCTAATGATGATTTTCATTAAGGTCCATGTCTGCGGGTTATATTTTGAAATGGTAGCCACTTATAAGAGGTAGCTAAATGTGGTGGCAGTTGACTACACCTGCACGAGTACACACTCAAGCACGCACACACGCACAAAAACACACATACACATGTGCGTGGAAATGCACACCTACACATGCCCTTGCGCACACACACACACACGCACAGAGAGACACACACACACACTTCCTGTGGCATCTCGTGTGACATTCAGCACTCAAAGATGGCATTTGAGACACTCACAGAGTTGCTCACAGTCAGTTATAGCCATATATTCACCGGACGGGCTCATCTAGACATCCCAGGCCCAGACAGCTGCCATAAAGAATATGTTCTCCAAGTATTCTCACATTGTCACCACTCCGTGACTGCATGATTTTATCACAGTAGAATCTAGTGATGCTTGGTTTATGTTTGATCACATTGTGTACTTACTACTTATAGTATATAGGATATGTGCCAGTACTTTCACACTTTCAAAGCATATGTGTGAAAATTCATTGTTTTATTACACTACACATCTACAGGGTTGATTAAGAACATAGATCTACTACCCTTGCTGCTAAGAGCTTTTTACACACACACACACACACACACACACACACACACACACACACACACACACACACACACACACACACTCTCCAGCCCCTCATCCCCTCCGCACTGCACCGTGCTTTCCTTATCACCTCTAATTAGCCCAAGGTCTCCCTTATCACAACGATGATGTCTAGAGAATCAGACAGACAGAAACCAAATGACCAACAGTGGATGGGCTAGATAGATAGAAGGCTTCTGTGACCATGGAGAAGAGCGCTGGTCCTGTCCTAGTGCTCTTCTCTGCTCTGTAGAGCCCCAGACTAACTTAGTAAGCTAAATGAGAACCTGGCAGCATGCCACCATAGTGTGTGTGCGCGCGCGTGTGTGTATGTGTGTGTATGTGTGTGAGGGGTGGGTAGGTAATGGAGGGTGGGTGGAGAAGTTGTTAGGTGTGTGCATGCAGTTTGGTCTGTGTTCACGTGTACTCCCATTCGCTCTGGCCACATGGGGAATACCTTTATGTACTTGTGTGTACTACCTTCCATACGAGCACAGCCATGCAGTTTACATCTCTAAATGCAATCATCTCCTCCTTTCCCCCTGCTTCTTCCCATTTCCCCCGTCTCCCCCTGGCTACCAGGACAGCAGAGTCAGCTCTGTGTATGGAGAGTGACTCCCTCAAGCGAGACCTTATTGATTTGCTCCGTTTGTAACAGGGAAATGTTTCCAAACCTCTTTGGCACGTTCTAACACAGCCAGGCACTGCGCAGCACAGATCTTGATTGAAATTGAATGAACTGAAAATCTAGGCCTACACACAAATGCCATTGTGCATCTAGCACAACCCTACATCTGTCATAGTATAAATGTGGACAGTGTGGTTTCAATATCAATGAACAGTTTGATAAAAGAACAGCTGAATGCGCATGCGTGCACCCTACCTATAAATGCATCCAGCTCCATCTACTCTATTAGAGTAACATCCTCTTTGTTCACTAGTGTCTGAAAATACAAGACTACAAGCCCTGCAAGCAGCAGTTCAGTGTCTCATGAGACATCATTTGAGAATTTCCAGGAAAAATGACTCAATTAAAAGTCGTTGTTCGCGTCACGCTTCATATTTCCTCTGCCGATCGAAGTTCATTAGGAGTATTTTCTTCTGTAATTACGGGCTGGCTACCGCTGTGCAATAGAGCTGAACTTACCAATATCAGGGAGGTTTGCTACCATGGCTACAGAGAAGTACACACACACACACACACACTGACACAAATACACACAGGCATGTGTGCACACAGACATAGCACTCTCTTACACTCACACAGGGATGCACACACACACACACACACACACACACACACACACACACACACACACACACACACACACACCTTGACTTCAATAGGGGTGCAGGCCAGTGAGCCACATCATTGCTTAATTTGGATCAAACTCCAGAGCCTTAGAATCATTTATCTACATATAATGTGTGTCTAACCAAGGGGCTGCAGACACACACTGCACTGAGGGGAACCAATGCCTACAGTGCCTTCATAAAGTATTCACACCCCTTTTTCCACATTTTGTTGTGTTACAGCCTGAATTTAAAATTGATTAAATTGAGATTTTGTGTCACTGGCCTACACACAATACCCCATAATGTCAAAGTGGAATTATGTTTATTTTATTTTTTATGTTTTACAAATTAGATACAAATAAAAAGCTGAAATGTCTTGCGTCAATAAGTATTCAACCCCTTTGTTATGGCAAGCCTAAATAAGTTCAGGAGTAAGGATTTGCTTAACAAGTCACAAGTTGCATGGACTCACTCTGTGTGCAATAATAGTGTTTAACATGATTTTTGAATGACTATCTAATCTCTGTACCCCACACATACAATTATCTGTAAGGTCCCTCAGTCGAGCAGTGAATTTCCAACACAGATTCAACCACAAAGACCAGGGAGGTTTTCCAATGCCTCGCAAAGAAGGGCACCTATTGGTAGATGGGTAAAAAAACATTGAACAACCCTTTGAGCATGGTGAAGTTATTAATTACACTTTGGATGGTGTATCAATACACCCAGTCACTACAAAGATACAGGCGTCCTTCCTAACTCAGTTGCCGGAGAGAAAGGAAACCACTCAGGGATTTCACCATGTGGCCAATGGGGACTTTAAAACAGTTACAGAGTTGAATGGCTGTGATAGGAGAAAACTGAGGATGGATCAACAACATTGTAGTTAGTGTGAATAGAAGGAAGCTTGTACAGAATAAAAAATATTCCAAAACATGCATCCTGTTTGCAATAAGGCACTAAAGTAAAACTGCAAAAAATGTGACAAAAATTAACTTGAAGGGGTCCTGAGTGGCGTCGCAGTCAAAAGCACTGCATCGCAGTGCTGAGGCTCCACTACAACCTGGGGTTCGATCGGGAGCCCCATAAGACGGTGCACAATTGGCCCAGAGCCGTCCGGGGTAGGGGAGGGTTTGGCCGGGGGACTTTCCTTGGCTCATCGCGCTCTACTGACTCCTTGTGGCAACGCTCTAGCGCATGTAAGCTGACTTCCGTCGTCAGTCGAACAGTGTTTCTTCCGACACATTGGTGTGGCTGACTTCCGGGTTAAGCGAGCAGTGTGATAAGAAGTAGCGCGGCCAGATGGGTCATGTTTCAGAGGACGCATGACTCGACCTTTGCCTCTCCCGAGCCCATTGGGGAGTTGCAGCGATGAGCCGAGGTCATAATTCGGGGAGAAAATACGCTTGTGGCCATACCACCTTGAACACGCCTGATCCCAGTAGCTAAGCAGGGTCAGGCCTGGTTAGTGCTTGGATGGGAGACCGCCTGGGAATAATAAGCTGAATACGTTACGTTTGGGGCAAATCTAACATAACACATCACTGAGTACCACTCTTCATATTTTCAAGCATGGTGGTGGCAGCATCATGTTATGGGTATGCTAGTCATTGGCAAGGACTAGGGAGTTTTTTATGATGAAAAGAAACGGAATATAGCTAAGTAAGCACAGGCAAAATCCTAGAGCAGTGGTCACCAACCTTTTTTTAGTCTGGATCACTTTCTGAGTCAAAATGCCGAGATCTACATGACTTAAAAAACGTAAGCCTATGCAACATTAATCTATTAAAAATAGTACTGTAATAATGAGGTTTGTGCAGTAGGCTATAGGCCCAAAACATTATCACCTCATATTGGCGTTGCTTGAATTGCCCTGCCAATGCATTGTTGTTCTTCACAGACCATTAAAAAAAATTATACTTCAACATATGATCACACCGGTAATAGATCAGTTGTATTACTTGCAAGGCACAGCTGAGTGAGCATACAATTAAATAATTTCCTTTTTTTATTTTACTGGGCTGATGGAGCCTGCATCTGATGGTTAGTCTCAGCGGAGGGAGAGGGCAGCAGACAGAGGGTCCACCTCTCAACGTCCCTCCGCTCTCCCTTTCCTCCACTGACACTGACCAAAAAGGGACACATTCTTCCAGCTGATGGCGGAACTTGAGTCGCATCGCATTATTTCTGCCTCATGCACAAATTCATGTTGTTACTCCTATGACCAGAGAAAGTTAAATATTCCTCTATTAAAATAGACCCAAGCCGCTAAAAATAATGCAAGCCTATCGATTCACTTTCCTTCTCATTCATTGCAGCTGCAGTGCTGGTTGTAGCGCGAGTGGAAGTAGGGAGAACGTGCATTTTATGGCTTATGAATAGAAAATGTTGACAGTGCTGAGTAAAAACTTAAACATGAACTTACTCATAAAAACAGCTGCTCTTTGCTGTATTAGTTGACAGTCTCTCTCTAGTCATGGTTTTAAAGTCACAGTATCAACTTTGCTGTAGCTTTCTTTTACGCCTGATATGTTACTGCGGACACTGTAATCTGAGCCATCCGATTGGCCAGTGGTAGGCCTATAGTGCACTTGATTTGTTCTGCCGGGAAGGCATAGTTTGTACCTGGTTAAAAATGGGAACACGTCGCCTTCCCGGCGTGTAGGGTAGCTGAGTCAGGTGCACGTACCGCCAACAGCGTGAGACTAATAAAAAAATACAGCAATGTTTGGCGATCGACTAGGAATGCCTTGAAGAACCTGGTTCAGTCTGCTTTCCAACAGACACTGGGAGACAAATTCACCTTTCAGGACAATAACCTAAAACACAAGGCCAAGGCCAAGACCAAGACGACAACATTGAATGTTCCTAAGTGGCCTACAGTTTTGACTTAAATCGGCTTGAAAATCTATGCCACAAATTGCCTGTCTAGCAATGTTCAACAACCAACTTGACAGAGCTTATTTTACCCAGCTAGATTCACAGCTGTAATCACTGCCAAAGGTGATTTTAACATGTATTCGCTCAGGGGTGAGATTTCTGTATTTCATTTTCAATTAATTTGCTAAAATTTCTAAAAACATGTTTTCACTTTGTCTTTATTGGATATTGTGTGTAGATGGGTGAGAGAAAATCTTTGTAATCAATTTTGAATTCAGGCTGTAACAAAACAAAATGTGGAATAAGTCAAGGGGTATGAATACTTTCTGAAGGCACTGTATGTGGAGGACAAATAGAGAACCTTGATGCTTAAACAAATTTGACACTTTGAAAAAAATGAAGCATCAGTTCGGTTGACTGTTTTATTAACCACCACTGATGTGCAGTTCTGTTGTTTGACCTTATGTTCAACTCATTTTAGTTATTCAAGAGCTGCACCCACTCCTCCTTCCCATCACTATAACTCAACCTAATTCACACTGTTTATCAGTCTGAACAGAGAACATGGCAGTGCATGCCAAAAGCAGACCATGCTCGCATGGAAATGTCAAGGAGATTTAACCAGCTGCAAAATTCATGAGCTGGCATTTCACCACCATCTCCTGCTCTCTGTGCTCCTGTAAGCCCTGAGTTCTTCAAAACTTACCCAAAAGATTCCAGTGTGTGTACTAGCCTTCTGGTGGCCTGAGAATAACTGATGATATCTCAATAGACCTGAGGCCCAGTGGGGGCCCTGCAGTAGTGCTTTCACATTGCCTGTTCAAATATACACACACACACACACTGCTGCTTTCCCCATCTCCTATCTGTCTGTAGTCTAGCTCTGAGTGACGGCTCTCCATGTTTCTATGTATCCATGGTTACACCCGGGGGCCCTGATCCCTGGGACTCCGACCTGTCAGCACTCTCTGAATCCTGAAACCAGAGATGGACACACACACCAGGCTGCCCTTTTTCGCCCAACTTCCCCAATGGCACTAACAAAACACAAGCATTAATGAACAGACAGCCACATTAGATGTTTTTGTGTGTCTGAGTAGTGTAATGAAATGTTACATTACATTTGAGTAATTTAGCAGATGCTCTTATCCAGAGCGACTTACAATTAGTGCAGTCATCTTAACCCTAAAAGCGCAAATGGTTTAAATGCCCCAAAATAAGCATACAGTGAGGGGGAAAAAGTATTTGATCCCCTGCTTTTTTGTACGTTTGCCCACTGACAAAGACATGATCAGTCTATAATTTTAATGGTAGGTTTATTTGAACAGTGAGAGACAGAATAACAACAAAAACATCCTGAAAAACGCATGTCAAAAATGTTGTCAATTGATTTGCATTTTAATGAGGGATATAAGTATTTGACCCCTCTGCAAAACATGACTTAGTACTTGGTGGCAAAACCCTTGTTGGCAATCACAGAGGTCAGACATTTCTTGTAGTTGGCCACCAGGTTTGCACACATCTCAGGAGGGATTTTGTCCCACTCCTCTTTGCAGATCTTCTCCAAGTCATTAAGGTTTCGAGGCTGATTTTTGGCAACTCGAACCTTCAGCTCCCACCACATATTTTCTATGGGATTAAGGTCTGGAGACTGGCTAGGCCACCCCAGGACCTTAATGTGCTTCTTCTTGAGCCACTCCTTTGTTGCCTTGGCCGTGTGTTTTGGGTCATTGTCATGCTGGAATACCCATCCACGACCCATTTTCAATGCCCTGGCTGAGGGAAGGAGGTTCTCACCCAAGATTTGACGGTACATGGCCCCGTCCATCGTCCCTTTGATGCGGTGAAGTTGTCCTGTCCCCTTAGCAGAAAAACACCCCCTAAGCATAATGTTTCCACCTCCATGTTTGACGGTTGGGATGGTATTCTTGGGGTCATAGGCAGCATTCCTCCTCCTCCAAACACGGTGAGTTGAGTTGATGTCAAAGAGCTCCATTTTGGTCTCATCTGACCACAACACTTTCACCCAGTTCTCCTCTGAATCATTCAGATGTTCATTGGCAAACTTCAGACGGGCATGTACAGTGGGGAGAACAAGTATTTGATACACTGCCGATTTTGCAGGTTTTCCTACTTACAAAGCATGTAGAGGTCTGTAATTTTTATCATAGGTACACTTCAACTGTGAGAGACGGAATCTAGAACAAAAATCCAGAAAATCACGTATGATTTTTAAGTAATTCATTTGCATTTTATTGCATGACATAAGTATTTGATCACCTACCAACCAGTAAGAATTCCGGCTCTCACAGACCTGTTCGTTTTTCTTTAAGAAGCCCTCCTGTTCTCCACTCATTACCTGTATTAACTGCACCTGTTTGAACTTGTTACCTGTATAAAAGACACCTGTCCACACACTCAATCAAACAGACTCCAACCTCTCCACAATGGCCAAGACCAGAGAGCTGTGTAAGGACATCAGGGATAAAATTGTAGACCTGCACAAGGCTGGGATGGGCTACAGCACAATAGGCAAGCAGCTTGGTGAGAAGGCAACAACTGTTGGCGCAATTATTAGAAAATGGAAGCTCCATGCAAGATCTCACCTCGTGGGGCATCAATGATCATGAGGAAGGTGAGGGATCAGCCCAGAACTACACGGCAGGACCTGGTCAATGACCTGAAGAGAGCTGGGACCACAGCCTCAAAGAAAACCATTAGTAACACACTACGCCGTCATGGATTAAAATCCTGCAGCGCACGCAAGGTCCCCCTGCTCAAACCAGCGCATGTCCAGGCCCGTCTGAAGTTTGCCAGTGACCATCTGGATGATCCAGAGGAGGAATGGGAGAAGGTCATGTGGTCTGATGAGACAAAAATAGAGCTTTTTGGTCTAAACTCCACTCGCCGTGTTTGGAGGAAGAAGAAGGATGAGTACAACCCCAAGAACACCATCCCAACCGTGAAGCATGGAGGTGGAAACATCATTCTTTGGGGATGCTTTTCTGCAAAGGGGACAGGACGACTGCACCGTATTGATGGGAGGATGGATGGGGCCATGTATCGCGAGATCTTGGCCAACAACCTCCTTCCCTCAGTAAGAGCATTGAAGATGGGTCGTGGCTGGTCTTCCAGCATGACAACGACAAGAAACGCACAGCCAGGGCAACTAAGGAGTGGCTCCGTAAGAAGCATCTCAAGGTCCTGGAGTGGCCTAGCCAGTCTCCAGACCTGAACCCAATAGAAAATCTTTGGAGGGAGCTGAAAGTCTGTATTGCCCAGCGACAGCCCCGAAACCTGAAGGATCTGGAGAAGGTCTGTATAGAGGAGTGGGCCAAAATCCCTGCTGCAGTGTGTGCAAACCTGGTCAAGACCTACAGGAAACGTATGATCTCTGTAATTACAAACAAAGGTTTCTGTACCAAATATTAAGTTCTGCTTTTCTGATGTATCAAATACTTATGTCATGCAATAAAATGCAAATTAATTACTTAAAAATCATACAATGTGATTTTCTGGATTTTTGTTTTAGATTCCGTCTCTCAGTTGAAGTGTACCTATGATAAAAATTACAGACCTCTACATGCTTTGTAAGTAGGAAAACCTGCAAAATCGGCAGTGTATCAAATACTTGTTGTCCCCACTGTATATGTGCTTTCTTGAGCAGGGGGACCTTGCGGGCGCTGCAGGATTTCAGTCCTTCACGGCATAGTGTGTTACCAATTGTTTTCTTGGTGAATATGGTCCCAGCTGCCTTGAGATCATTGACAAGATCCTCCCGTGTAGTTCTGGGCTGATTCCTCACCGTTCTCATGATCATTGCAACTCCACGAGGTGAGATCTTGCATGGAACCCCAGGCCGAGGGAGATTATTTTGTTATTTTGTGTTTCTTCCATTCGCGAATATTCGCACAAACTGTTGTCACCTTCTCCTCAAGCTGCTTGGCGATGGTCTTGTAGCCCATTCCAGCCTTGTGTAGGTCTACAATCTTGTCCCCGACATCCTTGGAGAGCTCTTTGCTCTTGGCCATGGTGGAGAGTTTGGAATCTGATTGATTGATTGCTTCTGTGGACAGGTGTCTTTTATATAGGTAACAAGCTGAGATTAGGAGCACTCCCTTTAAGAGTGTGCTCCTAATCTCAGCTCGTTACCTGTATAAAAGACAGACACCTGGGAGCCAGAAATCTTTCTGATTGAGAGGGGGTCAAATACTTATTTCCCTCATTAAAATGCAAATCAATTTATAACATTTTTTACATGCGTTTTTCTGGATTTTGTTGTTGTTATTCTGTCTCTCACTGTTCAAATAAACCTACCATTAAAATTATAGACTGATCATTTCTTTGTCAGTGGGCAAACATACAAAATCAGCAGGGGATCAAATACTTTTTTCCCCCCACTGTATATCTACATTTTTACACATTTATAGTAACAGTTTTCAAAATATATCGTTTTTGTATGTTCATGTTTTTAACAGATATTTTGATCAATTTCATCCACAGCCACTTGTTATGAACATTTCTGTTATTCATTCAAAGTGTTTGTAACGTAGACGCAGGTGAAGTTAGTGAGTTTAATAACAATGAACATGGAACGATACAAAAGCAGAGAAGCATCTGACATGGAAACACAAACAATACTACCTGACGACTACTAACAGAAGAGTGCTATAAGAAGGGTAAGTAATCAGGGAGTAATGAGGTCCAGGTGTGACTGATGAGACGCAGGTGTGCGTAATGGTGGTTGCCAGGTGTGCATGAAGATGGGTTGCCAGGACCAGTGGTTAGTAGACCAGCGATGTTGAATGCCGGAGGGGAGGAGCGGGAGTAGACGTGACAGTACACCCCCCCCCCCCCCCGATGCGCGGCTCCAGCCACAGGAAGACGCCGGCCAGGGGGAGGAGTGGGCCGGTCCGGATGGCGAAGGTGGAAATCTCAGATGATGTTGGGATCCAGAATGTCGTCCACTGGAACCCAACACCGGTCCTCTGGACCATACCCCTCCCAGTCCAGCAGGTACTGGAGCCGACCCCCATGACATCCGGAGTCCAGGAGGGATCTGACGGCATAAGCGGGGCTTCCCTCGATGTCCAGGGGACGTGGAGGGGTGTTGTGGGGGACGGCATCAGCCAGGGGACCAGGAACCACCGACCTGAGGAGGGAAACATGAAAAGAGGGTGAGATCCGGTAGTTAGAGGGGAGTTATAATCTATATGTTACCTTGTTGACCCCCCACCCCGGAGGATCTTGAACGGCCCCACAAACCGGGGACTCCACAAACCGACCTGCTCCTTCTGACGGCAGATGACGTGCTGGATCTTCACGTGAGCATTGTTCCACAGCTCTTCTGCACACCTAAACCACTCGTTCACCGCAGGAGCTTCGGTCTGGCTCGGAGTCCATGGGGCCAGGGCTGGCTGGTAACCCAGAACACACTGGAAGGGAGTCAGCCCGGTGGAGGAATGGCGCAACGAATTCTGGGCGTTTTCACGCCCAAGGAAGGAATCGGGCCCACTCTCCCTGCCGGTCCTGGCAGTGACTCCTGGCCACGGTTAGAGACGATATCCTCCAGAAGGTCATAGTGCAGGAAGACCTGCTGGAGCAGTGCCTCAGCGACCTGGAGAGCGGTAGGGAGCCCAGAGAGAGGAATGAAACGGCATGATTTAGAGAATCTGTCGACTATCACCAAAATTGTGGTAAAACCATCAGAAGAGGGGAGATCAGTGACAAAGTCAATGGACAGATGAGACCAGGGACGCTGAGGCACGGGAAGGGGAAGGAGTTTCCCTGCTGGAACATTGGGAGAGGATTTGGATTGAACACAAACCGAACATCAATTGACATAGTGGGCAAGGTCCTGTGCCAAAGTGGGCCACCAGTATTTATCAGAAAGGGATTGGATAGTGCTGGTGATACCTGGGTGTCCAGCGGCGAGGGATGTGTGTGCCCAGGTCAACAGCTGATCTCTCACCCCTGTGGGAATGTAGATGTGCTCTGGAGGGCAGATGGCAGGAGCGGGTTCCCGCTCCAGAGCCAGGCGGATGTCCACATCTACGTCCCAACACATGGGGCCAACGATACGGCAGGACCGATTGATGGGCTGGTGGACACTCACAGGGCCCTCAACTGGCGTGGAACCACAGGGTACGGGAAAGCAGGTCATCCGTCATCCTGGTCCCCAAGCGGTAATTTTCCTACTCAACCATGTGATGGTGGGATTGTGACGTTGGAGCCATGGAAGGCCGAGGATTACTTTGTGTACAGGTGCGGAGGTGATGAAGAAGGGAAGGCTTTCCTGGTGCATGGGTCCCATGGTGAGGGTGAGTGGTGCGGTGATGTGCGTCACTGTGTCGGATCCCAATGGTCGTGTGTCCAGAGCTTGGATAGGAATAGGAGAGGAGAGCGGGTATGAGGTTAAGTTCAGGGAGGAGGCGAGGGCCTGGTCGAAGAAGTTCCCAGCAGCATCGGAGTCCACTAGAGCTGTAGAGACAACACTTGAGGGACAGCCAGCTAAATGGGAACCGTAAAGGGTTTGGTGGAAAATAATGAAAATGGGATACTCACGCCTACCCTGGGTTAAGGAAGGTCACGGGGCCGCCCCTCTGCTCTAGTGGACCCCGGGTTAGGGTGTACCGGACACCACTGAAGCTGGTGCCTCTCTTGGCCGCAATAGGGACAGAGCCCCAGTTGTCTCTGGCGACGCCGCTCTGCCGCGGAGAGGTGTGTGGCCCCCACCTCCCTGGGTTCAGGTGCTGATTCAGAATGGTCAACAAAGGAGGGAGAGAGGCGATGGGGGTACTGATGCTCCCGAATAAGTTTATCTAGACGGATGGCCATCGTGATGAGTGAGTCCAAGGTTAAATTGTCATCTCGGCATGCCAACTCCGTCTGGACCTCTTCGCGCAACCCTCTTCTGAATAGGGTGCAGAGCGCCGGCTCATTCTCGAAAGTTGAGCGCCTACTCCGCCATGGTCTAGCCATCCTGCCGTAGTTGGAGTAGGTGCTCACCCCCCTCTCTGCCCTCCGGCGGATGGTCGAAGACCCTCCTGAACAGAGCCATGAACCTCTCATAGGAAGCCAGCTCCTCCTCTCCTCTCTCCCAGACGGCCATAGCCCACTCCAACGCCTGTAGCCCACTCCAACGCCTGTCCGGTCAGCAGGGAAATAACCGTGGCAACCTTGGACCTCTCGTGGTGGGGGCTCCCATCTGATGAGTGAAATAGACGGAGCACTGGAGTAGGAAGCCACTGCATTTGGATGGAGACCTGTCATATTTGTCCGGGAGGGGCAAACAGGCATCCCTGACCTGGGCAGACTGTTGGATGGGCTGGGGTGCTGGCTCAACTTGTGGTGGAGAATCCTCCGCTTGTTGGAGGTGAAGCCCCTCTGGGAATGTCGAGACATTGAAGAACGAGGAGGACCTCTTCCATAGCCGTCCCCAGTTGTGCCAGCTGGTCGTGGTGTTGGTGAAGTAGGTGTCTCTGTTCGCTGACCATCTGGGAGATGTCCTGCTTAACTGCTGCTTCCATTTGGTGAGGCAGTATTCTGTAACGTAGACGCAGGGAGTCAGGAAGAAGGTGCATTTAGTGAGTGTAATAACAATTAACGATACAAAAGAAGAGCAGCGTCTGACATGGAAACACAAACAATACTACCTGACGACTACTAACAGAAGAGTTCTATAAGAAGGGTAAGTAATCAGGGAGTAATGAGGTCCAGGTGTGACTGATGAGACGCAGGTGTGCGTAATGGTGGTTGCCAGGTGAGCGTAAAGATGGGTTGCCAGGACCGGTGGTTAGTAGACCAGTGACGTCGAACGCCGGAGGGGAGGAGCGGGAGTAGACGTGACGTTTTTTCTGTGATACTCAGAGGCTGAGAAATTGGAAATTGAGCTAATCTAACATACTGGTACGACCAGTTATGTAGTGGTAAAAAAAAGGTGGGTAAACTCCAGCCAGCGATCATGATAAGACGAAAAACCACCAATTTATACACCAAAACATATGACATTTTTAGAACTGTATTGTTTGATTGCATGTTCATGCAGGTCTATAGGTCTAGGTCCAAAAGGCTCCTTAACAGCTTCGACCCCCAAGCCATAAGACTGCTGAATAATTAATCAAACAGACTAGTAGTGGGCAGGTTGTCGGGCGGCTGGACATCAGTCGCAGGCTTTCATCTGGAGAGGGAGGGGAGAAAGAGGTCAAGGCGTAGGGTAGTTCTGTGTGAATGGGACCAGTGGACTCAATAGGTTGAGTGAATGGGGAGTGGATGTTGTTGACCTTTTTTCAAATTGAGGAAGGAAGTGGATGATTAAGGAGGGAGGAGAAGGTGGAAAGGTTTTCTAGGGTTAGAGGCAGAAGCTAGAAATTTAGAGTGATAGAAAGCGGCTTTAGCAGCGGATACAGAGGAAGAGAGGAGGGGGTGGAAGGATGATAGGTTGTCCGGAAGTTTAGTATTCCTCCATTTTTGCTAGTGATGGGGGAGAAAATTGATAGTTACATATTGCTATATAATTTTGGACGATATTATATCGATACTTTGAGTCCAAGTATTGATTTGTAAAAGGTATGTAGCGTTAGCTAACGCTAGTAGGCTACCTGCACCAAAACTCTGGAAATGTCCATTCACTTTTATTTCCATTACTGATCAGAACAAATGTTATCCTTCTCTCTCTTGTCTCTTTGCTGCAGACATATACACTGAGTGTACAAAACATTAGGAATACTTTCTTAATATTGCCTCAATTCGTTGGGGCATGGCCAGAAGTCATATCAGTTATACACTGAGTATAACAAACATTAGGAACACCTTCCTAATATTGAGTTACACCCCCCCTTTCGCCCTCAGAACAGCCTCAATTCGTCAGGGCATATATTCTACAAGGTGTTGAAAGCATTCCACAGGGATGCTGGGCCATGTTGGCTCCAATGCTTCCCACAGTTGTGTCAAGTTGGCTGGATGTCCTTTGGGTGGTGGACCGTTCTTGATACACACGGGAAACTGTTAAGCGTGAAAACCCAGCAGCGTTGCTATTCTTCACACAAACTGGTACGCCTGGCACCTACTACCATACCCCGTTCAAAGGCACTTTTTTGTCTTGCCCATTCACCCTCTGAATGGCACACATACACAAGCCATGTCTCAACCTGTCTCCTCCCCTTCATCTACATTGATTGAAGTGGATTTAACAAGTGACATCAATAAGGGATCATAGCTTTCACCTGGTCAGTCTGTCATGGAAAGAGCAGGTGTTCCTAATGTTTTGTACACTGTGTAGTGAGCAATATATTTGGAACATCAAATCGCAATAAAATCACATAATATCTCAATAGACCTGAGGCCCAGTGGGGCAGCAGTGCTGCTTTCACATTACCTGTCTGTTGTCTGAATATACACACACATCACTGTTTTCCCATCTTCTATCTGTCTGTAGTCTTGCTGTGGATGAGTGATGACTCTCCATGTATCCGTAGTTACGCCCAGGGGCCTGATCCCTGGGACTCCGACCTGTCAGCACTCTGAATCATGAAACCAAAGATGGACACACACACACACACACACACACACACACACACACACGACTGCCCACCATCCCGATGGCACTAACAAAACAAGCATTATCGAACACACAGACACCACACAGCCACATACAGTGGGGAAAAAAAGTATTTAGTCAGCCACCAATTGTGCAAGTTCTCCCACTTAAAAAGATGAGAGAGGCCTGTAATTTTCATCATAGGTACACGTCAACTATGACAGACAAAATGAGAAAAAAAATTCCAGAAAATCACATTGTAGTATTTTTTATGAATTTATTTGCAAATTATGGTGGAAAATAAGTATTTGGTCAATAACAAAAGTTTCTCAATACTTTGTTATATACCCTTTGTTGGCAATGACACAGGTCAAACGTTTTCTGTAAGTCTTCACAAGGTTTTCACACACTGTTGCTGGTATTTTGGCCCATTCCTCCATGCAGATCTCCTCTAGAGCAGTGAGGTTTTGGGGCTGTCGCTGAGCAACACAGACTTTCAACTCCCTCTCCAAAGATTTTCTATGGGGTTGAGATCAGGAGACTGGCTAGGCCACTCCAGGACCTTGAAATGCTTCTTACGAAGCCACTCCTTCATTGCCCGGGCGGTGTGTTTGGGATCATTGTCATGCTGAAAGACCCAGCCACGTTTCATCTTCAATGCCCTTGCTGATGGAAGGAGGTTTTCACTCAAAATCTCACGATACATGGCCCCATTCATTCGTTCTACATTACGGGATCAGTCGTCCTGGTCCCTTTGCAGAAAAACAGCCCCAAAGCATGATGTTTCCACCCCCATACTTCACAGTAGGTATGGTGTTCTTTGGATGCAACTCAGCATTCTTTGTCCTCCAAACACGACGAGTTGAGTTTTTACCAAAAAGTTCTATTTTGGTTTCATCTGACCATATGACATTCTCCCAATCCTCTTCTGGATCATCCAAATGCACTCTAGCAAACTTCAGACAGGCCTGGACATGTACTGGCTTAAGCAGGCGGACACGTCTTGCACTGCAGGATTTGAGTCCCTGGCGGCGTAGTGTGTTACTGATGGTAGGCTTTGTTACTTTGGTCCCAGCTCTCTGCAGGTCATTCACTAGGTCCCCCCGTGTGGTTCTGGGATTTTTGCTCACCGTTCTTGTGATCATTTTGACCCTACGGGGGAGATCTTTCGTGGAGCCCCAGATCGAGGGAGATTATCAGTGGTCTTGTATGTCTTCCATTTCCTAATAATTGCTCCCACAGTTGATTTCTTCAAACCAAGCTGCTTACCTATTGCAGATTCAGTCTTCCCAGCCTGGTGCAGGTCTACAATTTTGTTTCTGGTGTCCTTTGTCAGCTCTTTGGTCTTGGCCATAGTGGAGTTTGGAGTGTGACTGTTTGAGTTTGTGGACAGGTGTCTTTTATACTGATAACACGTTCAAACAGATGCCATTAATACAGGTAACGAGTGGAGGACAGAGGAGCCTCTTAAAGAAGAAGTTACAGGTCTGTGAGAGCCAGAAATCTTGCTTGTTTGTAGGTGACCAAATACTTATTTTCCACCATAATTTGCTAATAAATTCATAAAAAATCCTACAATGTGATTTTCTGGATTTTTTTTCCTCAATTTGTCTTTCATAGTTGACGTGTACCTATGATGAAAATTACAGGCCTCTCTCATCTTTTTAAGTGGGAGAACTTGCACAAATAGTGGCTGACTAAATACTTTTTTTCCCCACTGTAGACTTTAATTGCTGAATATGTGTGTGCGTGCCTGCATAGTGTAATTGTGTGTTTGTGCGTGATCAGTATTTTTTTCTTCATAGAACAATTATTTTCGGGATGCAAAAACACTTTCAATGTAAATATAAATGACTAAAACCAGATAGAAAGTATGTAGAACAGATAATATATATTTATTGTATTTATTTATTATACACCAAAATAAAAGCTAGACAGTCAGGGAGAATCGAAAATTCAAAAAACAATGAATTCTGGGGTATTTTTGGCATGGCCTTATTATCGAGCGGACTAGTGGGGAACATGTCCAGGTGCCTACAGTTGAAGTCGGAAGCTTACGTACACCTTAGCCAAATACATTTAAACTCAGTTTTTCACAATTCCTGACATTTAATCCTAGTAAACATTCTCTGTCTTAGGTCAGTTAGGATCACCACTTTATTTTAAGAATGTGAAATGTCAGATTAATAGTAGAGAGAAAGATTTCTTTCAGCTTTTATTTCTTTCATCACATTCCCAGTGGGTCAGAAGTTTACATACACTCAATTAGTATTTGGTAGCATTGCCTTTAAATTGTTTAAATTGGGTCAAACGTTTTGGGTAGCCTTCTACAAGCTTCCCACAATAAGTTGGGTGAATTTTGGCCCATTCTTCCTGACAGAACTGGTGTAACTGAGTTTGTAGGCCTCCTTGCTCGCACACGCCTTTTCAGTTCTGCCCACACATTTTCTATAGGATTGAGGTCAGGGCTTTGTGATGGCCACTCCAATACCTTGACTTTGTTGTCCTTAAGCCATTTTCCACAACTTTGGAAGTATGAAGTACAATATTTTTCCCAATGTGCAGTTGCAAACCGTAGTCTGGCTTTTTTATGGCAGTTTTGGAGCAGTGGCTTCTTCCTTGCTGAGAGGCCTTTCAGGTTATGTCGATGTAGGACTCGTTTTACTGTGGATATAGATACTTTTGTACCTGTTTCCTCCAGCATCTTCACAAGGTCCTTTGCTGTTGTTCTGGGATTGATTTGCACTTTTCACACCAAAGTACGTTCATCTCTAGGAGACAGAACGTGTCTCCTTCCTGAGCGGTATGACGGCTGCGTGGTCCCATGGTGTTTATACTTGCGTACTATTGTTTGTACAGATGAACGTGGTACCTTCATGCTTTTGTAAATTGCTCCCAAGGATGAACCAGACTTGTGGAGGTCAAACATTTTTTTTAGGAGGTCTTGGCTAATGTCTTTTCGTTATCCCATGATGTCAAGCAAAGTGGCACTGACTTTGAAGGTAGGCCTTGAAATACATCCACAGGTACACCTCCAATTGACTCAAATGATGTCAATTAGCCTATCAGAAGCTTCTAAAGCTATGACATAATTTTCTGGAATTTTCCAAGCTGTTTAAAGGCACACTTAATTTAGTGTATGTAAACTTCTGACCCATTGGAATTGTGATACAGTGAATTATAAGTGAAATAATCTGTCTGTTAACAATTGTTGGAAAAATTACTTGTGTAATGCACAAAGTAGATACTATAGTTTGTTAACAAGTAATTTGTGGAGTGGTTGAAAAATGACTCTAACCTAAGTGTATGTAAACTTCCAACTTCAACTGTACATTGGTTTGTTAAATGTTTAAGCATAAGAACACAGCATTAGCCATGGCAAAATGTGTAGAATTGCAGGAAATCTGCTTTAAAACTGAAAAATTATCTCTCAGCTCCATGGAAAATTGCGTCAAATTGTTCGGAATTAGCTTTAAAACTGCCCAAATGTCTCTCAGCTCCATGGAAAAATGTGTAGAATTGCAAGATAATAGCTTTAAAACAGCAAAGTTTTCACTCTGCCGCCAAGATGGAGGCCCTACCGAATTCAGAGCGCCGACAGGCCAACCGCACCCATAGCCATGCCCCCCGCCACTCCTTCTCTGGTGTCACCCGGACCCAGACGGAAGTACGGAGGGGATCTGAAAGTTGTGTGAGTGTGCGCCTGTAGGTACTGCGTATGTGTGTGTGTGTGTGTGTTTGCGTGCATGCGCGTGAGTGAGTGAAAGGGCAGCGGGCAGTGGATCGGCTATCAGGTATCCCACTACCCCAGACGGTCTGCTGCGTCTGCTATGACAGAGACGTGTATGACAGCTCACTGTCTGGTGTCACATTACCTATCACCCATCCCTACCTCCATCCCCCTGCCCCTCCGCGTGCTGATGGAGGGGAGGAGAAGTCTCCCTCCTCTTCTCAGGGCTCAGATGAGTGGTGTGTGTGATCTCTCAACCGCCTAATGAGAATATTTAACATTCGCTGAGTCCACATTGTGTTCAGCTCATTCATCACTCCACTGATTCAGTCTTCTAGGGGACTAGCCTATGTGTTGCCTGCCTGTCTGCCTGCCTGTCTGTCTGTCTGTCTGTCTGGGGGAAGGGAAGTATAGTTGGTTGGTGCTGAAAGCAGTGCTAGGAAATGAGGATTGTGAGGATCATGTGCTATGGAAGGTAGATGTTGTCACTGCAGAATAGGAATGGTGGCTGTTTCTGGGGATTAGTGAGCGAATATGTCTGTCACCAGCCAGGCATACTAACCCAGTCCTCCATCAAGGTGTTGGATGGCATAATTTCTTTGAACTAAACAGCAACCGTCTGGGGGTTCTCTCAAGGCCTCTTCTTACCAAGGGAGTTTCTTCATCCAACCGGCACCTCTGCTTACTCTTTAGGGGTTTTACTGGGTTATCCACTAGTCAATACAGCCACCAGTCAAGTGTTCCCATAACAAATATCCTTTCTCTCTCTACTCTCTCTCCTGTTGTCCTTTCTCTCCCCTCTCCCAGGCTGTGACCATACTATGCTTTTACTGACCACAAACAGAAACACTCGTCCACCCCACCAAGAGGTCAGAACTGAGAGCGCAAGAGAGGGGTCATCCCTTTATGTCCCAACGCTCACTGACCTTCATGCTGCCCGTCTCACACACACACACACACACACACACACACACATGCTTGCGTGCTCGCAGACAGACACATACAAAGAAATGGCAGGCATGTTTTCAAAAGGCAGAAGAGACCGTTTTTGCTTTTGACACTCAAACCCTCAGTGACCGTGATTTGAGAATGGTCCTCAGAGGCCGGTGGGAGATACGTCGGTGTGTGTGTGTCTGAAGTGTTTGTTTGTATCTAAGGTGTGTGTGTGTGTGTGTATTAGCGAGCATGCATGTGTCCATATGGGTGTGTTTTGGGTGAGGTTGACTTGCACTGACAGTGAACTGGTCCAGTAACCTAGAGGAGTACCTTGCACTTTCCCTGAACCCCCTTACACGCACTCACACACACTGACACACACACACACGTTGCACTTTCCCTGACCCACTGTGACAATGAGCACAAGGTGCGACCCTGAGCCGTATGCAGCCCCTTCCCACCAGTGTAGTACAGAAGGGACATGACCGACAGCAGTTGGCCTCTGGGACCTCTCCTTTCTCCTAACATTCAGCCACTTTCACAGGATAGAGAGTAGAGAGATTCATTTTATATAGCTCAAAGAGGGTGGATCTACGGTCCTGGTCCGGAAATAGATAGATAGAGGGCCTTCAGAAAGTATTCATACCCCTTGACTTATTCCATATTTTTTTGTTACAGCCTGAATTTTAAATGGATTCAATATTTTTTTTTCTTCACCCACCTACACACAATGACAAAGTGAAAACATGTTTTTAGAAATATTGGCAAATTTAGTGAAAATGAAATACATAAATATTCAATTTACATAAGTATTCACACCCCTGAGTCAATACATGTTAGAATCACCTTTGGCAGCGATTACAGATGTGAGTCTTTCTGGGTAAGTCTCTAAGAGCTTTGCACACCTGGATTGTACAATATTTGCACAATATTCTTCAAGCTCTGTCAAGTTGGTTGTTGATCATAGCTAGAAAGCCATTTTCAAGTCTTGCCATAGATTTTCAAGCCGATTTAAGTCAAGACTGTAGCTAGGCCTCTCAGGAACATTCAATGTCGTCTTGGTAAGCAACTCTAGTGTATATTTGGCCTTGTGTTTTAGGTTATTGTCCTGCTGAAAGGTACATTTGTCTCCCAGTGACTGTTGGAAAGCAGACTGAACCAGGTTTTCCTCTAGGATTCTTGCCTGTGCTTAGCTCTATTCCGTTTCTTTTTATCCTAAAAAACAACCTAGTTCTTGCCGATGAAAAGCATGCCCATAACATGACGCAGCCACCACCATGCTTGAAAATATGAAGAGTGGTACTCAGTGATGTGTTGTTTTGGATTTGCCCCAAACGTAATGCTTTGTATTCAGGACATAAAGTTCATTTCTTTGCCACATTTTTTGGCAGTTTTACTTTAGTGCCTTATTGCAAACAGGATGCATGTTTTGAAATATTTTTATTCTGTACAGGCTTCCTTCTTTTCACTCTGTCATTTAGGTTAGCATTGTGGAGTAACTACTCAGTTTTCTAACAGCCATTAAACTTGGCCTCATGGTGAAATCCCTGAGCAGTTTCCTTCCTCTTCGGCAACTGAGTTAGGAAGGACGCCTGTATCTTTGTAGTGACTGTGTGTAGTGATACACCATCCAAAGTGTAATTAATAACTTCACCATGCTCAAAGGGATATTCAATATCTGCTTCTTTATTTTTTTACCCATCTACCAATAGGTGCCCTTTACAAGGCATTGGAAAAACTCCCTGGTCTTTGTGGTTGAATCTGTGTTGGAAATTCATTGCTCGACTGAGGGACCTTACAGATAATTGTATCGGGTACAGAGATGAGCTAGCCATTCAAAAATCATGTTACACACTATTATTGTACACAGTGAGTCCATGCAACTTATTATGTGACTTGTTAAGCACATTTTTACTCCTGAACTTATTAAGGCTTGCCATAATAAAGGGGTTGAATACTTATTAACTCGAGATATTTCATTTTTTCATTTTTAATTAATTTGAAAAAATTTCTAAAAACATAATTCCACTTTGACGTTATGGGGTATTGTGTGTAGGCCAGTGACACAAAATCTCAATTTAATCAATTTTGAATTCAGGCTGTAACACAACAAAATGTGAAATAAGTCAATGGGTATGAATACTTTCTGATGGCCCTGTAAGTGGTTACAATAGGTGGTGGTGGTGGTGGGGATAACGCCCCCACACCTGACTCTCCCGTTTGGTGTGTGACTTCCACCTGGTGATCCGTAAAATGGGAGGTCACTGTCACACGGTGGGTGCATCCTGTACATATAGCATTGGGGTTCTATAAATCTCTATATAGTTTTCTGTTTACGAACAGAGTACACCAAGTTGTGTAGACTTTACTCATTTCCAACCTTTCTAAAAATGCATGAACTGTAAGCCACTCTAGATAAGAGCGTCTGCTAAATGACTAAAATGTTTCCTTCCTGCTTGAAAATTTAAATGTAAATGTTTTTTCAACTCACAGCTGATGTTGGAAGTGAACGAACGAACAAATGAAATCATGTGTGTGTCGGTCTGTCTTTATGATGGGACTTCCACAGGTCCCTATATGCCACCCGCTCACTGCCGCTCGCCATCACAGACCCAGTCTGCTCAAATCTGACAAGTCATTCTCTTCCTCTAAGACACTGTAATTTATCAGCACTTGAGGCAGCTTTGGTTGATTGCATTTTCGACAGAGCAATCTCCACAGTGTCATAGAGAGTTTGGCTCTTGTGCAAAGGCGGAACTGTCATTTCCAAGTGGGAGAGACTATCCACCTATGGAATATTTCCGGGCTGCAGATTTAATTCAATCTGTATTGTCGAATACTTTTTTGTGACTCAAGTTTTTTTTCTCTTTTTTTTCTTTTTACGATTAGTGAAACAAAATACATCATCATACAACATAGAATGACCACCCTTCCGTCTCGCTTCTTTACCTTTTTGTAAATGTATTACCACTGTAAATGAAATCTAGCCTCTGGCGCTCATAGTTTATATTTCATTATATGAAAACAACCAGCAGGTCACGACCTAAATCTGTCACATCTCACTCAGTCCTTCTGCAATATTAAAATGCAGATTTGAATATTTCACCTTCCTGCTCTCTGGTGTGTTAAATCAATGAAATTATTCAACTAAAATGTTTTGCTGAAGGTATAGATAACATACCAATGAGCCACAAAACTATTTGGAACCATTTGTTTGTCACAGGTTTTAGTAGTGCTGGTTTTAGTTAACCTGTAACAGCTTTAATCAAACTATCCTCTTATTTATCTTCCTCTAATGTGGAATCAAAGCCAGACCTGGTCTTTGTTTAATTAAGCCTTATATTCAGCCTCCTGAACACAACAATGGCTACTGGAGAGGGCCAACTAGCTGAAGGGGCTTCAACAACGCTGCACTGTTGTGGCTGTCTAATCAATGCTTTCCAGCCTGCCATTTCCACAACAATACTGCCTTTTAATTAAGTGATAATGCCCGAGAAGCTGGTGTTTTGGAGGATATATTGGCACGGGTGTTTCATCGAGGGCTGGTTAAACCATGCCAATATATCCTCCAAACACCGGCTTCTCGGGCATTATCCCTTTTATACAACGGGTTACCAACATATTCAAATAATGATTTACATATTTTCATTAAACATTTTATTTTTATTAATTTTATTAATTATTTCATCCTTCCACAGGATATAGTCCCGTCACAAATGTAGGGTTGCTACCCAAGCCGGCTGGTCGTTCGTTCTATTGGTTCGGTTGCCAGAGACGCGACACAGTCGTTCAGTCTTTTTGTTCTGTATCTATGGACCCAGTTGTTCATTCTAAATGTTCAATTGCCATACTGGCAGGCAACATTCTTATCCCTTGCTTGCTAGCTAGCCAACTTCGGCTAACTTATAGTCACGTCAAACTGTGCAGCCAGAATAACAGCAAAGTAGCTGCATTTGCGTTTGTTTAAGCTGTTTTCTAGTGACATTTATTTGGATACATCCATAACAATGAGCTAATGATGCACGATTTCGACTGGCTGAGGAAAGCTGCCTGCAAGTCTGTCTCATCAAAATGTGCTCTCTCATCAGGACACTGTTGTTCAGAGGAGTTAGCCAACAACACAGCTAACACAATCCCTTCAAACAGAAGCTGGAAAGTCAGCAAACTAGCTGCACTTTTGTTTCGTTTGACCTGTTTTCTATTGATAGTTATTTGTATATATCCATAACAATTATGCTGATTCATAATTTTGACTGGCTGAGAAAAGCTGCCTGCCCGTCTGTCTCATCCAGACTCCCAACACGTTCATTACGATGGGACAGTTGGAAATCGAAATTGAATATTGAAACAATGTTGCAAATGTCGGAGAGAGACAGCAAGGTTTATACAAATCTCCGCTGTTGAAAACTAAATGTTAGTCTAAAAGAAATGTGCGATAATGTCTAGATGCTTTTTATAGTGGAGATCAAGTTTATAAATTGCCTGGCTGGGCTGATGAGACAGTGGATTGCGCAGTCAGATGGAACAGAGTAAATAGGCATTTTAATGTCATAGATTTAGCTGGTGGTAATTTGTGGAATAGACACCTGCTGGGATGCGGGTTTAACCAATCAGCATTCAGGATTAGATCCACCCGTTGTGTAAATAAAAATAACTCCACGAGTATGAGGAGGTAAGAACATGGAATGAAATGGTGCATTGTTTAGTCTAAATTGTAACACCATGAAATCACACAGACCGTGTTCTTGATGTCAGTGATAGCTGTGTTGACTCCTATACCATAGGACTTCATTGCTATGTTACAGAATGCTACTGTATGATGGATATGGACGATAAAACTTTAGGTGGAAGGTGTTGGACAGGCATCTGGTGCCTAAAAATAGTATTAATGTATTGAATTGATTTATAAAGATGTTTTTTCTACTGTAGGCCTAAGTCTCGAAGCCCTTTACATTGTAAGTGGGTATCCCACCTCATCTGTTAGCAATGTATAGCACAGATGTGTAGCATCAATGTGCAGCACCCACCTGCATGAAGTTAGGAGATCAGCTTTGTAATGACAACACACTCAGGGACCATGGTCATAGCAAAATTCCAGACACACAGTTACAGCGTGGTCATGGTCAAGGCTGTCCACCAGTCATCATGACAGCTGGTTCTGGTTTGACATGACCGTCAACTGGCTCTGCTAGGACCGGATACGGTCGGGTTGAACTGTGGTCTAAAACCCTAACAGATGGAGCACAGAATCAGCCTCCAGGGAAAACTCAAACTCAAATAGGCTACATGTAGATTTTTTTGTCACCATTTATAGATTAGAAGATATAGAGTTACAGTTAATATTGACCAATTTAGAATGTTGTGCCTCCATCCCAAAGATTTTTACACAGCATGTATTTATTAGGTATGCATTTATGTAATTTTGTAGACATTAGTATTATTATTTTTAATTGTAATTTTTAACCTTTACTACAGTCCTGTAACATCAATGGACGTTTGGTAGGCATGTTGTGGCTTTGATAAGCAAAATGTACAGTGGAACCACATTAAAACCCCACTGAGTCTTATCATGGCTACATTAGCACAATGTCATGACCACATACAGATTGTGTGGCATTGATGATGGCAAGGCAGGGGACAAACACAGACGTGTGCTAGGGAGGAATTAAATGGGTCAAGCCATAACAAATATCTCTAGTAATTAAACCAGCTCATCTATGGAGCTAAACCTGATCTTTTAGAGCGTTCAGCCAGAAGTCATATCAGTTATACACTGAGTATAACAAACATTAGGAACACCTTCCTAATATTGAGTTACTCCCCCCCTTTCGCCCTCAGAACAGCCTCAATTCGTCAGGGCATATATTCTACAAGGTGTTGAAAGCGTTCCACAGGGATGCTGGGCCATGTTGGCTCCAATGCTTCCCACAGTTGTGTCAAGTTGGCTGGATGTCCTTTGGGTGGTGGACCGTTCTTGATACACACGGGAAACTGTTAAGCGTGAAAACCCAGCAGCGTTGCTATTCTTCACACAAACTGGTACGCCTGGCACCTACTACCATACCCCGTTCAAAGGCACTTTTTTGTCTTGCCCATTCACCCTCTGAATGGCACACATACACAATCCATGTCTCAATTGTCTCAAGGCTTAATAATCCTTCTTTAACCTGTCTCCTCTCCATCTACACTGATTGAAGTGGATTTAACAAGTGACAACAATAAGGGATCATAGCTTTCACCTGGATTCACCTGGTCAGTCTATGTCATGGAAAGAGCAGATGTTGTTAATGTTTTGTGTGTTCATAGACAAAATGACTGAATCTTCTAAAGGAAAGGAAATTAGTTGGAGCCATATAGAGAGTTAAGAGTCAGAGTCGACAGACACTAATTTTGAGAAGAAACAGTTCCTGACTCACTTCTGTTTGTGTGTGTGTCTTGCTAACTCTGTAATTGAGGATGGCTCGTGAGCAAGCCCTTGTCATTCCAATCAGTTTATGTGTTGCATATTTTAATATTTTGACACATATTTCCATGATTGTACCGGGCTTTTCATACAAATTTACTGAATCAGAATATGAGATAAAGCTTTCAATGTTTTTATGTAAATTAATGTTCATTTCTTTGTGGCGTGGAGTGATTTGAAAGCTGCTGATTCCGTTGGAATTATCCAGACTGACTCTGTCCATTTCCTGTAGGTAGAAGGAAAACCAAAACGCTGAATCCAACATTTTCTTATTAACATGCTCCATTGAGATTTAAACATTTAAGGGCCAACTGTTTTAGTCCCACAGCGCACTACTTTAACTATCAGGAGGACAAAAACAACAACTTCACCTTTCACTGGAGAATAATTCCTTTCTGTCTTTTTTCTTAAATACTTACCGCACAGTCTTACCTTGAACTGTAAAACCATTAATGGAATCATTTCTGAGGCGTGTGCCCACTAACCCTGGAAAATCTATATTATGGGTTGAGGGAGAAAGAGAGGGGTGAGATAGGAGGAGAGAGAGCGAAAGAGAGAGAGAGATTCCTGGCATATCTAGTTATTGGCCAGTGAGGGGTCCATCAGCAGTCTGTGCTCTAGTTTGGCCTGAATAGGAGGTTTGAGTGGAACAGAAAAATACTTTCTCACAGAGTGCAAGCCAGGCATGGCAGGAACACGCACACACGTCGAATGCACGCACACACAAACACACACACACACGCATGCACACACTCACACACATGTAAGCTTGAACCCCTGATCCCCTCCTTACATAGCAGTAAGCCATACCAGGAAGGGCTGAGAGCTGTGCAGATTTGTGAGTGTGAAGTGCTGCATTCTGTATGTGGGTATGTGCGTTAGGCTGGGTAAAACTCACTACTGGATGTGACAGGTACTGTGGAGTGGATACACTCATACACCCACTAGTCTACATAAATATCTCCATCAACAGCCAAGCGTAGCAGTAGCACAGACTATGTGCCATACAGCCAGAGACACTCAACATCACGGGACTCTATAATGCACTGTGTCTGGGAATGTGTGTGTGTGTGTGTGTGTGTGGTCAGGTAGAGTGCAACAGGAACACCGTCATTGGGGAGGGACACAGATCTCCTCTGGTTCCCTCATCAGACAGCGCTGGAGCCACCAACGCAGGTGACAAACTACCCAAGCCAAACCCTGAGTAACACACACCAGTATACACATGCACACACACTCCCACACGCGCAAGTATAAACCCTGGCTAAGTCAAACAAAGCTCAATCAGCACGCTGTGTCATTATAGAAATAGACAATAGACATGATTGTTGTAAGTATGTCAGGGCGCTTGGTATACTGCAGCGGCACAGATTAACATACACACACACACAAACCCATTGGCAGACTGAGACGAAAGATGGCTGAAGTGAACTTCATCCTCAACTGATCTGTCTGACTGAGAGTTTTGGGCCACGCTTCTGACAGGCACACACGATGGGAGACGCACACACACACACACACACACACACACACACACACACAGATACACTGGAACTACTATCATTTCTCCACTGATTTAGATCCAGTAACAGTGTGTTGTCACTGCTCTAACTAATCAGCTATGACATCCTTCTCTCTTTACTTTACGCTCTATCGATTATTAAAATGCTCTTGAGACCCACTGCCATTTTTATTACCTTGCCTTGTCTTCCTCCTCTCCTTTCTCGCAATCTTTTCACTCTGTCTGTAATGAAGTCTGCACTTCCTCTTTTAGCCTTTCCTTAGCTTATCCCCATTTTCCTAATTTGATAGTTGGTGCTGATAATTTTGAATGGAGATCCACGTTTTCACATGCGTCTCCTCACTCCAGCTCTCCCTCTTTCTATCCCTCTTCCGCTCTCTCACTTCCTATCTCTCTCCCTCTTTCTCTCTCCCTATCTCTCTCTCCCTCTTCCTCTCTCTCTCTTCCTATCTCTCTCTCCCTCTTCCTCTCTCTCTCTTCCTATCTCTCTCTCCCTCTTCCGCTCTCTCTCTTCCTATCTCTCTCCCTCTTCCGCTCTCTCTCTTCCTATCTCTCTCTCCCTCTTCCTATCTCTCTCTCCCTCTTCCTCGCTCTCTCTTCCTCTCACTCTCTCTCTCTCTCTCTCTCTCTCCCCCTCTTCCTCTCTCTCTTCCTATCTCTCTCTCCCTCTTCCTCCCTCTCTTCCTATCTCTCTCTCCCTCTTCCGCTCTCTCTCTCCCTGTCGTTCTTCCTTTCAGAAGAGATAATGAAATCAGAACGCAACTCCTTAATCTGCATTAGCTCAGTTAGACAACTAACAGCCTGATAATTATGTGTGTGTGTGCGCGCGCGCATGTGTGTGGATGACTGATGTGAGCAGTAGCAGGCTAGCTGAGTTCTGAGGCATCTCACTGAGATGGACAGCTTCCTTTGTACAGCTGAGGCTCCTAGCGCGCTCCAGTGGTGCTCCTATTGACACACACACACCTCCCAAGCCCCTGTCATGCTCCGGCCTCCTGAGCCCCCATGACTGTGTGCATGCAGGTGTTACATTAACCTCGTAGCTACTCTGACACACATACTCTCCTGGTGCCTTCAGCATGATTAGTTCTAAGCTAGGCTGCTGTTACTACCTTCACCACAGGGCTCCAGAGAATCAACACAACCTGCCACCACACCTCCCTTCTCTTGCTTCCTCCCTCCTGCCTCCTCCGTCTCCCCCTCCCTCTCCGTCCTCTCTCGCCACTCTGTTTTCTCCCTCCCTCGCTCCATATCTCCTCTCCCTCCCTCTCCCCTGCCTGTGTCTTATTATAATGTAGGTTAAGCTCTATTGTTGAAGGGCACAGAGGACTTCGTCATGGCTTTCACTGTGGATAAGCAGTAAAGTAAAGGAATGGAGGAGAGCAGAGTTACACATTTTCTTCCTGCCTGCGTTCGTTTCTCTCTGCTAATAAAGAGACGTGATACAGGTGAAATAGAGGGAGGAGAAGGACGGGGGGAGACGGAGGGTATGTGTTTGAGCCTCTTTCAGGATTTCGGCGCTCCCAGTTTTCCTAATGTCGTTCCGTCTCTACGGGGTTAGTCGTCCGCGGCGGCGTGTCACGCTCCGTAAAGCAGGAACGCCGGAGGGAGGGTTGTGCTGAGAGGGACAGGGTTGCCAGATTGGCTGAAAAGTGTCAGGAGAGAGAAAGGGAAAGGTGGAAGAAAGCAGGGAGGGTGGGAGATTTTTAGAAGGGAGGGAGGGAGATTTTTAGAAGAGAGAGAGAGAGATTGTCAGGAGAGAGAGAGAGATTGTCTGAAGAGCGAGGGAAAGGTGGAAGAAGGCCTGAAGGTATGCAACCTTATCAAAGTGACATGGCCCTGGGGGGAAGCATGAATGACAACCCTTAACTCATTGTTGTGTTCTCCAGCTCTGGAGCAGGCTTAGCTTGGCAAAGCAGACGGGGGCTATAGGAACAGATTGGGCTAAAACAGACAGGAGTTAGTGTATACAGTAGGATAATGTTTTAGTTAAGATATTTACACTTTATGTTTATGAGTTTATGAGTTATGTAGTGTCAGAGTCAGAGAAATAGTTGACAAAGCTATATCAGTTTGAAGAGCTTTCAGTTTGAAGAGCTTTCAAATCAAATCAAATCAAATGTTATTTGCCACATGCACCGAACACAACAGGTGTAGACATTACCGTGAAATGCTTACTTACAGCCCTTAACCAACAATGCATTTATTTTTTAATAAAAAAGTAAAATAAAACAACAACAACAAAAAAGTGTTGAGAAAAAAAAAATAACAGTAGGGAGGCTATATACAGGGGGGTACCGGTGCAGAGTCAATGTGCGGGGGCACCGGCTAGTTGAGGTAGTTGAGGTAATATGTACATGTGGGTAGAGTTAAAGTGACTATGCATAAATAATTAACAGAGTAGCAGCAGCGTAAAAAGATGGGGTGGGGGGGCAGTGCAAATAGTCTGGGTAGCCATGATTAGCTGTTCAGGAGTCTTATGGCTTGGGGGTAGAAGCTGTTGAGAAGCCTTTTGGACCTAGACTTGGCGCTCCGGTACCGCTTGCCGTGCGGTAGCAGAGAGAACAGTCTATGACTAGGGTGGCTGGAGTCTTTGACAATTTTGAGGGCCTTCCTCTGACACCGCCTGGTATATAGGTCCTGGATGGCAGGAAGCTTGGCCCCAGTGATGTACTGGGCCGTATGCACTACCCTCTGTAGTGCCTTGTGGTCGGATGCCGAGCAGTTGCCATACCAGGCGATGATGCAACCAGTCAGGATGCTCTCGATGGTGCAGCTGTAGAACGTTTTGAGGATCTGAGGACCCATGCCAAATCTTTTCAGTCTCCTGAGGGAGAATAGGCTACCCTCTTCACGACTGTCTTGGTGTGTTTGGACCATGATAGTTCGTTGGTGATGTGGACACCAAGGAACTTGAAGCTCTCAACCTGTTCCACTACAGCCCCGTCGATGACAATGGGGGCGTGCTTAGTCCTCTTTTTTTTCCTGTAGTCCACAATCATCTCCTTTGTCTTTGTCACGTTGAGGGAGAGGTTGTTATCCTGGCACCACACGCCCAGGTCTCTGACCTCCTCCCTGTAGGCTGTTTCATCGTTGTCGGTGATCTGGCCTACCACTGTTGTGTCGTCGGCAAACTTAATGATGGTGTTGGAGTCATGCCTGGCCATGCAGTCATGGGTGAACAGGGAGTACAGGAGGGGACTGAGCACGCACCCCTGATGGGCCCCCGTGTTGAGGATCAGCGTGGCAGATGTGTTGTTACCTACCCTTACCACCTGGGGGCGGCCCATCAGGAAGTCCAGGATCCAGTTGCAGAGGGAGGTGTTTAGTCCCAGGATCCTTAGCTTAGTGATGAGCTTTGAGGGCACTATGGTGTTGAACGCTGAGCTGTAGTCAATGAATAGCATTCTCACGTAGGTGTTCCTCTTGTCCAGGTGGGAAAGGGCAGTGTGGAGTGCAATAGAGATTGCATCATCTGTGGATCTGTTGGGGCGGTATGCAAATTTGAGAGGGTCTAAGGTTTCTGGGATAATGGTGTTGATATGAGCCATGACCAGCCTTTCAAAGCACTTCATGGCTACTGACGTCAGTGCTACGGGTCGGTAGTCATTTAGGCAGGTTATCTTAGTGTCCTTGGGCATGGGGACTATGGTGGTCTGCTTGAAACATGTTGGTATTACAGACTCAGTCAGGGACATGTTGAAAATGTTGGTGAAGACACTTGCCAGTTGGTCAGCACATGCTCAGAGCACACATCCTGGTAATCCAGTGGCCTGTCACTGCTTACGGTTTCTACATTTTGTTTGCGTTTATTACATTGTTACCATACAAGGTTACCTACAGACAGTATTTGCAGAACAAAAATGTCCAGTACAAACATATTCCCCTATTGCCATACATACTGAACTTTAATGGGCAATTAGGCAAATAGGTTTCACAGACAGTGCCCTGTTCTAGTTGAGGTGCATTGTGGGGCCATTTGACAAACGGTTCCATCCTGTGAAGGGAGGAATATCTTGTGAAACCTGTAAAAGCTGTGGTTCTCTAGAGGGGACTTTGTGTTTAACCGTCTGGCTCCGTTTTTACACTCTGGTAATTTATCCTCTCGCTATCAAGCCCCTCGCACAGCACTTTCCTCTCTTGGCACTCTATCCATCGCTCTCTCTCCATCCCTATATAAATTGCTCTCTCTCTCCACCTCTCTCTCCCTCCATCTCGCTCTCTCTCTCCACCTCTCTCTACCTCTTTCTCTCCACCTCTCTCTCTCTCCACCTCTCTCTCTACCTCTTTCTCTCCACCTCTCTCTCTCTCTACCTCTCTCTCTCTCCACCTCTCTCTCTACCTCTTTCTCTCCACCTCTCTCTCTCTCTCTACCTCTCTCTCGCTCCACCTCTCTCTACCTCTTTCTCGCTCCCCTTTCTCTCTCTCCACCTTTCTCCCTCCATCCCTCTCTCCTGGCCCCAAACTTAGTGGTGTAGCACGTCATACTAATCTAAGACCACTGATGCCTCTCACACACAGTCCGCTAGATACGGTTTTGTTCGCCCTGTTTTGCGATCAACATGTTTATAGCATGTTTATACAGTAACAGTCAACACTACATTATGTTGTTCAGCTCATACATACAGATACTTTCATTGCAATAACTCGGACACATTTATGAATGCTGGTGTGCTTGCTATTCCTAACACACCGAAGCAAAAACATTCTCTAATTTACAAATCAGTCAATATCCTGGCAACCTGCACTTCCGTTGTTCTCGGTGAATACATCTCTGACCCATAAACCCTATCAAATTCTCAATTTCACAGCTTTTTACCCCAGCTCTGCTGAGTGGAGGGAATATTATACCTGTGTGTTACAGCTATCTCTTTCAGTGGCACGCACACACACACACACACACACACACACACGCAGGTGCGTACACACACACAGAGGTCAGAAGGTCATAGTAGCATCCCGCCTGTCTCTTTCTGTTCCATTAGCATTGATTTTATATTCTGTCCAACGGAATATTTAATAGGAGACCAACCCTAGCCTTCTTTTATTTATGAACCACGTGTAGCAGGACCATGGAGACATCAATTATCTCAACTGTTACAAAGCACCCACAGTGTGTCCATTTGATTTAAGCGCATGGTTGTGGCTCTGTGGAGAAGGAGCATATCACTAGGTGACATTGTTAATGTATAATATGTAAATGCCCAGTTCACACATTAGGCTTTTTACACAGTAGAGATGAGACGCTGGTGGCTGTACAAAGCCTGTTTAGACTCCGACTGTGTCAGATGAAATCCCTCTGTGATGAAAGCTTTGTTATAGAATTTAATCATACTTGATTGATCCCCGTGGAGAAATACTCAACATTACAAACACGTCAACATGGAGATGAATGACGTTCTCAGAAGAGCCATGCAAACGGTCATGGTTTAGAGGTTGTTTACAGTGGTGGGGAGATCGCGTGTGTGTGCGTGAGTGCGTGCGTAAGTGCGTGCGTGCGTGGATGTTCTGTGGTTGAGTAATCAAGACTAATAGAGTAGTGATCCCAATCGTTTCTAGTGTGTGCGTGTGTTTGTGAGTGGGAGGTTGAGAGGCGTTCAATGGATCAGAGCGAACAGAGAAGACATTAAAGCTGTCTGTCACATCCCTGCCGTGACTATTAGTGAATCGAAAGATCAGACAAACACTACCTATATGCTACATACTAGACCTGGGTTCAAATGCTATTCAGAATAATTTCAGATACTCTATCAGTGTTTGATTGAGCTTGCCTGTTGCAATGGAACCACTAGAAAAGTATTGAAAGTATAAACCCCACCCACTTGGCCTTCCAGGCAGGCTAAAGCAAATGCTTAAAGTATTTGAAAGAGTTCATATAATATTTGAACCCAGGCCTGGTACCTACTGTACAGTGTACAGAAAACGGCTCACTCCCACCACAGCCTTAGAATAGGTTACCAAGGTTATATAGTACATGACTGCTCTCTCTGTGCCTTTTGTGAATGGCTCATCAGGCCTGTGTCAATAGTGACAGCAGTCATGTACTATATAATACTGATAAAACCAGTATTATACATCAGAGGAGGCTGGTGAGGGGAGGATGGCTCATAGTAATGCCCAAAATGAAATACATGGATCGGTATCAACTCTATGTGTTTGATACAGTTCCATTCATTCCATTCCAACCATTACAATTAGTCCATCCTCCGATTTAAAGTGGCCAACACAGTTGACATACACCTTCAAAAGTGTGTTTATTAGAACAATGTTTCAACCCTCTGGACTTGGTCAGGTCAACAGCCAGACATGGTGATTACCTGAGGTGATCTCTAGCCAGAGTAAGTTAAGGTCGTGGTAATAGCGTCACATTTAATCTGTCCCCACTCCTCCCTATCCTCCTCTCTATCCTCCTCTCTATCCTCCTCCCTATCCTCCTCCCTATCCTCCTCTCTATCCTCCTCTCTATCCTCCTCCCTATCCTCCTCTCTATCCTCCTCTCTATCCTCCTCTCTATCCTCCTCCCTATCCTCCTCCCTATCCTCCTCTCTATCCTCCTCCCTATCCTCCTCTCTATCCTCCTCTCTATCCTCCTCCCTATCCTCCTCTCTATCCTCCTCCCTATCCTCCTCCCTATCCTCCTCCCTATCCTCCTCTCTATCCTCCTCCCTATCCTCCTCTCTATCATCCTCCCTATCCTCCTCTCTATCCTCCTCCCTATCCTCCTCCCTATCCTCCTCTCTATCCTCCTCTCTATCCTCCTCTCTATCCTCCTCTCTATCCTCCTCACTATCCTCCTCCCTATCCTCCTCCCTATCCTCCTCCCTATCCTCCTCTCTATCCTCCTCCCTATCCTCCTCCCTATCCTCCTCTCTATCCTCCTCCCTATCCTCCTCCCTATCCTCCTCTCTATCCTCCTCTCTATCCTCCTCTCTATCCTCCTCTCTATCCTCCTCCCTATCCTCCTCCCTATCCTCCATATCCTCCTCCCTATCCTCCTCTCTATCCTCCTCCCTATCCTCCTCTCTATCCTCCTCCCTATCCTCCTCCCTATCCTCATCCATATCCTCCTCCCTATCCTCCTCCCTATCCTCCTCCCTATCCTCCTCTCTATCCTCCTCCCTATCCTCCTCTCTTCCTATCTTCAGGCACCATGACTGATCCTCACCTCCCTTTCCTTCAGTATCCCCTAAATCACTGTGGTGACTAGAGGACACTCACACACACACACACACACACACACACACACACACACAGAGAGCCATCGTTTTTACCCTGGAATGAGCTTTCTGTCCCCTCTTATATTATAGCCAATCTCTGATGTGAGGAGGGCAGCGGAGGCAGGTTTTGATACATTGAGTGAACATGAGAGTAGACACATCATAGGAACAGGGAGAGAGAGGGCTGGCCAGGGTGAGTGTGTGTGTGTGTGTGTGTGGACCCAGCTGTGGACCCACTTTTGCATTAGGATTCCCCTCTTCCTACAGGAGAACAGACCGCTGTCCAGGCCTATACATCACCACACACACACACACACACACACACACACACACACACACACACACACACATACAGGTACCCACCTGTACTGCCTGTCTTAATGTACTGTGTGTGACTCACTCCACTCTATGCGTCTGCCACTCTGCTCTCTCACGTTCCCCATCTCACACTGTCTCTCCCTCTTTGTCTATATGTCCCTTTGTCCCTCTGGCCAGTGTATTAGCACTCTTTAACCACTAAAGCAGTCATTTTAAATGCTCTTTATTTATTTATTTTTACTCTGCCATTCTTTAAGTCATGACCCCCTCGTCCTTGACTTTTCCTAAATAAGTCTATATAGCACACTTCCGATGTTAGGCTCTTAGTTTCACAAACAGAACTGGAGTTAAAACCAGTTTTAGGAGGGCATGTCATTTCTCCTGACAGGAGGGCCTGCTCCGCTCCTTTTTCAGACAGTTGAAAGTGCAGTGCCCTGCTGATAATCACCCAGATAATTGCCTCTAAATTGAACCTAAACTATACCAAAATTAATTTCACACATATAACAACAGATTAAATAACTTAAGTAAAGTATGATGGGGAGAATGGGTGAGTTGATGAGGAAGGAGAAGCAAACAGTGCATAATTATGTAATTACCAATTGTGAATGAAAAACAGGGCGGGCCATTCTGTTGTATTGATCCATTCTAATTATAATCTTTAAAATGGTATGTACCCTATATCAGCCCACCGAATCAAAGCAGTCTTATCAGTCTACTCTGGCCTACTTGGAGTAGGCTACACAGTGAGAGTGTGCGTAATTGTACACGCTGAACGGCTTTCAATTTCTGGGAAAATATCCACATCGGGCAGCAGGTAAATGAGTGTCGGAGAATGTGGTGTTGAGGCTTGTGGAACCTTATGTTAGCAAGGGGAGAAAAGTCACCATGGACAATTTCTTCACTTCACTGTCATTGGCGAACAACTTGCTTGCGAAGAAAACAAGTATGGCCGGCCCCATGAACAATGTGAGACAGGAGCTCCTTCCCTCTGAGCAAAATAAGGCACCTGCACAGCCGTTGTACTCCACAACGGTGCTGAAGAATGACAAGACAACGGGAACACAATAAACAGAAAACAGGAGGCTATTAAGCACTACAACCAAAGGTACACTACGTTACCAAAAGTACCTGCTTGTCAAACATCTCGTTCTAAAATCATGGGCATTAATATGGAGTTGGTCCCCCCTGTGCTGCTATAACAGCCTCCACTCTTCTGGGAAGGCTTTCCACTAAATGTTGGAACATTGCTGCAGGGACTTGCTTCCATTCAGCAACAAGAGCTCGGGCATTGATGTTGGGCGATTAGGCCTGGCTCGCAGTCGGTGTTCCAATTCATCCCAAAGGTGTTCGATGGGGTTGAGGTCAGGGCTCTGTGCAGGCCAGTCAAGTTCTTCCACACCGATCTCGACAAACCATTTCTGTATGGACCTCGCTTTGTGCATGGGGGCATTGTCATGCTGAAACAGGAAAGGGCCTTCCCCAAACTGTTGCCACAAAGTTGGAAGGACAGAATCGTCTATAATGACATTGTATGGTGTAGCGTTAAGATTTCCCTTCACTGGAACTAAGGGGCCTAGCCCGAACCATGAAAAACAGCCCCAGACCATTATTCCTCCTCTACCAAACTTTACAGTTGGCACTATGCATTGGGGAAGGTTGAGTTCTCCTGGCATCCGCCAAACCCAGATTCGACCGTCGGTCTGCCAGATGGTGAAGCATGATTCATCACTACAGAGAACGCGTTTCCACTGCTCCAGAGTCCAATGGCAGCGAGCTTTACACCACTCCAGCCGACGCTTGGCATGGCGCATGGTTATCTTAGGCTTGTTTGTGTGTGGCTGCTCAGCCATGGAAACCCATTTCATGAAGCTCCCGACAAACTGTTATTGTGCTGCTGTTGCTTCCAGAGGCAGTTTGGAACTCGGTAGTGATTGTTGCACCCGAGGACAGACGGTTTTTATGCGCTTCAGCACTCGGCAGTCCCGTTCTGTGAGCTTGTGTGGCCTACCACTTCGCGGCTGAGCCGTTGTTGCTCCTAGACGTTTCCACTTCACAATAACAACACTTACAGTTGACCGGGGCAGCTCTAGCAGGGCAGAAATTTGACAAACTGACTTATTGGGAAGGTGGCATCCTATGACGGTGCCACGTTGAAAGTCACTGAGCTCTTCAGTAAGGCCATTCCGCTGCCAAGGTTTGTCTATGGAGATTGCATGGCGGTGTGCTCGATTTTATACACCTGTCAGCAACGGGTGTGGCTGAAATAGCCGAATCCACTAATTTGAAGGGGTGTCCACATACTTTTGTGTGTATATACAGTGTATGTCAAAGTGTGTCACGCAAGTGAAAGTTACAAATTGTGTCAACTGTTAGGACAAGGGATAACAGCTAAATGAAATCCAACTTAAGAAATTGCGTGAAGATTCATACAATATAAGCGCGAGCTGACTATTGACTATGTTTGACTGCTGTCACATCGATACTTATATTCATTATGATGCCATTAGTGCTTTTGTGCCGAGTTTCACTATTTATCAAGGCCACTTGGCGCTTATGATGATGTTTAGACTACTGAGATTTTCATAATTTGTCTGCGCGTCTTTTGACCGTACCTCTTATTGGTAGTTTTTTTTAAAAAATGTATTTTGTCGTTATAAAAATAAGCTGTTATCGTGTTCCAACACATATGCTTTCTGTTTCATAGTTGTAACAAAGGCACTCGACAAATAAAATTGATTGAACACTTGAATTTATGCGTTTTTTGTGTTTTTACATATAGCCGACATTAACATAAACTAATGAAAAGGCTATTGTGTTATTTGAAATAAAATAAAACATATTATTCTGTTTCCCAAAGCCTTCATAAACACAACCAAATTATTGTTTTTGCAATAGCATATCTGAAATATTAAACTGTTAGAATGTTGCAGTCAGAATGACTGCTCATTAGCTTAAAGGGGGGTCCATCGAGGCCCAGCGGATCTATTGTTAAAGTGGGAGATGCTCGCTGGCTGTATTATTGCCAGGGAAGTGATTTACCTCTACAGCAGACACATTTCCACCATATTGATTAAAGAGAACAAGGGTTTCTGTCCCTTTCTCTCCATCTCTCTGCTCTTTCTCATTTACTCTGCCTGTCACTGTACTCCCCTCTCTCTTTCTCTTTCTCTTACAGTCACGCATGCATTGAGGCACGTGGTTGTGCACACACACACACTGTCTGTCTGGCATTTCCAAAGGCCTTTCTCCTAGTATGACAGCTCAGATTCTACCAGTCTCAGCCTTTCATACAGCCCAGAGGACAATCTTTTTCTCTCCTCCACTCATCCTTTTTCTACATGTCAATTGCCTCTCTATTGTACAGTTTCCTAACCAGAGAGATCTCCTGGCCGACCATGGTGTGTGTGTGTGTGCGTGCGGATGGGCTGGCACAATTACTTTATAAACGTGTAACCGACGGCTATGGATGAAGACCGTCATGAAAATAAAATAACTGCCATAACTGTAAAAAAAAAAAAAACGAACAGCTGACGGCCGGGCATTCGTGCGTTTGAGTCAGTTTCTGCGGTAGCATGGACTCTTTATGTGATGAAACTACAAGCACGGTGTTGTAGCAAACAACTCTTTATTTGCCTAGGCAACGCCTCCCTCCCTGCAGCAACAGTACACAGAAATAAATAGAACGAATAAAACGGGCTTGGAACCTAACCCTGGCTATTTGGGGATGCCCATTCTATTCATCTTGTTCTGCTCTTGACTACAGAACATGCAGTCGAGTGGACGAATGAAGAGAATGTGTGTCTATTCAAACAGTTAGAACGGTGACCGAGGTCATTTGGCGGACCAATAACCGTCATCCAAAATTCCATCACCGTCACAGCCCTAGCGTGAGGGTGCGCGTGTGTGTTTTGCGGCGGCGTAGCAGTTCCGTTCATAGAGTGGCAGGTCTAGGGAACGTCCATCTGGGGGAGGGGAGGCCAACACAGATGGCCTTTCTAATCAGAGAATGAGCCCTGTACTCAGGTGTGTATGTGCGTGTGTGTGTGTGTGACTGCCTGCCTATGTGTGTGTGCACCTGTGTGTTTTGGTCTCCTGTACTAAAGCCCGGTATTTGAGGGAGCTCCTCCATTAGGTAATAGAATTGTTTAGTCAGAGCAGGTCAAAGTGTTTCATCTTTAAGGCAGAAAGCAGCTAAATGGAGCTCTTTGTTGTTGAGGGGTCAGGGCATCTTACTGCCTGGGGCATCGCTATGGTAATATCACACACACACAGTATCTCCATGGTAATGATGGCACTGGCACTCGCCTGAGTATGCAAACACTCAGGGTTACATATTACTTATTGTTACTTATTTCTCTTCCTACCTCCCTGTCTTTATCGTTCTCTCTTGCTCTCCTTCTCTACCTCCTCCCACTCTTTATCCCTTCCTTTGACCTTCTCCCTTTCTCCTCCCTGACGCTCCTCCGTCAACCTCTCTTTGACTCTTCTCTCTCCTTCTTCCTCCCCTCTGGCTGTGCAGTAAAGCTGTGACAGATGAGTCTTGGCGTACCTTTTAGATAATGAAGTAGATAACCCCCAGCGACAAACATTTGTTTTGATGTTGTTGGTTTAGAGAGAGAGCGAGAGGGAGAATACACACACACTCCCTTTGATTGGTCTGTGGAAATCTGCTACTCTCGCTCACTAAAAACAGAAGGCAGGAGAAAGTAACCTACAGTAGCTAGTGCCCGCAGGACATCTCCACATCCTAGTGTCTTGTTGTTTTGTTGAAACTGTGTTTTAATTAACATACAGTAGCTGGAGTGGGAATCATCCCCTGCCTGTGGTTCTCAGCCTCTTCATCCCTCGCTCCACCCCTCTTTCTATCCCTCTCTAAACCCCTGAAATCCTTCCCTCTCTCTCTCCAGGCTTTCTTCCACCTGTCCCTCTTTCCTGACACTGTCAGATAATCTCTTTATTTCTCTCTCTTTCTTTATCTCTCTCTCTCTCTCTCTCTCTCTCTCTCTCTCACTCTTTCTCACTCTTTCATCCCCTCTTTATTGTGAGCTGAGTGATTTGGCCTTTCCTTGCTCTCCTTATCAGAACAGATGATCAGGAAGTCTCTTGCAGTACGACTCTGTCTGTCTGTGTGTCATTGACTAATGTCACATCCCATCATGATGTCATCATTGTGTAAAGGTAATAATGTATTAACTATCATATGTGTCACCACACATCTCCTTTCCTCCCACTATGGAAATCACAGGACAGAACAGATAAGGGCTCTGACCCAAATGGCACCCTATTCCCTATATATTGCATGGGTCCTGGTCAAAAGAAGTGCAGTGCATAGGGAATAGGGTGCCATTTGGGACGCATTCAAGGAATGGGCTGGGGATGAATGGGGTGAGCTCTAAACTTTAGACAGGGCACCAATACAGTGAGGGAAAAAAGTATTTGATCCCCTGCTGATTTTGCACGTTTGCCCACTGACAAAGACATGATCAGTCTATCATTTTAATGGTAGGTTTAATTGAACAGTGAGAGACAGAATAACAACAAAAAAATCCAGAAAAACGCATGTCAAAAATGTTATAAATTGATTCGCATTTTAACGAGGGAAATAAGTACTTGACCCCTCTGCAAAACATGATTTACTACTTGGTGGCAAAAACCTTGTTGGCAATCACAGAGGTCAGACGTTTCTTGTAGTTGGCCACCAGGTTTGCACACATCTCAGGAGGGATTTTGTTCCACTCCTCTTTGCAGATCTTCTCCAAGTCATTAACGTTTCGAGGCTGACGTTTGGCAACTCGAACCTTCAGCTCCCTCCACAGATTTTCTATGGGATTAAGGTCTGGAGACTGGCTAGGCCACTCCAGGACCTTAATGTGCTTCTTCTTGAGCCACTCCTTTGTTGCCTTGGCCGTGTGTTTTGGGTCATTGTCATGCTGGAATACCCATCCACGACCCATTTTCAATGCCCTGGCTGAGGGAAGGAGGTTCTCGGTACATGGTCCCGTCCATCGTCCCTTTGATGCGGTGAAGTTGTCCTGTCCCCTTAGCAGAAAAACACCCCCAAAGCATAATGTTTCCACCTCCATGTTTGACGGTGGGGATGGTGTTCTTGGGGTCATAGGCAGCATTCCTCCTCCTCCGATCACAGCGAGTTGAGTTGATGCCAAAGAGCTCGATTTTGGTCTCATCTGACCACAACACTTTCACCCAGTTCTCCTCTGAATCATTCAGATGTTCATTGGCAAACTTCAGACGGCTCTGTATATGTGCTTTCTTGAGCAGGGGGACCTTGCGGGCGCTGCAGGATTTCAGTCCTTCATGGCGTAGTGTGTTACCAATTGTTTTCTTGGTGACTATGGTCCCAGCTGCCTTTAGATCATTGACAGAATCCTCCCATGTTGTTCTGTGCTGATCATTGCAACTCCATGAGGTGAGATCTTGCATGGAGCCCCAGGCCGAGGGAGATTGACAGTTATTTTGTGTTTCTTCCATTTGCGAATAATCGCACCAACTGTTGTCACCTTCTCACCAAGCTGCTTGGCGATGGTCTTGTAGCCCATTCCAGCCTTATGTAGGTCTACAATCTTGTCCCTGACATCCTTGGAGAGCTCTTTGGTCTTGGCCATGGTGGAGAGTTTGGAATCTGATTGATTGATTGCTTCTGTGGACAGGTGTCTTTTATACAGGTAACAACCTGAGATTAGGAGCACTCCCTTTAAGAGTGTGCTCCTAATCTCAGCTCGTTACCTGTATAAAAGACACCTGGGAGCCAGAAATCTTTCTGATTGAGAGGGGGTCAAATACTTATTTCCCTCATTAAAATGCAAATCAATTTATAACATTTTTGACATGCGTTTTTTCTGGATTTTATTGTTGTTATTCTGTCTCTCACTGTTCAAATAAACCTACCATTAAAATTATAGACTGATCATATCCTTGTCAGTGGGCAAACGTACAAAATCAGCAGGGGATCAAATACTTTTTTCCCTCACTGTATATCTTTCTGCTCAACATTTTTCAGATAAGGCCATTGATTTGCCAGGAAGACGGCACAAGGAAGTAGGTTTTCACGGTCTATATCAGACCCTCATGTGAATAGAAAAGAGGGGATATTTTTTTTGTAGAACGACTGTGAGAAGGTCACTTCTGGAGTAGAGAAAATAAAAGTATGCTTTGCTGCTCCTCTCTCCTCTCTCTCTTCACCCTGCTTTTGCTCGACCCCAGGGGTGTCAAACACATTTTAACGCAAAAATATAAACGCAACATGTTGGTCTGATGTTTCATGAGCTGAAGTAAAAGATCCCAGAAATGTTCCATATACACAAAAAGCTTATTTCTCTCAAATGATGTGCACAAATTTGTTTACATCCCTGTTAGTCAGCATTTCTCCTTAGCCAAGATGATCCATCCACCTGACAGGTTGGCATATCAAGAAGCTGATTAAACAGCATGATCATTACACAGATGCACCTTGTGCTGGGGACAATAAAAGGCCACTCTAAAATGTGCAGTTTTGTGACACAACACAATGCCACAGATGTCTCAAGTTTTGAGGGAGCGTGATATTGGTGTGCTGACTGCAGGAATGTCCACCAGAGCTGTTGTCTGAGGACAACATTCCACAGGCCACAATCAACAGCCTGATCAACTCAATGCGAAGGAGATGTCGCGCTGCATGTGGCAAATGGTGGTCTCACCAGATACTGACTGGCTTTCTGATCCACACCCCAGCTTTTTTTTAAGGTGCCTGTGACCACCAGATGCATATTTGTATTCCCAGTCGTGAAATCCATAGATTAGGGCTTAATTTATTTATTTAAATTGACTGATTTCCTAATATGACCAGTAACTCAGTAAAATCGTTGAAATTGTTGCATGTTGCGTTTTTATATTTTTGTTCAGTGTTTACTTGCCCTCAAAATATCCATCGCTTTTGGCATTTTTGATGCTCCCTGACTCTCTAGCTTCATTTCGATGACTGTTACCAAGCTGGACAGAGTGAAGAGACTATAAATTTAGGTTCATTCATATTTCTACAGTTTTGATTTGTTTTGAGTCATTTCAATGTCGATTGAGATCGTTTTTCCCAGCGGGGTGTCACGATCGTCGGGAACAGAGGAGGACCAAGGCGCAGCGTTGAAGGCAAACATACTCTTTATTAGTGAATAACCGAACAAAACAACAAAAACGATAACGTGACGTCCACGGTCTAAACACAAACCACACTGGAACAAGATCCCACAACCACTGTGGGAAAACAGCCTGTCTAAATATGGTTCCCAATCAGAGACAACCAGCAACAGCTGACACTCGTTGCCTCTGATTGGGAACCACTCTGGCCAACCTAGAAATACAACTACTAGAAAAACAAATGAAACTCACACCCTGGCTCAACATACAAGTGTCCCCAGAGCCAGGACGTGACAGTACCCCCCCCTAAAGGCGCGGACTCCGACCGCGCCAACTAAATACCACAGGGGAGGGACAGGGTGGGCACTCCGCCTTGGCGGCGGATCCGGCTCGGGCCTGATCCCCACTCCTCTCCAACCCCCAAAGTACCCCTGGTCCGGTCTGGCCCCGCTGGCCGGAGCTGGACTGCACACTGGTGGAGCGGATTGCTCTAGCTCCGGCGTGAAGCAGCTGACCGGTGCCGGACCAGGCACCGGTGGAACAGGCACGGGCCGTGCCGGACTGACGACGCACACCACTGTGCCGGGCTGGCGACGCGCCATACCATTGGCCTGGTGCGGGGAGCAGGAACAGGCCGGGCCGGGCTGGCGACGCGCACCATAGGCTTGGTGCGGGGGGCAGGAGCGGGCCGGACCAGGCTGGCGACGCGCACCATTGGCCTGGTGCGGGGACCAGGAACAGGCCGGGCCGGGCTGGCGACGCGCACCATAGGCTTGGTGCGGGGAGCAGGAACAGGCCGGGCCGAGCTGGCGACGCGCACCATTGGCTTGGTGCGGGGAGCAGGAACAGGACGGGCCGGGCTGGCGACGCGCACCATTGGCTTGGTGCGGGGAGCATGAACAGACCGGACCGTACTGGGGACAAACACCACTGGCCCTACGCAGGGATCTGGAACGGGCCGGACCGGACTGGTAACACACCCCAGTACCTCTCGCCGTGCCTCTACACCTTCCTTCCCCTCTTTGACCAGTGGCCCCCGTAACCTGGCGGCCTCCTCTGCCAACCCGCTGGGCCGCTCTATCGCGGTCTCCTGCTGCCCCGTCGTCCACGGCGTTAGCCCCCCCCTAAAAAATTTCTGGGCTTCTCTCCTACCCGTGGACCAGGTCTCCATACTTTTCGCCAGCCTTTCGCCCTTCTGCTTCCACGTCAAGCCCCTCTCTTGCTCACCCGGCTTGACCCAGTCGAGGAGGCGCTGGATATCCGCCAGAGATTTTCCTGGCGATGGCTCCTGGACCCGCTGCTTGGTCCAGTTCTGGTGGGATCTTCTGTCACGATCGTCGGGAACAGAGGAGGACCAAGGCGCAGCGTTGAAGGCAAACATACTCTTTATTAGTGAATAACCTAACAAAAACGATAACGTGACGTCCACGGTCTAAACACAAACCACACTGGAACAAGATCCCACAACCACTGTGGGAAAACAGCCTGTCTAAATATGGTTCCCAATCAGAGACAACCAGCAACAGCTGACACTCGTTGCCTCTGATTGGGAACCACTCTGGCCAACCTAGAAATACAACTACTAGAAAAACAAATGAAACTCACACCCTGGCTCAACATACAAGTGTCCCCAGAGCCAGGGCGTGACACGGGGCGACGCTGCTAAATGCATATAGGGGAAACACTGTGGCTGGTCATCACGGTAGCAGGTCTCCATTCGTCTCTGCTAAAGGCCACTGGAGATATAGGCTCTTCTCTTCTTTCCCCTCCTCCTCCATCTGTCCATATTGCCATTGATCTCTGTTTTTCAACTCTGTAGTGCCAGCCTCCCCTCTGCTGTCTTGTCTTGTATGTATTTTTCTTCTGGCACATCAATTACGTTTCTTCTATCTCCTGGCCTTTAGAGGGATCGCTAAATATAACTCACCAGCCTCCAGTCCTGTGTGACCTGGCAGAGGTTGTGTGTGTGTGTAGGCGTGGGTATCAGCCATCCAATCAACAACTTTTATCAGTAGATCTTTCTTTGTGTGTAACCAAGCTCAGTGAAGACAAATTAAAACCAATACTTTTGAGTGTGTTTGTGTGTAGCCCTGGGCTATTTTCTGTATGAACAGTCTCTGACGTTATTTAAATCTGTTTGAATACCTCTCTGTTGTCCTGGAGGAACTGTCAGCACATTTACTACTGTGTCTTCTTTCTGAACGTTTGCGTGTGTGCACAATTTACTATTTCCTTCAGAAGGCCTCACTTCCAGTAAAGTATTTTTAAAGATACCAGACTGACCATTTCTAAATCCGATATCTACTCCCTCCACCCGGGAGAGACACTGCTGTCAAAATCAAACACGCTTCACAAAGGACTATCCAGAAATCCCTTATCTGCAATTGATTGAATCCTTCAGTTAGTAGTTTGCTGCCTAATAGTGAGAGGCCCATGCAGTGTAGTGTAATGACAGTAATAACACTGAGGGTCGGTTGTAGAGAAGAGTTGGTTTGTTGTGACTGGGACTGTGCTGCTGCCTGTCTGGCCTGGTCTCTCTGTGGGTCGATAGCAGTAACACACTGCCACACATTGGAAATGGAGCCTCTTCTCAGGGGAGGGATCTATAGACCAACTGTGTGTGTGCCTAGATGATGTCTCGTTGTGCTGAGACAGTAAACATCCCACCCCAGTACTGCAGTATTACACACTCACATGCCTCTCTCTCTTTCTGTCTCTCCAATATTCAGTCCATCTGCTGTGCTTTGTCTTTCCGCACGTCTATCTACGGCTCTGTATTCCCTTACGGCTTGGCTAACTCTACTCGAACACACACACGCACACATACACTCCTCTGCTTCATAGTGACAGACTCTGCAGTTGGGAGGGTGGTCTGTCTTACATCTGTACCTGAGGGAGAACTTGTATTTCAACTAATCACACTCCTGCCACTCACCTCTCACTCCAGTTGTCTCGACACACACCCCTCTCTCTTTCAAATGCACACCGGTTACCCGGGTGCAATTACGATTGTATCACATCAGCAACGCGAGATTAGCTTTTCCGAACCAACGGAGTCAGAAACGCCCAACAGGCTGGTTTCTACCTGTCCCTACTCTTTTTAATGTCACCACATGGCTTGCTGCAGTCAGTCAGTCAGTGCGTTCATGGGTAGTCTCTCTCTCTCTCTCTCTCCCCAAAAGGTCATGTGCACAAGTACAGTGAAATGCCTTTCTTGCTTACGCTTTCCCGACAATGCAGTAATCAATATCAGTAGTACTATAAAACAGTCAAGTACAACCAAAACACACAAGAAATAGAAATAAGAACAGGAGAAAGTAAGTAACCTATATACAGGGTCAGTTCCAGGGTCAGTGCCAATATCATATTTACAATGTGCATGGATACTGGAGTGGTAGGGGTAGATATGTATAGGGGTAAGGTGACTAGGCATCAGGATATGTGATAAACAGAGTAGCAGCAGCTTATATGATTTGTATGTGAGTGTGTGTGTAGAGTCAGTATGAGAGTGTGTGTGGTTTGTGTGTGAGCAAATTAAGTGTGTGTTGTAGTGTCAGTGTGTAAGTGAGTGTGCATAGAGACAGTGCTAAATAAAATAGAAGGGTCAATGCAGATAGTCCGTGTAGCCATTTGTTAGCAATTAGCAGTCTTATGGCTTGGGGATAGAAGTAGTTCAGGAGCCTGTTGGTGTCAGATTTGTTGCTCCAGTACCGCTTGCCGTGGGGAAGCAGATAGAACAGTCTATGGCTTCGGTGGCTGGAGTCTTTAACGATTTTCCGGGTCTTCCTTTCCCACCACCTGATATAGAGGTCCTGGATGGCAGGGAGCTCTGCCCCAGTGATGTACTGGGATTTCCTCTGTAGCGCCATGCAGTCAAGGGCGGTGTTGTTGCCATACCAAGCAGTGATGCAGCCAGTCAAGATGCTCTCAATGGTGCAGCTGTATAACATTTTGAGGATTTGAGGGGCCATGCCAAACCTTTTCAACTTCCTGCTGCGCCTCCTTCATGACAGTGAGTGTGAGTGGACCATTTTAAGTCCTTAGTGATTTGGACACCCAGAGGAATGGAATAGCTTGTATCTTGAATTTAGTATAACTTGCATCCTTGGTTGAAAACCTAAGACACTGTCAAGGTAGTCATTTTGGAATAAAAATGTTAAAGCTATTATTTAGCTTGACTAATCAAGGAAGTGTTTTAGCAAACAGTCATCTGTAGCTGTATTGAATTATTATTGCTTAGTATACAGAGTACAGTAAGAGTTAAGACGTACTAGTCCCGTGTAGCTCAGTTGGTAGAGCATGGCGCTTGAAACACCAGGGTTGTGGGTTCATTTCCCACGGGGGGCGAGTATGAGAATGTATGCACTCACTAACTGTAAGTCGTTCTGGATAAGAGCGTCTGCTAAATGACTAAAACATAAAATGTATGATCAAGTCTGAAATAATAACCAATGGATTTCCTTTATAGTACACTGCTTTTGAGCCAATAGTACAATATAAGGGGGATAGGGTATCATTTTAGAGCTAGTGTGTGGGTGTTACTAGTTTGTTCCGGTCCACACGTGTGTGTAGTTTTCAGCACCCTAGGACAGGAGGCAGAAACCTCCAATGTCTCTTTCATTATCTTCTCTCCACATCAGATGTGACACACATCGCTCTGTTGCTCCAGTCATGCTGTCATGGAGCTGCACACACACACCACCGGTGCTGAGATAGAGACTGAGTGTGATGCCACAGTGACATTAGCTGAGACCTGATTGGAGTACCTAGAGACAATCAACACTCAAGTCTTGGGTTGGGGCTTAATGCTATCAACCTGTGTTCACTGATTCACCAAATGCCTGGTAACTTGACACGTCTTTTCTCATACCAATACTAAATATCTCTGTTGTATACAGATCTGTTGTGTATATAGAGATCTGTTGGCTATTAGTCAAATGGGGTGCGGTTTGGAACTGACAGAGGATATTACAAGTACCATTACTCAGCCACACCAGTGTGCTGTTGGAATAACTGCTTATGTGTGTGAGATAATATGCAATGCTTATGTTGACATCGGGAAAGAGCTAACTGCAGGGAAGCTGTAAAAATTATGTAGTTAGTAGACTATTGTCTCCTCTGCTTTGTGTTTGTACAGAATGTGTGTGTGTGTTTAGACCTAGAGAAGGACAGTGAAGTCCCTGTTGCTAAATGGATGGTCACAGCAGACTGATAATGCAGTGGTCCCCCACTGGCCCTGTTTACATCACACACACTTCAAGGAGTTCCTTCCTCTATGAGAGGTGTGACAGAGACCAGTGTGCAGAAGAAAGACTTATCATTCGCTGTGATTCTCTTAGACCAGGGATTTTCATGGAAGAGAGAGACTGAGGAGAGAGAGACTGAGGAGAGAGAGAGAGAGAGAGAGAGAGAGAGAGAGAGAGAGAGAGAGAGAGAGAGAGAGAGAGAGAGAGAGAGAGAGAGAGAGAGAGAGAGAGAGAGAGAGAGAGAGAGAGAGAGAGAGAATTTAACTGTTCTTATCAAGGTCCAAAAAGGCACATCATTCCTTTGGTGAGGAGTACAACACACCCCTCCGTGATGCCTTTTACTACACAGGCCAGATACCCTTTTGATTTATGATATCCTATAAAGTCACATACCAGCTTATGGTACAGAATAGGCTTTTACTCCCTCACCAATGTCATTCCAGCCTACAGCAGCCCTGCCCTATCCATCACGCTCTGTCATTATAAAAGAGGAAACTAGTCATGTAATTCAATGGTATACTATTGAGTTAGCTGGCTATTACAGTAGTTACATAGAGAGGTAAGTGAGTAGTAGTGAAGTTATTAAGCCACAAGACAATTCAGTGATGACCTCAGTGGTGGAAAAAGTACCCAATTGTCATACTTGAGTTAAAGTAAAGATACCTTAATAGAAAATCACTCAAGTAAAAGTGAAAGTCACCCAGTAAAATACTATATGAGTAAAGTCCAAAAGTATTTGGTTACAAATATACTTAAGTATAACAAGTAAATGTAATTGCTAAAATAATCTTAAGTATCAAAAGTAAAAGTATAAATCATTACAAATTCCTTATACTACTTGTTTTTTATTTAAGGATAGCCATGGGCACACTTCAACAATTATTTAAATACGAAAGCATTTGTGTTTAGTGAGTCTGCCAGATCAGAGGCAGTACGGATGACCAGAGATGTTCTCTTGATAAGTGTGTGAATTTGACCATTATCCTGCCCTGCTAAGCATTCGAAATGTAACGAGTACTTTTGGAATGTAGTGGAATGTTGTGGAGAAAAAGTAAAAGTTGTCAAAAATATCCAGTGGTGTAAAGTAAAGTACAGATACCCCAAGCAACTACTTACGTAAGTGGTACTTTAAAGTACTTTACACTACAGAATGACCTCCAGGTCAGGCTATAACCATAGCTATCCTCAAGACAATATGAAAATAATAATGTATTGTCTGGCTGTGGCCAATTGCCATATTGTTTGACATTTATTTAACTGAACCCAATTAGTCCATTAAAAGTGTGTTTTTCCACTTTTTTTTAGATCCTGTTATGGCGGTGCTCATTTCTGTTCTGCATGTTATCGTCTCATTAAGACCTGGGAGAGCGGCTGTTAGATTCAGCTAACGAGCCACAGTGCGTTTTAAACAGGAGTGTATGTTATGAGACGCAGTGGGTTTTTCCTGTCAGTCAGTTGACTGGGAACAGATGTTACTGCAGGATCATTCACACGTACATGACACCACTCTCTGAAATGGCGTGTTATTGTGACTCAGATTTATAGCTGTACAACATCAGGACAGAATATTGGTAACAGACTGATCAGCTGAAATTGCTGCATTATTACTTGAATTAATAATAATATTGATAATAACAATTCCCCCTCTCTCTCTCTCCCCCCTCCTCTCTTCTCCAGGCGTGCCCCCGTCATCGTCTCCTCTGAAAGGAAGAGGAAGTGATGTCACGTCACCACAACCGCTTCGAGAGGGAGTACCGGGGGATGCCGTGGGAGAGGCGGGACATCATCCGTCCGGCTGGCCTCCTCAACGGATCGGGAGTCAATAACAGCTGCCCCGCCGTCAACGGTAACAACCGCCCGGGACTCCTCCCACTGCCCGTCATCCCCTCCCTCCTGCCAACTCCGGTTACAGTTGCCGTGACGACGTCGAGTGGCGGTGACATGGTTGTCAAGCGTCAAGGAGGGGTCACAGTCCCGGCCGCTAGTGCTGCCAAGGTAAGAACACACGGGTCCTCTTTCTCTCTCTCTCCATCCACGCCAAAACCGTTTACCTCCCTCCTCATTATACACTCCGTCTCCACTCTCCAACTCATACCATTCTCTCCACGTAAATCTCTTTCTCCCTCCCTCTCTCCCTCCACTCTCCAAGCCGCCAAGCCGTTTAGCCCCGTCTTCTCTCTCCCTCTCTCTCTCTCATCCCCCTCTCTCTCTGCCAAATCGCTGGCTTGTTCCCTCTTTTCTCCTCCTCGCTAATTTTCTCCTCTCATTATGTAAATTGCCTGAGACAGCAGTTGAGATGTGGCCAAGCTGTAGGTGCTTACGGAGCTCTAAGCTTGGACAGCATTTACAGGCAGGTGCTTTCCCATATATGGAATACTTATTATAAACTTACACTATGATGAACTTCATTGGATAAACTAAAAAAGCTCCTGTAGTTTTTAGTTTTTTCCCGATGGCCGTTTTGCTGCTAGCTCTTTTTCATTGTATTCACCAACCCTTATTCAAAACTGGGAATCTGAAAAGTTCTACGCCCTAGTACCACTTTGAGATTTGAGCTCTTAAGTTTACTTTTAAGCAGTGAGTTCACTGGGAGTTTTCTCTTCTCTCCTGTAGCCCAAGGAGTTATCTAGATATTCTGAGAGAGGCAGCTTCACCAAATAAAGTTAGAAAACCAAGCCTCATCCCTTCTCCTGGCTCTGCTAGTTCGACCACCATTCATCTTCCTCTAACTCTTCTCTGCAATATCACATCACTTTTCTTTCATTTAACTCTACAGGCCCTGAGCTTCTCTCCACCTCTCTCACCCCCACATTCACCCCGTCACCATTAAATGGGGTTTGTTTCTCCTTCTTTCTTCCCCCCCCACATCTTTCTCATAAATCTCTCTCTGCCCTACACTCTCACTTTCTATTTCTCTCTCTGTCTCTCTCCTCTCTCTCCTCTGCCAAGCAGTAGTGGTAAACAAGGCTGCAGTAATGCGGCTGCTAAGTGAGCATCATTAGGTGGTTGAGAGAACTCTCTGACCACAGAAATTGTACATGTTAAATCTCCTCCGGCAGCCAGTCAGCCTCTTTTTGTCTGCTGAACAGAACTCTCAGCAGTCACCGTCTCCCACCATGGCTATTGTCATCAGTCAATGGCTGCCAGTGTGGTTAGGACCACTCAATATGGCTGCCATACATATAGCATATAGCTTCAGTAGCTCGGCTGGTCTGAGATGTGTGTCAGATACATGGATGGTTGATATGCAGTGTGTGTGGGAGGAGTGTGTGTGTGTGTGTGTGTGTGTGTGAGTGATCCTTCACCAGATGCTGGCCTGTCTGCTAGTGTTTAGTCAAGGGTTTACCTCTCTCCTGTGTGTTGTCTTCGACACTTTTTGAAACCTTTTTATAGCAGTATATAGAATAGCAGCATTAAAAAGATTATCCCGTACATTTGTGGTCCCCGAATATTGCTATGTCGCATATGTGCAGCTACAGTGGATATAAAAAGTCTATACACCCCTGTTAAAATGCCAGGTTTTTATGATGTAAAAGAATGAGACAAAGATAAATCATGTCAGAACTTTTTCCACCTTTAATGTGACCTATAACGTGAACAATTCAATTGAAAAACAAACTGAAATCTTTGAGGGGGAAAAATAAAAAACTCACAATAACCTGGTTGCATAAGTGTGCACACCCTTAAACTAATACTTTGTTGAAGCACCTTTTGATTTTATTACAGCACTCAGTCTTTTGGGGTAGTAGTCTATTAGCATGGCACATCTTGACGTGGCAATATTTGCCCACTCTTCTTTGCAAAAGCGCTCCAAATCTGTCAGATTGCGAGGACATCTCCTGTGCACAGCCCTCTTCAGATTACCCCAGAGATGTTCAATTGGATTCAGGTCTGAGCTCTGGCTGGGCCATTCCAAAACGTTAATCTTCTTCTGGTGAAGCCATGCTTTTGTGGATTTGGATGTGTGCTTTGGGTCGTTGTCGTGCTGAAAGGTGAACTTCCTCTTCATCTTCAGCTTTCTAACGGACGCCTGAAGGTTTTGTGCCAAAATTGTCTGGTATTTGGAACTGTTCATAATTCCCTCCACCCTGACTAAGGCCCCGGTTCCAGCTGAAGAAAAACAGCCCCAAAGCATGATTCTGACACCACCATGCTTCACTGTGGGTATGGTGTTCTTTGGGGGATGTGCAGTGTTGTTTTTGTGCCAAACATACCTTTTGGAATTATTGATTTTCCCACGTGCTTTTGGGGGACTTGATGTTTTGTTTTTGCAAACTTCAGCCAGGCTTGGATGTTTTTCTTTGTAAGAAAAGGCTTCCGTGTCTTGCCACCCTACCCCATAGCCCATTCATATGAAGAATACGGGAGATTGTTGTCACATGTAGCACACAGCCAGTACTTGCCAGATATTCCTGCAGTTCCTTTAATGTTGCTGTAGGCCTCTTGGAAGCCTCCCTGACCAGTTTTCTTCTCGTCTTTTCATACATGTCTCTGTTGTGCCATATTTTCTCCACTTGATGATGACTGTCTTCACTGTGTTCCATGGTATATGTAATGCTTTGGAAATTATTTTGTACCCTTCTCCTGACTGATATCTTTCAACAATGAGATCCCTCTGATGCCTTGGAAGCTCTCTGCGGACCATGGATTTTGCTCTGAGATGCAACTAAGAAAATGTCAGGAAAATCCTACTAGAACAGCTGAACTTTATTTGTGATTAATCAGTCACTTTAAATGATGGCAGGTGTGTAATGACTTCTATTTAACATGAGTTTGAATGTGATTGGTTAATTCTGAACACAGCCACATCCCCAGTTATAAGAGGGTGTGCACACTTATGCAACCAGGTTATTGTAAGGTTTTTATTTTTCATTTTTCCCCCTCGAAGATTTCCGTTTGTTTTTCAATTGAATTGTTCACATTATAGGTCACATTAACAGTGGAAAAAGTTCTGACATGATTTATCTTTGTCTCATTCTTTTACATCACAAAAACCTGGCATTTTAACAGGGGTGTATAGACTTTTTATATCCACTGTATGTGCACCACTTCTCTCTCTCTCTCTCTCTCTCTCTCTCTCTCTCTCTCTCTCTCTCTCTCTCTCTCTCTCTCTCTCTCTCTCTCTCTCTCTCTCTCTCGCTCTCGCTCTCTCTCTCTCTCTCTCTCTCTCTCTCTCTCTCTCTCTCTCTCTCTCTCTCTCTCTCTCTCTCTCTCTCTCTCTCTCTCTCTCTCTCTCTCTCTCTCTCTCTCTCTCTCTCTCTCTCTCTCTCTGTGCTGTGTGTGCATCTTTCTAGCTGTCACTCATGGCGAGAGGCTGAACCACATTGGCTTGGAACTCAAATTGCTAGGGGGCTAGCCCACGTGGGGGAAAATGTACAGTTTCTAGTAAACAGTCGCTTTCAAACTAGGAAATTTGTGGCTAATTGGGGTAAGACAGTAATACTGATCATAGATTATGCATGTATGAACTACACATTGACACATTCAGCCCAAAGCGGGAGGTTAAAAAAAAAGACTTACTAGTCGCCATCCGGAGCATGTCTTTAAACAGGAAACACCCGGAACTGTCGTTTAATAATGGCCTAATGGAACACAGACACACACACTGGACATCCACAGGCCTTAGAGCCACCTCTCTCTCGCTGTCATCTGCCATCAAAGCAGCTCTGCTCTATCTCTCAGTGTGTCTGTCCAGCAGTTTGTTTGTGCATGTATGTGAGCTTGCCTGTGTACGTGCGTGCATGCCTGCGTGTTTGTCAGACAGAGGGATGCTGTTGGTTCTCTGTGTCCTGGCGCTAGCCTGTTGCTCACTTAAAGGGTTGCCAATCAAGCCATTTATCTACTTCCCCAGAGTCAGATGAACTCATGGATACCATTTTTATGTCTCTGCATGCCGTTTGAAGGAAGTTGCTAACTTGCGTTAGCGCAATTGCTAACTAGCGTTAGCGCCATGACTGGAACAGCGTGCATGCTCTGGAGAAGTAGATAAGGGGCTTCAGTCTCGCAGCACATAGCAGGGTAGCACACAAGTGACATTCTGAGTAATTTGCCTATTCTTATTTGCTATAGCCTATTTCAATAAATATGTTATATACAGAACACAAAAGAGGAATGTAGGTCAGACAGTGGAGAAGTCCACCAAAACAGTGCAAAATGTCCAGTCAGAAGATATTCTCGCTCTCTCGCTCACTTTCTCTCTGATGCATGGGCCTTAGACTATAGCAGGGTTCCCCAACTGGTTTTATTTGGACCCCAAGCTTTCTGAGAAAAAAACTTTTTATTAATTTTTTTTATTTTTATTGCTGGACATAATAGACTTAAAACACCAGGAAATCAGCTCCAAGTGATTTTAATTTAATAAATCTGTTCCCAAGTATTCCCACGCATAATAGAGAGAAACGTGATCATATAAGCAAGGTTTGAAATTATTATGTTTTAGTCAAACATTATACTGTATCTGCCATCTACAAGTTATTTGTAATTATGTTTCGGCCCCCCTACAAAACGCTCAAGAAAAAATCGGCCCGCGGCTGAATCTAGTTGATGATCCCTGGACTATAGCCTAAACTTTTTTTAATTTTTTTTTTATTACGGACACTCCTTAACTATCTTGTGTCTAGCTGTTTAAAAAAAAGTAGCCTGTATTACCTTCTCTCTCCATTCGATAGGCTATGAATATGACTTTGGGTTATAGTCTACACTTTCTCCCAATCAAACAATAAATGTAACAGAGTTCCATCTCAAAAAGTTGTTTGAATAGCCTAAAAACTTAAGGTGGCCAGGGGACTAATAATGAGAGATAACAAACAATATCAATAGCCAACCTGGTCTTAGAGGATTTCGTATTATTCTGTACGTAAATCCGAACACTCCATTTAGTATGATACGTTTCATATGGTATTAATTTGTGGATGTCCATCACCAATTTTGTGTGATATGTTACAAATTACAATTCGTATAATATGTTACGAATTTGCAAAACGTAAAATATGTTACGAATTGCCAATTGTACAATATGTTAGGAATTTACAAAACGTGTTATGTTATGAATTCTAGCTAGGTGGCTAATGTTAGCTAGTTTGCTAACGTTAGCTAGGCTAGGGATTATGGTTAGGGTTAGGGTTAAGTATAGGAGTTAGGTTAAAGGGTTAAGGTTAGGGTTTGGAGAAGGATTAGCTAAAAGGGTTAGGGGTTAGGTGACGTGTTAGGGGAAGGGTTAGCTAACATGTAGGTAGTTGTAAAGTAGCTAAAAAGTAGTAAGTAGTTGAAATTTCGCTAATTAGGGGGACTATGTAAAGTTGTCCATGATGAGATTTAAACTCGCAACCTTTGGGTTGCTAGACTTTCGCGTTATATGCCCACCCATCCACCACAACCAACCACCCTCCTTTTGTTTTTGCGTTTGTCTTATTTAGCCATACCAAACAAAACATATCATACTAAATGGAGAATCTCGAATTTACATACAGAATAATATGAAATGCTCTGAGACCAGGTTACAATAGCCTATAGAAAAATGTAGTTTAAGCTTATTAAGAAAGAAGTGATCCATGTGGGCCAGTAAAAACCAAAGGGCCAATAACCTATCCTCCTACTAGGCATATCATAAAAGCTTTAAGACAAGTTAAAGTTATATTCTAGCCTAAGAAGGTGTTGTCCTAAAGTTCCCACTTTCAAAAATAAAAATTATGAAAGTTCATAGCCTAAGCTTAGGCATAGGCTATTCTCAATCACAGATTTTTGAGAGATGGATATTTAGACAGTATGAGTGCTTGCATGTGTGTATTTGGTATTTGCGGGCCTGTGTGTATCATCTTTAGTCAGCTATGAAATAAAAGCATGTGTCGGCTTCCTTGGTTTGCACGTCTGTCTGTGCGTTACTAAGGCGTGATGAAGCGCTGTGTGCTGAGACTGGAAGAGTACCATCTGGCCACAACGTCCATCATGATGTACAGCTAGCCACGTGGAACACAACACTATACTTAGGCTAGGAGAGCACTTCTAAATGATCTACCTTATTTATCCAAGCATGTTTATTTTATTTATTAATTTGTATGTATTTTCACTTTGTTTCCAGCACCTGGATCTTCTTATACAGATGCATCCTTGGCTGTTGACACCACAACACTATATCTGTTTTCAGGTGATGAATAGCATGTAAGCCTCGCTGGGTCGTTTTGGTTTTTGTCAAAGAAAAAGCAGCGCGGCAATCAGGGTTTATTTGGGTCAGGGACTGACTAACACAGGCCATTCACTTACATAGATTCATCAAGTAGGCCTAATTACCCACAACAGGAAAGATGAACAGTCTAACCTGCTTTGTAGAAGAGGTATTGGCCTTTAGCTAGAGGTAATATTAATGTACAGATTTTTTTATAGAATGTTATTGGGTGTTTTTATTTTCAGAATGATATTTGGTATTTTATTTCAGTGTTATTTGGTATTTTGTTTCAGAATGTTTATTTGGTATTTTTTATCAGAATATTATTTGGTATTTGTGAGGGTGTTATCAGGTTTAAAGCCAGGCCATGTTGAATGGATCATTTTAATATGTCGACGCTAAAATGAATGTTCCAGAGAAATCTCTTTCCCAGGGTTGGTTGGATCACCCATTGTTACATGCTGCGTATTTCAGGATCTAGAGCTCTAGTGCCCTAGTTTCACAGACCAATCCCTGTTCCCTGATTAATACTTTTAACCTCTTCAGCACCACAATATAAAACCTACATTTTTACTGGTTTTCTCGTATTTTTGTATGGTTCTCTATTGCATTTCTACTGGTTTTTATGTTCTATTTCTACTAGATTTGTGTTCCATTTCTTACAGATTTTTCTGTTCACAAAGACCGTTAGAAAGCGGCAATAAGGGCTGTGGTATTATTGTTGTAGTATTAATAGTCCTATTATTGATTTTGTAATATACAGCACCAACCCACACATAGAAAATCAATCCTCTCTCACAGTCAAGTGTACACTATGCAATTAGTGGTAGTTAGTATAAATTCACATATACACTACCAGTCAAAGGGTGGATATTTGAAGTCTCAAATATAAAATATATTTTGATTTGTTTAACACTTTTTTGGTTACTACATGATTCCATATGTGTTATTTCATAGTTTTGATGTCTTCACTATTATTCTACAATGTAGAAAATAGTAAAAATAAAGAAAAACCCTTGAATAAGTAGGTGTGTCCAAACTTTTGACTGGTACTGTATGTGTAGTAAAAAGTATTGGGTCCCATATTCATAGCACACAATGACTACATCAAGCTTGTGACTCTACAAATTAGTTGGATGCATTTTCTGTTTGTTTTGGTTGTGTTTCAGATTATTTTGTACCCAGTAGAAATGAATGGTAAATTATGTATTGTGTCATTTTGGAGTCATTTTATTTTAAATAAGAATGCAATATGTTTCTAAACGCTTCTACATTAATGTGGATGCTACCATGATTACGGATAATCCTGAATGAATCGTGAATAATAATGATGAGTGAGAAAACTATAGACGCACAAAATAATCTGAAACACAACCAAAACAAACAGCAAATGTATCCAACAAATGTGTAGAGTCACAAGCTTTATGTAGTCATTGTGTGCTATGAATATGGGACCAAATCCTTACCTTTTTACTACTTTAATACACATAAGTGAATTTGTCCCAATTCTTTTGGTCCCCTAAAATGGGGGACTATGTACAAAAAGTGTTGTAATATCTAAACGGTTCACCCGATATGGATGAAAATACCCACAAATGAATGCTGACAGTCTGCACTTTCACCTAATAGTCCTCTGTGGTCCCTGTACTCAATAGTGGGTTCGATCCCCGGGACCACCCATACACAAAAATGTATGCACGCATGACTGTAAGTCGCTTTGGATAAAAGCGTCTGCTAAATGGCATATTATTATTATTATTATTATATTATTATATTATAAATCCAAAGTGCTGGAGTACAGAGCCAAAACAACAACAAAAAGTTACTGTCCCAATACTTTTGGAGCTCACTGTATCTGAGACAAACACACAGTACAGTGCAGAAAGTATTCATACCCTTTGACTTATTCCACATTATGTTACATATTTTTTTTAATGTATAAACATTTCTAAAAACATAATTCCATTTTGACATTATGGGGTAATGTGTGTAGGCCAGTGACATAACATCTCAATTGAATCCCTTTTAAATTCAGGCTGTAACACCACAAAATGTGGAAAAAGTAAAGTGGTGCGAATACTTTCTGAAGGCACTGTATATAATCTTGCAGTATTGGCAGGTCTCCTTTTTAAAAATAGATTTTAAATCTTAACAGAACATCCTGGTTTATATAAAGGTGATATTTAATGTAGACTAACCAGCTAAATGTCAAAATGTGTAAAGGTTTAATTTTCAGTAAAAGCAACATGAATAGAATGCCAAACAGCTACAGTATACCTATGGCAATGTTTGTCCCCTAATTGGCCTAGCGTCCTTGGCTCCTCCTCACACAGTGGCAGAGCAGTGCTGTGCTAACTCCCCTTGTCTATCATTGATTGGCGGCAGGGCAGGTTGGGTACTTCAGTGCTGGGAGCAGCAGACCCCCCCCTCCTGGTTGTTACGCAACATGCTATCTACAACACAGCAGGAGTCTACTGCCTCTCTCTGACACCGCTCGTCAACAAGGAGAGAAAGTTCACAATAACCGATTCATTCTCCACTGTAATGACTCTGTGGCCGTGTTAAGACGTCCACTGTAGTAGGCCTAAAATAGGCTACCTCCCTGGAAGAAACTGTACTGTTTAAAAAGCATGAGAACTTGTAGTGTTAGCAACACTGAAAATAAGTCAACAAACAGGGTTCAAATCTATACTATCCTAGTAGAGACATGGACAGGGCGATTTGGAAGGCAGAAAAGGTAATGCCATCATATGATACAGGATATATTAAAATGGGGAGTGAGTCTGCAAATTCTCGCAGTATCTCGTGGAAACTTGAGACAGGTTAATTTTCAGAACCTGGACCAGGTTAACTGCATAGTTAAATGCCAAAAAGAATAAATGAGCAATGTCACGAAGCAAAAACAAACAAAACAACAACAACAACAGCCATTACAAATGTCAAAAAACGTCATTTACTTACGTGGTTTTGCAGTTTGCAGTACCCCACAACTAGCAACAGCTGTCATTGTCATTAGCTAGCTAGCTAGTGAATTACGTTAGCTAGCTAGCTAAGTAGCCCCTAGCAAACTTAGTCCAATGCCTGAGACTGATCAAACTTGTTGGCTAGGGAGATTAAATAGTCTACTTAGGCCTGCTAGCTAGCCAGCTATATAACTTTAGCTTGCTAATTTGCTAGTAAGCGTCACTAATGAGCTAGCTAGCTTATAATGACAACATGAGCTGTTGCTTCTCGTGGTGTAGTGCTGCAAAAGCACACAAATAATTTTTAAAAATTACATTTGTACTGGCTATTGTTTTGTTTGTTTGTTTTTGCTTAGTGACATTGCTACTTTCTTCTTTTTGTTATTTAACTATTCAGTTAACCCAGTTCAGGAGATACTGTGAGCATTTGCGGACTTACGGATATGGAGCTTCAGAAGAAAAAAATCTGGTCACAGATCAAGAGCCACTCCCTATTCAATACAGTACTAGTAGCTGAAAGTAAATTTTCTAGCATCTCCTTGCACGGACACATCCTTGACTGTGGCTGGCAGGTGTATTTTATAATATAAACCCTTCCTGTGTCTCAATACCGATGTAGGAAAAACACAGAATAGAACCGGCCAATAAGAAGATATGAATGATGAAATCTCAGCTTCTTTATTGAGGCTACGGCGAGAGCAGGGAGATAAAAATGTTTTTGTTGAAAAATGTGATAACCTTACTGCGAGGTTGCAGTGAAAGGTATTGAAAGTGAGATGATTAAAGTTTAAAGATACTCCCACCAGGGAAACTGGTGGAGAGAAAGAGAGTAGAGGAAAAAGAGGCAGAGAGACATGGATGGTGGGTGAGAATAGCTTCTGAATTAGGCTCAGATAAAAAAGGAAATCCACTACAATAGTTCTAGCTCAGATAAGATGAAACTTTTCATTTCTAAAGCACACAGGCTCACCATGAGGTGGTTAAAGAGACACCAGCTCCCCTATGGAAACTGCCACGAGCTGAACAGCCATTCAAATGAGGAAGATATATTGATTCATGGCTTGCATAAATATTATTATACAGCTCCTGCCTCTCTCACATGCAGCTTTGATAAATTATATATTTAATATCACACTGTTTTTAATATCACACTGTTTTTCTTGTTGTGTTGGATGTTTGAATAGTAATTAGATATTAGTTTGTCTTATTCTGATTCACTGTGGATTTATCATTGTGAAAGACACTGTACTATTAGTCTTGACCTAGACAAACAGATTCCTTATATTTATTTGTCCTTTGTTTAAAAACAGATTTTTTTTTATTGAAAGTGTTTGTGTTTCAATTGGGGAAACCTGTCTCTCATTATGGCTCAATATTATATCCACCTGGATAGAAACTGTACAGGTGCTTTTCCAAAACCAAATGGTAAACTGTTAATGACATTTGGAAATATTTATGGTGGATTAATTTCTTATCTCGGGCAAAGCTTTTCCTGGCTTGAAATAAACTACAGCAGTAAACACAAACTAGCTGAATCAACGCATGTTGAAAGCATGATGTATCAGAGATGTCTGTATTTGACTAAACCGCTAAATGTACAGTGTGTGAATAGGCTATAGTCTTCATATTCCTGTTGCTGTTGATGCTATCATTTTACAGGTCCTGTTGCAGTCACAGTTTGCTTTGGCAATTGAAGTTCTTACCTTTTTCATACCAGTAAAATATCTTGAATTGAATTGATAGTAATGTACTTCACAGGACACAGCATGGCCATTTCTGGAGGAAATTTACAGCCTCTTATTCTATAAATATTAATGGTTGGAGAGGAATCCTATTCCCCCATTTTAACGCTGTAGCCTTGAAGCTTAATTTACTATTCATATGTTGATTACGTTGAACCTGAAAGTATTTTCGACGGTCAGAGTCTGGGCTCCCCTGTGTTTCCCCTCCGTCTCTCTACATCTACCTCACTTTTCTCTCGCAGTTTTACATTTCAATTTCTACACGAACGATGGCAAAATCCATAGACATGGAGAAGCTCCTCACCAAAGTTTTGTTTGTGGGAGATGCATTATCCATGAATTGCATGATAGGCCGATGGATCTCCCACTGTTGTGGAGCGGAGCAGAACACTTCTCTCTCTTGATGCTGTCCGGCTGATCAATGTGTGTCAGTTTGAATGAAGACAACCTTCAGAGTACAGAATACGCAGGGATCTCTATTCCAGTCCCTGGAGAAATAGCTTGGCAACCCCCTCATATTAGACGTTTTTTCTTCAATCCATCCTTTATATAACAACTAACGTTTTGGAGCAATAATTTTTATTTGCATGTTAGACAGTCATTGTATGGCAATAAACTTAAAGGATTATGTCTGACGTTTCAATGAATTTTTGTTGTAGGCTATCGTAAACCATATTTTCTCCTGCCGATTGTGTACCTTTTTGTTTCTTGGGGTAACTTGCTTATGAATATGATAGGGGTTGGCCTGACTATAACATTTCCTCATTGACCCCCAAATATTTCCTCTCAATTTGCCATGCAGTAGCCTCCTGTAGCTCAGTTGGTAGAGCATGGCGCTTGCAACGCCAGGGTTGTGGGTTCGATTCCCAGGGGGGGCCAGTATGAAAAATGTATGCACTCACTAACTGTAAGTTGCTCTGGATAAGAGCGTCTGCTAAATGACTAAAATGACTAAAATGCAGTAGAGCCGCCATAATCTTTCAGAAACACAATCATCATAAATGTTTATCCTCCGATATCCTCTCCCAGGCACCAGAACAGGACAATAAGATCTCCAGGGTCTTTAGTTGATTGAATCGAGATGTTGGTTAGGATGACACATGGAAAGAGTTGATTGTTGAGGAGGACCAGTGATGGCTGTGTTTACTCTGGTCGATAGCCCCAGGGTGTATGAAATGTGGAGGCCTCCATTCGCTGCAGCATGTGGACAGCATTAGGATTCTCCATTCAAACCAGACCGTCCATGATGACTAGATCTGAATGGAACATGGTTCCTTTTTAGCAATTAGCCATTAGTAACCCGCAACAGCCACAAACTGAATACTCCCATGACACGAACAGGCCTCTATCAGAACTCTCCCATTCCAGACTTCACTAAACTGATGTGTTTTCTAAAGCTGCCACCCAAACCTTGTCGTTCTAGTATTGTTGTTTTATATGCAGTGCATTCGGAAAGTATTCAGACCCCTTGACTTTACAGCCTAATTCTAAAATTGATTAAATAAATACAAATCCTCATCAATATACACACAACACCCCATAATGACGAAGAGAAAACAGCTTTTTATAAATGTTTGCTAATTTATCAAAACATTTAAAACAGAAATGTCTTATTTACATAATTATTCAGACACTTTGCTATGAGACATGAAATTGAGCTCCGGTGCATTGTGTTTCCATTGATCATCCTTGAGATGTTTTCTACAACTTGATTGGAGTCCACCTGTGGTAAATTCAATTGATTGGACATGATTTGGAAAGGCACACACCTGTCTATATAAGGTCCAACAGTTGACAGTGCTTGTCAGAGCAAAAACCAAATTGTCCGTAGAGCTCCGAGACAGGATTGTGTCGAGGCACAGATCTGGGGAAGGGTACTAAAAAATGTCTGCAGCATTGAAGGTCCCCAAGAACACAGTGGCCTCCATCATACTTAAATGGAAGAAGTTTGGAACCACTAAGACACTCCTCAGTAAAAGGCATGACAGTCCGCTTGGAGTTTGCCCAAAGGCCCCTAAAAGACTCTCAGACCATTAGAAACAAGATTCTCTGGTCTGATGAAACCAAGATTGAACTCTTTGGCCTGAATGCCAAGCGTCACGTCTGGAGGAAACCTGGAACCATCCCTACGGTGAAGCATGGTGTTGGCAACATCATGCTGAGGGGGTGTTTTTCAGCGCCAGGGACTGGGAGACTAGTCAGGATCGAGGGACAGATTAACAGAGCAAAGTACAGAGAGATCCTTGATGAAAACCTGCTCCAGAGCGCTCAGGACCTCAGACTGGGGCGACGGTTCACCTTCCAACAGGACAATGACCTTAAGCACACAGCCAAGACAATGGAGGAGTGGCTTTGGGACTAGTCTCTGAATGTCCTTGAGTGGCCCAGCCAGAGCCCGGACTTGAACCCGATCGAACATCTCTAGAGACACCTGAAAATAGCTGTGCAGCGACGCTCCCCATCCAACCTGACAGAGCTTGAGAGGATCTGCAGAGAAGAATGGGAGAAACTCCCCAAATACAGGTGTGCCAAGCTTGTAGTGTCATACCCAAGAAGACTCGAGGCTGTAATCGCTGCCGAAGGTGCTTCAACAAAGTACTGAATAAAGGGTCTGAATACTTATGTAAATGTGATATTTCTGTTTTTTGTTTTTAATAAATGTTCAAAATATATCTACATATCTGTTTTTGCTTTGTAATTATGGGGTATTGTGTATAGATTAATGAGGGGAAAAAAATAATTAATACATTTTAGAATAAGGCTGTAACGTAACAAAATGTGGAAAAAGTCAAGGGGTCTGAATACTTCGAATGCACTGTGTATATTGCAGATTTTAACATTGTATTATATTGAAAGTGTTTTGCTAGTTTTGAATTGTACTATTTGATAATTATTATGATTTTAAATTGGTGTACAATTCAGTCTGACTGCGAGAAACCAATGCAACGTATTATTACTACTACTACTTCAAGCACACATCTCGGACACATAGTGCTGCCCACTGTCAGGCTGTCTGATGTGTTTGATTGAAGAAGTTACAGTACAATACCAACAATTACCGATTGAATTTAATTGTTTTATTATTATGATATCTTATGTGGGTTTAATCCAACTTGCTGACCTTGCAAAATGGAAACAGATTATGAAAAGGGGGGGGGGGGGAATGCTTTGATTGAAAACAGTGTTAGGTCAAGGTCACGATGAAGACATCTGCCATCTTGGTCTCTCCAGTCAATCTCCTCATGACAGAGTTCTCCATGGCCTTCGTCCAACCAATTCCAAATCCCTCTCCCTGGATGCATGATGTTCCTGTATTCCTGTCTGTAAATATGGTCTTATCCTAGCTGCCCTTCTGTACCAAAGACAAATGTTTGTTTGTTTGTCTGTCTGTCTGTCTGTCTGTCTGTCTGTCTGTCTGTCTGTCTCTCTTTCCATCTCTCCCCCTGTTTGTGTCTAGCCGTCTGTCTACTCTGCTCCATCCACCACAGCCAAGTCCTCCTCTCCGCTGTCTGTGTTCAGATTACTGCAGTAAACAGTCAGTTTTTAATCCGTTCTATGTTCTCTTTCTATAAGCGGAAACTATTTTATCCTCAAATAAAACCCAGTCAGGGTTCTGGCGGTGTAGTTTGGTGTGGTTGGTCTGGCTTCTGTAGTGTTTTCTAAGGGCTGTGTGTTATGGTGTTGGCATGGAGAGGAGAGGAAAGATGGGGAGATGAAGATGGCAGACCAGGACAGAAGGTGAGAGGAGGGAAGACGATGAGAGAAGAAAAGGGAGAGGAAAAAGAGGGGGAGGGGAGGTTTAGTGGTCGGCTCTAATAACCAGTCATATGATATCACATTGAAATCTCTATTCTATGCACATAATTACTGGCCATTGTTTTGTCGGTGGCATTGAAAGGCACAATGCGTTTTCTGTCTGTGGTATTGAAAGGGCAGACAAAATGATGTAATTCAATACTGTACATGGGCTCTCCCTGTACAATAGAAGGACCTTTGTTGCTGAGGCTCTGGCTGAATGGAGACCAACACAGATGATATGATGTCACTGGGTAAACAAAAGGTGTATTTACAAGGCAAAGACAGCATCAGACAAGTGTTGTCTCTTTTGCTCTCTTGCTTTAACTCTCTTTCGTTCTTTCTCTTGTGCATTTCAATCATATGGCCTGTAGATTGTGTTGAAAGAAGGACTTGAGAGGTCCAGGATATGTGTGAGTGTGTGTGTACATGTTTTACTATACTTGTGAGTACCAGAAGTCTTCACAACAATAGTAAACCAACTAACATTCGGAGAAGTGAGGAAATTTAGCCGGTCCTCACTTGTAAAAAGTATATTTTAGGCTTAGGGTTTAAGGTAAAGGTTAGGGAAAATAAGATTTTGAATGGGAATCAATTGTTGGTCCTTTAGAAAAGTCCTCACAAGTAAAGTAAGACATAGCTGTGTGTGTTTACTCCCCTTCATCACTATAAGGGTACAGTCATTTCCTTTACTGTAATGCAATGATAGAAACCACTTCTCTTATTCCCCTGTTCCACTATCTCTCTGTTTCTTTCCCTCTCTCCTCTACACTTCAAAAATGTTTCCTATCGTAGTGTAGATCCTTGTCTCTGTGTCATCTTCATAGCATCCCTGTTTATGTGTGTGTGCGGTGTGTGTGAAATTGGATTGCTGATCTGTTAGTGCTGAGTGGCAGAGATGTAATATGGGATAGCGTGGCGGTGACGGAGAGCAGCGGGGGTGGCGAAGCTGTGACGGCGGAGAGACAGCCGGGATGTAGGACGCTGTCTCACTGGGGGATCACAGACAACAACGCTTGAGTTCCTCTAGTCGTTTCCTCAGACTGGGAACACATTGGGCTCAAATCTCAAATGAGGATCAACAAATTGTTACGGCAATTCTCAAACTTTGAAAAATGATGGTATCCTGGTATTCCCTGTATAAGGCACTGCACTAATTTTAACCAGAGCACACACACACACCTTATTCCCTATGTAGTGTACTACTTTTGATAAAAGCCCATATAGGCTGCTAGGACTATTCGGAATATTGTGTAATTGGAGACCTAGACCTTGTCAATACTATACAGCTAAGTATCCCCTCATCACTTCCTCACCATCATAGGTTCAGGAGTCAGGGCCAGAAGTGAGAGCCTCTAGTCTAAACATGACCCTTTAACCCCTCCACTTGACCCGCTGCCCTTCACAGATCAGTTAACGCTTCTGCCATCAATAAACACACCATTGATCAAGCAGGAACTGCAACATATGGCTTGTGTGGGTGACTCTACATACAGTTGAAGTCGGAAGTTTACATACACTTAGGTTGGAGTCATTAAAACTAGTTTTTCAACCACTCCACAAATTTCTTGCATGACACAAGTAATTTTTCCAACAATTGTTTACAGACAGATTATTTCACTTATAATTCACTGTATCACAATTCCAGTGCGTCAGAAGTTTACATACACTAAGTTGACTGTGCCTTTAAACAGCTTGGAAAATTCCAGAAAATGATGTCATGGCTTGAGAAGCTTCTGATAGGCTAATTGACATAATTTGAGTCAATTGGAGGTGTACCTGTGGATGTATTTCAAGGCATACCTTCAAAATCAGTGCCTCTTTGCTTGACATCATGGGAAAATCAAAAAATCAGCCAAGACCTCAGAAAAAACATTGTAGACCTCCACAAGTCTGGTTCATCCTTGGGAGCAATTTCCAAACACCTGAAAGTACCACGTTCATCTGTACAAACAATAGTACGCAAGTATAAACACCATGGGACCATGCAGCCGTCATACCGCTCAGGAAGGAGACGCGTTCTGTCTCCTAGAAATGAATGTACTTTGGTGCGAAAAGTGCAAATCAATCCCAGAACAACAGCAAAGGACCGTGTGAAGATGCTGGAGGAAACATGTACAAATGTATCTATATCCACAGTAAAACGAGTCCTATATCAACATAACCTGAAAGGCTGCTCAGCAAGGAAGAAGCCACTGCTCCAAAACCACCATAAAAAAGCCAGACTACGGTTTGCAACTGCACATGGGACAAAGATCGTACTTTTTGGAGAAATGTCCTCTGGTCTGAAATAGAACTGTTTGGCCATAATGACCATCGTTATTTTTGGAGGAAAAGGGGGGTGGCTTGCAAGCCGAAGAACACCATCCCAACCGTGGCAGCATCATGCTGTGGGGGTGCTTTGCTGCAGGAGGGACTGGTGTACTTCACAAAATAGATGGCATCATGAGGAAGGAAAATTATGTGGATATATTGAAGCAACATCTCAAGACATCAGTCAGGAACTTAAAGCTTGGTCGCAAATGGGTCTTCCAAATGGACAATGACCCCAAGCATACTTCCAAAGTTGTGGCAAAATGGCTTAAGGACAACAAAGTCAAGGTATTGGAGTGGCCAATACAAAGCCCTGACCTCAATCCTATAGAACATTTGTGGGCAGAACTGAAAAAGCATGTGCGAGCAAGGAGGCCTACAAACCTGATTCAGTTACACCAGCTCTGTCAGGAGGAATGGGAAGCTTGTGGAAGGCTACCCGAAATGTTTGACCCAAGTTAAACAATTTAAAGGCAATGCTACCAAATACTAATTGAATGTATGTAAACTTCTGACCTACTGGGAATGTGATGAAAGAAATACAAGCTGAAATAAATCATGTTCTCTACTATTATTCTGACATTTCACATTCTTAAAATAAAGTGGTGATCCTAACTGACCTAAAACAGGGCATTTTTACTAGGATTAAATGTCAGGAATTGTGAAAAACGGAGTTTAAATGTATTTGGCTAAGGTCTATGTAAACTTCCGACTTCAACTGTAAGTCCGGTTCGAGAGCATAGGCCTATTGAATGCATTACGTCTGACTTGAAAAATGTGTTCTCTTAATGGGACTTTGAAAAGGGGTTTGTAAAAGTAATTATTCCTTTCGTTCTTTATTCTTTACGTCTAGTCAGCGTATCTGGCTCTAGTTGTTGATGACGGAGCTCAGATTTTCTCAGCAGTCTATTCTGTCTTTGTGAAACCAAGGACACTTGCCCTTTAACCACAGATCCAGAATCTGATTTCTACCCCTAATCATAACCTTAACCATTATGTACTAAGTTAGCCACAGATCTAGGATCAGATTACTCTCGCCCGAATCATAGCTTTAACTATTAGGAGGATCAAGAAATGTCGGATGCTGAACCAGTGGTTAGGGGCACTTATTCTGTTACTCCATAACTATTAGGTAGGGAAAGGAGCGTAAGGTAGGGTAAAGTAAAGAGTAAAGAGGAGTAAGTTATTCTTACTCTCTGTCTACCTCAATTTTTCTTCTAAAAATGAGAATGAAAATGTTCTCAAGTTTCTGTCAAAAGCACTATATAAAACACATTTTATTGATTAATTGATTGATTCTCTTGTAATTATTAGAGGCCAATTCTACTCTGCAGTCGGTTCTATCTCAGTATAACCACTGTAACCAGACTCCCTCTCCCAACCAACCGTCTATCTCGTCTGCCATTCATTCATCTATGTAATTGAGCGGATCAGCAAATGAGCGGCTCAGCTCTCAGGCCCTTCAAGGCTATCCCCCTTCAAGTGTAAAATGAACTCCCGCGGCGCCAAGCTCAGTCCAGCTGACTGCATGTCATTTGGTTTCTCAGGCTGGGGAAAGCTCTCTGCTCTCTTATCTGTCACCCCTCTCCACCTCCATCTCTCTCTCTTGCCCTATTTGTCACCCCGTTCCACCCTCCTCTGCTAGCTTCCCTCCCTCTTTGTCTCGCCTATTCCATGGGGGCAGACTAGAGAACGGTGGCATTTAGAAAGGTCTGCGTGGAAAGGGTTGACATTCAGAGCACCTCCTTTTTTTAAAGGGATAGTTCACCCAAATTACAAAATGACATATTGGTTTCCAAGAAATGTGGAAAGAGTACCAGAGAAACTAAAGCAAAGTATGGATTGCTGTCAAACAGGCTAAGGAACCAATATGTCATTTTTGTCATTTGGGTGAACTATCCCTTTAAGTTTGTCTGACCGAAAGCTGATTGCGAATGCACAGAAAACATCAGTCATGTTGCTAGAAAATAGCATTTAGATACCATTTCCCAGAACTCTGATTTGACTAGTCTGAAGTATGCACTGGTACGATTGATCGTGGTAGTGTCTCCCCCATTTTGTTTCAAGATGTCTCACACTTTTGACATGGTGCTCTATGGGTTCTCGGAGCATCTGTTTTACACAACAATTGGGCTAATTTGTTTTGCTGTTGTTGGCTTTTATGTTTCCTCAACTAGATTCGTGTGAATGATTATGCCAACTGAACAAGCAATTATAGAGCCTGAGTCACTGTGGATGCCTAAGGGTGACTCCTGACTCCTGGCAACAACACCAAAAACAACTGACCCTTTCATTTTCCTGGAAAAAGGGGAGAGGGTGAGTGAAATAGCCTGCACTCTCTTGGATTGAATATAACCACCAAGGCCTCGCGTTCCTTTGAAACATTTTTGGTGGACTTGGCCGCGTTTCCGAGCGAGCGCACAAAATAGACGTCACCCAAAGCTTCAGAGAAGTTTCTTTGTTCAAATTCCGGGAGACAGAATCGATATCCAATTGACTGTGTGGTCTTTTCTCCCCCTGAGCTGGTATCTGAGATTGCTCAAGATTGACTTCAAAATCGGACGCCTGTCCATGTCCTGAGGACATCGAGAAATGCCTTCAAAACTGGCCACTAAACTGAGCGCTATTACCATCAAGTAGGCTTGGGTTTTGCTAGGGTGTTGTGGACAGGGGCGGTGGATGGACGTTATCCCATGACTATCCTATGACTCTCTCTTTTTATTTTTTATTAACCCTATCCCAAACCTTAACCCTGTGACGTAACCATTCGGAATGAATGCATAAACCTAATGTTTTAACCCTTTTCAAAACCTTAACCCTTAAGTTAGAAATGTTATGTTTGGAGCAACTTCCAAATTTGACATTTGGAGAAACGTGGATAAACATCAGAATCTGAAATCAAATTGGTAAAACCGTGAGATCTTGTTGATCTGCTATCAAATCAAAGTTTATTGGTTGTTTAGCAGATTAGCAGTTTAGATAAACAGTTTAGCAGAGGTAATAGCGCCTGCAGTGAAATGCTTATGTTACTAGCTCCTAACGATGCAGTGAAATGTCTCACAAAAACAAAAATGTAAAAGAAATCTTGAAATGTTGGAACGAATCCAATTAACCCAAATAGCACTGTTACAGTAATCCAAATGCAATCTTCCTGTGACACCAGGTGCTGTAGATGTGGAGGGCAGGCAGTGTGCCCCCGATCATGCGTTGGGCTGACCGCACCACCTTCTCGAGAGCCCTGCGGTTGCAGGCGGTGCAGTTGCCATACCAGGCGGTGATACAGCCCGACAGAATGCTCTCGATGGTGCATATGTAGAAGTTTGTGAGGGTCTTAGAGGCGAAGCCGAATTTCTTCAACGTCCTGAGGTTGAAGAGGCACTGTTGCGCCTTCTTCACCACGCTGTCGGTGTGAAGGGACCATTTCAGGTCCTCAGTGATGTGCACACAGAGGAACTTGAAGATTTTGACCCTCTCGATATGGATGGGGGCGTGTTCTCTCTGCTGACTCCTGTAGTCCAAGATCAGCTCCTGCGTTTCGTTGATGTTGAGGGAGAGGTTATTTTCCTGGCACCACCTCCTTCCTGTAGGCTGACTTGTCGTTGTTGGTAATCAGGCCTACCATTGTTGTGTCATCAGCAAACTTGAGGATTGGGTGAACAGGGAGTACAGGAGGGGGCTGAGCACGCACCTCTATGGGGCCCATGTGTTGAGTATCAGAGTGGCAGAAGTGTTGTTGCCTACCTTCACCACCTGGTGTTGGCCCGTCAAGAAGTCTAGGACCCAGTTCCACAGGAAGGGGTTCAAACCTCTGGGATGGACTGGGGGCTGTGTTTCATCAGCTTGGACCCATGCTTTCCCATGCAGAACAGAACATTGGACACACAGAACATGGAATACGCGGAACATGGTATACAGAACATGTTGCAACAGAACAGAGCAGTAGAACAGGAGGTGTTCCAAGGTTAACCAGTGTTAGGACTGTGGAATGATGGATGTGATACTGGTGTTATTACATTGACATAATTAAAACAGTGTTAAGGAAACAGCTGCATGGGTAGCTGCGTGTGGTGTGTGGGTAACCATAGATTCATGGTTATGGGGGACTGGTTTATAATCCCCATGATGAATAGAATAGAAAGGCCACTTATGCTATGCTGTGTTGGGTGATTAGACATTCTCATGTTATTTGATTTACAGTGGGTTGCAAATAATTGGGCTGTTAATTTGTTTACCTTCCCATATGTGGTTACACTGTCTGCCACTGCCCTTGGAATGGGATTATGGTGAATGTAGTGTTTCAATGTAGAATAAACTACTATTACAGAAGGTTATGTAGAGTTGGAGCTCCTACCTGCCCAAAGTGTTGGGCATTTCCTGTGAGTTTAGACAATTGTTTTTCTTTTCTTCTCTCTCTCTCTCAGTCTCTCTTTCCGCTGTGAGTCTGCCCAACTCTGCTCTACCTGTACATTGTGCTCAGGGGAATCTCCCTGCCCGCCTGTCATTTGAATAATACGCACATAAATAAATTATATATTTTTAAATGCAAATTCTAATGGAGACGTTGGGAGTGACTCAATCATCCTGCACTTTACAGTTTGACCTTAACTCCGGCTAACAAATTACTGAGCGCTAGATGTTTCTCATTATGAGCACTACGGTAGCATCACGAACCGACCGCTATACAGCCCTGCCCAGCCCAACACTCCACTGCCTAAACCGCTGTATACACTCCTTAAATAAATGTTACTGTTGCACGTTAACATACTGTATATTAATAATAAAGTGACCCTGTATTTTCATGTTTCAGTTTGGTATACACTAAGTGCACAAAACACTAGGAACATCTACTCTTTCCATGACATAGACTGGCCAGGTGAATCCAGGTGAATGCTATGATCCCTTATTGATGTCACCTGTTAAATTCACTTTAATCAGTGTAGATGAAGGGGAGGAGACAGGTTAAAGAAGGATTTTTAAGCCTTGAGACAATTGAGACATGGATTGTGTATGTGTGCCATTCAGAGGGTGAATGGACAAAACAAAAGAGTTAAACTCAACATGTAAAATGTTCCATACGCACAAAAAACGTATTCCTCTAAAATGTTGTGCACAAATTTGTTTACATCCCTGTTAGTGAGCATTTCTGCTTTCCAAGATAATCCATCCACCTGACAGGTGTGGCATATCAAGAAGCTGATTAAACAGCATGATCATTACCCAGATGCACCTTGTGCTGGGGACAATATAATGTTTTTGCAGTTTTGTCACACAACACAATGTCATATATGTCTCAAGCTTTGAGGGAGCGTGCAATTGGCATGCTGACTGCAGGAATGTCCACCAGAGCTGTTGCCAGTTAATTTAATGTTAATTTCTCTACCATAAGCCGCCTGCAACGTTGTTTTAGGGAATTTGGCAGTACGTCCAACTGGCCTCACATCCACAGACCCCGTGTAACCACGCCAGCCCAGGACCTCCACATCCGGCTTCTTCACCTGCGGGATCATCTGAGGAGGTGGAGGGGAGGTGCTGAGGAGTATTTCTGTCTCTTCTGAAGAAACTGTGGGTTTGCACAACCGAAGAATTTCTGCACAAACTGTCAGAAACCGTCTCAGGGAAGCTCATCTGCATGCTTGTCTTCCTCACCAGGGTCTTGACCTGACTGCAGTTTGGCATCGTAACCGACCTCAGTGGGAAAATGCTCACTTTCGATGCCCACTGACACGCTGGAGAAATGTGCTCTTCACGGATAAATCCCAGTTTCAACTGTACTGGGCAGATGGCAGACAGCATGTATTGCATCATGTGGACATGCGGTTTGCTGACGTCAACGTTGTGAACAGAGTGCCCCATGTTGGTGGTGGGGTTATGGTATGGGCAGGCATAAGCTATGGACAACGAACACAATTGCATTTTATCTATGGCAATTTGAATGCACAGAGATACTGTGACGAGATCCTGAGGCCCATTGTCGTGCATTCATCCACCGCCATCACCTCATGCTTCAGCATGATAATGCATGGCCCCATGTCGCAAGGATCTGAACACAATTCTTGAAAACTGAAAATGTCCCAGTTCTTCCATGGCGTGTTTACTCACCAGACATGTCACCCATTGAGCATGTTTGGGATGCTCTGGATCGACGTGTACAACAGCGTGTTCCAGTTCCGGCCAATATCCAGCAACTTCGCACAGCCATTGAAGTGGGAGTGGGACAACATTCCACAGGCCACAATCAACAGCCTGATCAACTCTATGCAAAGGAGATGTGTCGCGCTGCATGAGGTAAATGGTGGTCACACCAGATACTGACTGGTTTTCTGATCCACGCCCCTACCTCTTTTTTAAGGTATCTGTGACCAACAGATGCATATCTGTATTCCCAGTCATGTGACATCTATAGATTATGGCCTAATTTATTTATTTCAATGGACTGATTTCCTTATATGAGCGTTTATTTTTGTTCAGTGTAAGTGCCTTTGAACGGGGTATGATAGGAGATGCCAGGCGCACCGGTTTGAGTGTGTCAAGAACTGCAACGCTGCTGGGTTTTTCACAATCAACAGTTTCCCATGTGTATCAAGAATGGTACACCACCCAAAGGACATCCAGACAACTTGACACAACTGTAGGAATCATTGGTGTCAACATGGGCCAGCATCCCTGTGGAACGCTTTCGACACCTTGTAGAGTCCATGCCCCGACAAATTGAGGCTGTTCTGAGGGCAAAAGGGGGTGCAACTCAATATTAGGAAGGTGTTTCTAATGTTTTGTACACTCAGTGTATTTAGAATGGGTCTTAGTGTTATTATATCTTGATTAGTAAGTGGTATTAATATGCTGCAATTTGCAATTACTCCAATTAGTTAAAAAAATAAAATCTAAGTAGTCCTATTTCGGATATTCATTATCTCAGTCATACATGTAACCATACATTGACAGCAATGATTATTATGTGTGTTGAGCTGTAGCTTTTAAAGAGAGAACATTGTGATTTGTGGTGACATTATCCGCTGTTGCCCATCTCGCCTGTCTCTTTATGAGGCATTGTCATCGGGACTGAAGAGAACACTTTCAAGGTCAGAGTGAAATTGGAACCATTTCATCATGAGGAGACATAGTGATGATGGGGAGTGCATGTGTGATAGAGGGGGGGGGGGCAATAAATATTGTCAAACATGACCGGAGCACAATCAGTATTCACACACCCGCATGTGTTATTTTTAGGTCCACGATTTATTGCAAACTTTATTTTTCTCTTTGCAGTGTGATGGTGGTGTTTAAATGTTATGTCACAGATATATTGCCTAACCCTCTCCAGTGAGGTGTGAATTTGATCTACGCAACTCCACCAAGCTCCAGACCTCACACATTGGGCTGCCTGGCTGCTTCGTTGGCATTTCAGTCATCATAAGAAAAGAATGTGGTGGTAAAATGTATTTGCGTGGCATTTGTTAAGGCTAAAAAGGGCCAGTAACTAGGGGTTAAGAAGGCAGCAATAGAAATTCGAATGTATTGTTCAGATGAAGGACAGTGGGCGCTGCTGGCAGGTCTGTTAGCCGCTCATGATAAAGGAATTACTAGCTGAGCCGACACACTGAATTGGGTTTTTGACGCCATATTGCCGGAGTGAGTGTAAAATTCGCTTTTTTTATTTTACAAGAATGCGTCCTTGATTGTGATCAAATCTGCACTGTGACTACTATGGCCAGCGCTCTGCGGTAACAGAGGTAACATGGCTCTTCACCAGGAAGATTCACACTTGACAATAGACGGACACTTTCAAAGTCTTGTGGCCATGGTGAGAGAGTGAAGCAGACAGAGGGACTAGAGATGAAATGGAGATGGACAAAACGAGAGCCATAGTGAGAGTCCGAGAGAAAGACAGAGAGAGTAAATATTCCCCATGTAATGTTAATGGGGAGCTAACATGGCTGACATATAATTTTGTGGTGTCATGTAAATATATCATAGTGCTCATTCTAGCCATTCAGTTTTATAGTAGGCATATATTTTTTAAATATTCCCCATGTAATGTTAATGGGGAGCTAACATACAGTGCCTTCAGACAGTACACACAATAACCCATAATGTCAAAGTAGAATTGTGTTTTTAGAAATGTTTACTAATTAAAGAAATGAAATGTCTTGAGTCAATAAGTATTCAACCCTTTTCTTATGGCAAACCTAAATAAAATGTGCTTAACAAGTCACATAATAAGTTGCCTGGACTCACTCTGTGTGCAATAATAGTGTTTAACATGATTTTTGAATGACTACCTCATCTCTGTACCCCACACATACAATTATCTGTAAGGTCCCTCAGTCGAGCAGTGAATTTCAAGCACAGATTCAACCACAAAGACCAGGAAGGTTTTCCAATGCCTCGCAAAGAAGGGCACCTATTGGTTAAAAAATTTAAAAAGCAGAAATTGAATATCCCTTTGAGTATGGTGAAGTTGTTAATTACACGTTGGATAGTGTATCAATACACCCAGTCACTACAAAGATACAGGCGTCCTTCCTAACTCAGTTGCCGGAGAGGAAGGAAATTGCTCAGGGATTTCACCATGAGGCCAATGGTGACTTTAAAACAGTTACAGAGTTTAATGGCTGTGATAGGAGAAAACTGAGGATGGATCAACAACATTGTAGTTACTCCACAATACTAAACTAAATGACAGTGAAAAGAAGGAAGCCTGAACGGAATAAAAATATTCCAAAACATCCATCCCGTTTGCAATAAGGCACTAAAGTAAAACTGCAAAAAATGTGGCTAAGAAATTAACTTTATGTCCTGAATACAAAGCGTTATGTTTGGGGCAAATCCAACACAACACATCACTGAGTACCACTCTTCATATTTTCAAGCATGGTGGTGGCTGCATCATGTTATGGGTATGGTTGTCATCGGCAAGGACTAGGGAATAGGGCTAAGCACAGGCAAAGTCCTGGAGGAAAACCTGGTTCAGCCTGCTTTCCAAAAGACACTGGGAGACATCTATGGCAAGACTTGAAAATGGCTGTCTAGCAATGATCAACAACCAACTTGAGAAAGCTTGAAGAATTTAAAAAATAATAATGTGCAAATATTGTACAATCCAAGTGTGGAAGCTCTGAGACTTACCCAGAAAGACTCATAGCTGTAATCAATGCCAAAGGTGATTCTAACATGGTATTGACCAGTGCTTAATTTGAGCCGGATCCTGCCGGAACAGGATCCATCTCCTCTCTGTTTCGGACTGTTTTGTTCCGTAACCTATTTGGCCGGATCCGGTACCTCTCATGGCATAAAAAATAATTGTCACTTTTTGCAATGTAAAAGTTATAATATAAGATGTTACAAACAGAGACAAAGTTCATTTGAATTACCTCTTCATTAATTGAAAAAGTAGATTTTCAGCCCGGGCCTGATATTCTTATGGTTTGCCCAATATTGTAACCTAAAGTGCCTCCGGAAAGAAATCTACACACAATACCCCATAATGACAAAGTGAAAACAGGTTTTTAGAAAAACAGAAATACCTTATTTACATAAGTATTTAGACCCTTTGCTATGAGACTCGAAATTGAGCTCAGGTGTGTCCTGTTTCCATGGATCACTGTTCCGATCATCACAGGTTCCCTGGGGTGAATACTTTCACAAGCCACTGTATGTCTCCAGACACCTAGGCCTAGGCTATTGTTGGATTCAAGACAAGGTCATTTTTATTGATCTCAGTGTGTCAGTGTCAAAGTAGCCTGTCATTACGATCATTTGTGCGGTTTTTATAAAAACATTCTGTCAAAGTCTCCAGTCGTGTAAAATTACGTCGAATTGCATGAAATGCGTTTATAAAAGGCCACATCTTTCCCAGACCCTAGGCTACTAAAAATTTTCCCCATGTCTGCAACTTCTGTAAGTGCCTCTCATGGCATTTGCGTAGCTCTATGCCGCTACGCAAATGCCATGATATGCAAGCGATTATTTAAAAAAATGCTCATATGTTCCGGTACCTAAGAGCTCCCATAGGTGACCTCACTCTCGGGCTCACTTTTTGTTCCGGCACCTCAAGATATACAAATTAAGCACTGGTATTGACTCAGGGGGTTGAATACTTAGCTAATCAAGACATATTGGTGTTTTCTGTTTCATATTGTTTTTTACTAATGTTAAAATTTTTCTTTCACTTTGACATTAGAGTATTTTGTGTAGATCATTGGCAAAAAATGACAATTAAATTCATTTTAATCACACCTTGTAACACAACAAAATATGGAAAAAGTCGAGGAGTGTGAATAATTTCTGAAGGCACTATAGCTGCCATAGAATGTTGAAGTGTCATGTAAATGCATCATAATGCAGAAACCGCATTGGCCCAACTCTCTAAATAATTGGCTCTGATTTGAACCTAATGTCTGTGAACCTTCTCCACTGTCAAGACAGACTAACAGAGAGTTTAGTTAAACTAAAGTTGTTCTTTGTTCATTAGAAAGTTTTTCCCCACAAGCAGAGAAAGCGGCCTAAAAAATATCAGTTGGTATACCTTTTTGTTGAGCAAGTGAAAGATGCTTTTTAAAATTAATCATATTCTAGGACCTATGGTGATCATCTACTGTGACATTTTGACATTTATAGGACTAAGGATTATAAAACATTTCATATCCACTTAAAATTGTCACTATGACAACCAGACTTTTACCAACCATTGTAAATCATACTTTGTGCTGTAGTTTTATAGTTCCTGGTAGCAGTCTCTCTCTCTCTTTTTCTCTGTGTTTCTGTCTCTCAGGTGCCCTTCATACATCTGTGTTGAGCTATCACTACATCTTAATATTTTCCTTTCTCCTCGCTTTAAGGCAACTGACTTTTGATTTATTCTTATTTCAAAGAAAAATACATGAATATGTATTACATGGAAACAGAAGGAGAAAGAGAAAGACATTTAGCCGTTTTTATTCAAATAATTTAAATGTGTATTAATGCTAGGTAGAAAATGTGACCAGAAATCTGTGGATGTGTGACCTGCATATTTCCCTGTTCAATGAGACATGGTTAATGACGTGCCAGGGGGTAGAATGGATCTGTTCAAGCAGAACACACACACACACACACACTGTTCCGATCATCACAGATAATCAACTTAGAGGACCAGGGAACCTAATTCAAGAGCCTTTTTACCATATGCTTGCCAGCCGTTAAGTAGGATCACTGCTTGCTTACTAGAGAAATGTAGTAAAACTGGACCAAAATAATCTTTAACTCAATTAAAACAGGGTAGAACTCACAAATGAACACCTTAATTATTTATGTACTAAGGTTGAGATAATACTATGATTAGTAATAAATCATCATTTAAACTTTGGAATCCACCGCATTTATTTTTCACAATCTAAGGAATGCAGTGCAGTATCATAAATACAGTACCTTGCAAAAGTATTCATCCACGTTGGCATTTTTCCTATTTTGTTGCATTACAACCTATAATGTAAATGGATTTTTGTTTGGATTTCATGTAATGGACATACACAAAATAGTCAAAATTGGTGAATTGAAATGAAAAAAATTACTTGTTAAAAAAAATTATACAAATAAATAACGGAAAAGTGGTGCGTGCATATGTATTCACCCCCTTTGCTGTGAAGCCCCTAAATAAGATCTGGTGCAACCAACTACCTTCAGAAGTCACATAATTAGTTAAATAAAGTCCACCTGTGTGCAATCTAAGTGTCACATGATCTGTCACATGATCTCAGTATATATACACCTGTTCTGCAACACCACTAAGCAAGGGGCACCACCAAGCAAGCGGCACCATGAAGACCAAGGAGCTCTCCAAACAGGTCAGGGACAAATTTGTGGAGAAGTACAGATCAGATTGGGTTATAAAAAAATATCCGAAACTTTGAACATCCCACGGAGCACCATTAAATCCATTATTAAAATATTGAAAGAATATGGCACCACAACAAACCTGCCAAGAGAGGGCCACCCACCAAAACTCACGGACCAGGCAAGGAGGGCATTAATCAGAGAGGCAACAAAGAGACCAAAGATAACCCTGAAGGAGCTGCAAAACTCCACAGCGGAGATTGGAGTATCTGTCCATAGGACCACTATAAGCCGTACACTCCACAGAGCTGGGCTTTACGGAAGAGTGGGCAGAAAAAAGCAAGTGCTTAAAGAAAAAAATAAGCAAACACGTTTGGTGTTCGCCAAAAGGCATATGGGAGACTCCCCAAACATATGGAAGAAGGTACTCTGGTCAGATGAGACTAAAATTGAGCTTTTCAAGGAAAACGCTACATCTGGCACAAACCCAACACCTCTCATCACCCCAAGAACACCATCCCCACAGTGAAGCGTGGTGGTGGCAGCATCATGCTGTGGGGATGTTTTTCATCAGCAGGGACTGGGAAACTGGTCAGAATTGAAGGAATGATGGATGGCGCTAAATACAGGGACATTCTTGAGGGAAACCTGTTTCAGTCTTCCAGAGATTTCAGACTGGGATGGAGGTTCACCTTCCAGCAGGACAATGACCCTAAGCATACTGCTAAAGCAACACTCGAGTGGTTTAAGGGGAAACATTTAAATGTCTTGGAATGCCCTAGTTAAAGCCCAGACCTCAATCCAATTGAGAATCTGTGGTATGACTTAAAGATTGCTGTACACAAGCGGAACCCATCCAACTTGAAGGAGCTGGAACAGTTTTGCCTTGAAGAATGGGCAAAAATCCCAGTGGCTAGATGTGCCAAGCTTATAGAGACATACCCCAAGAGACTTGCAGCTGTAATTGCTGTAAAAGGTGGCTCTACAAAGTATTGATAGTTATGCACGCTCAAGTTTTTTTTCTTCTTCTTATTTCTTGTTTGTTTCACAAGAAAAAATATTTTGCCACTTCGAAGTGGTAGGCATGTTGTGTAAATCAAATGATATAAACCCCCCAAAAATCCATTTTAATTCCAGGTTGTAAGGCAACAAAATAGGAAAAATGCCAAGGGGGGTGAATACTTTCGCAAGCCACTGTAAATACACACACACATGCACACACACACACACAGAGGGTGTTTCTCAATATGCATACTACCGTTCTCCACACTCTCATGCTCCGAGTGCATTCCCTGAAGACGTTCTCTTGGGTATGTTCTTGTGAGAACAAGAGTGTGGAGAACACATAAAACATTACATTTGAGAAGCACTCGCACTCCCCCTACTGTATTACCTCACGCTTCACCTCCCCATTCACTGAACCTTCTTCCAGCCAGGACAATGGCAATAGTGACAAAACAAGATATAAAAAAAGCAACCGTTTTACTTCATAATTATCAGCTAGCTATATGTGAATCATAATAAACTAGCTAGCCAGCAAGTTTATCAGGCAAAAATTACCTAAAATTAATGTTATGCAAGTTAGATGTCAATTCTTTGTGGGTAGCTAGCAAGCAATTCTTCATGGCTATCTAGCTAGCTAACAGTAGTAGCTAGCCAGTTAGCTCTATTGATTTACTATGGGCTTGCGATCTACGCATTCTACAGTGGGTATTGTAGGCAAGTAAACATGCCAAAATTAACACAGTATGTATTTATTAACGTATCAAGATACAATATTGTTGTCAGGCAACATTTAATTCCGAAGTGTGAATATATTCTCTCTCGCTTCAGCTCAAATAATGACCGGCATTGATTTTTAGAAATGTTGCTTAGTTTTCTTACGTGGTTGCGTCATATTTCTGTACATACTTTCCACTGAAGCTTGCATCGATTCATGCTCTCCGTTTCACATAATTTAATTGCTCTAAATTGCGTGCTCGGAGCACAGTAGTATGCATATTGAGAAACACCCACACACTGCCTAGCCTATATCAGCTCTGGCAGATCCTTTAAACTGTAGAATGAGAGTGTTGTTTAATCAGGCATTACAATATGATATGTCTCTAAACACACACACACACAGAGAGAGAGAGAGAGAGAGAGATTAGGTGGGTGCTTACATTTGTGTGTATTATGTGTGAATTTTTTTTTTTTTTGCATATCCCATTCCCCCATGAGACACCTTTCGGTTACTGGCCCAACGCTCTTACCGCTAGGCTACCTGCTGCCCCAAATGCAGTTAACCTGGGACCACTTGATCTGCAGTCAAATGCTCTACCACTGAGCTGTACCCCCTCTCTGAGAGAAAGAGAGAGAAAGTGTTGTAATTTTTCACCATATTCAGCATCAGTAATGATGTGTGTGAGCTCCATCTCCCTCTTTCTGTCAAATTGAAATTCAGATTGCTTTACTGGCATGAAATACAATTTGTAGATATTACCAAAGCAGTATAGTGGTACAGCATTTCAGTAAATACAGTACAATGTAATGAGGATAATGAAATACAGTTACTTTTAGTAGGAATAATAATAATAATAGTACATATAATCATGTATACATTACTGCTGTTGTATTGCGTAATCTTCGGTCAGGATATGGCAATCATATACATATCTGGCAGTAATATTTGCGGTTTCTCCCTCACCCAGAATAATTCCCAGCTTTGTCATTAGTAAATGCACAGAGGTTGGGAATTGATTGAGATATTTTCTTGAAAAAATATTCTCTTATTTGGGAGTATTTCTCTCTCCCTTTCTCAAACTTGCTTGCTGTTTCTACCACTGACACATATGCATATAGTCACAACAAAATGCCACCCAACACACAAGTACAGTGTGTGTTTAGTAATGCACTGCAGAATTGTGCTTTTTCTCCCTCTCTCTCTCTCTCTCTCTCTCTCTCTCTCTCTCTCTCTCTCTCTCTCTCTCTGTCTAAGCCTATGTCACGCCCTGACTCTGGGGACTCGTATATGTGGAGTCAGGGTGTATGTTCTATGTTGTGTATTTCTATGTTGATATTCTATTATGTGTAGATCTATGTTGGCCGGTGTGGTTCCCAATCAGAGGCAGCTGTAGCTCGTTGTCTCTGATTGGGGACCATACTTAGGTAGCCTATTGGCACTAGTGGGTTGTGGGATCTTGTTCCGTGTTAAGGTATGTTGTGTTGTGCTGCCTTGGACGTCACGTTTCGTTTGGTTTGTTATTTTGTCGTTGTGTTTGATATTTAATAAACATGTACGCATATCACGCTGCGCCTTGGTCCGTCCCGTCTGTAAACGAACGTGACAGCCTAACAGTTTATTATTCACTGTGCTTAGATCAGATTAAGATGATCTTTCTATTTCTATAGCCGCTCTTTTCTCACGCCCGAATCCCATCACGTCACACTCAACTCTTTCTCTGCTTCTCTGACATTAGTTATCCATGTTTTTCCTCCCATATGAGACAGACAACTGAGTGATGTCCTTGTGTTGTTTATGTGGCAATAGGAATGTGTTAATTGGCAGCACTTGAAAATTGTTGGGTCGTTTGGAAGAGTTTTGTGATGTACAATATGTTAAGGACAACTCTGGTTGAAGGGCAGAATAGCTTTGAGAGTTGTGTTGGACATACAGGTGTAGGATCTTTATTTGAGCCAGTTCGCTACACCAGCAACATGATCCTGCAGCAACAGGAAATGTGAATTAATATGTGGATTATAATTAATTTACTTTTTTAGTAAGGGAAAATCAAGTCTGACATTTCAAAGTGGAAATTACAGACTTCAGAAGCCTTTTTTTATAACCTGAAATACAAATATAAACATCCTGCATTGCAGGAAAGTTCACCTGCAACAGGGTGATCAAATTAAGATCCTACATCTGTAGCTGTGTGACAGTGGGGTTTAGCTTTGTGGACTGAGAATGAAGTGCAGCTTTAGGCTTCAGCTGGAAGATGCCGTAGCTTTGGTTATAGAACGTCTCTGGTTGGTGGGGAACTACAGTATAGCTGTTGGTGACAAGGGGCTTTCTCTACTCACCCTCTCCTGATTCACTTCAGTTTAGATTAACTAACATCAGCTTGAGGGGGAATAACTACTGCAGCCCAATTACTGGGTGTTCAGGGCTTTATTATCTTGCATGCAAATATTAGAATGCAATTAAATTGTTGTGGAGGTTATTGCCAAATATGAATGTTTTTATACGACAGAGATAGATATTATCGTGAAGTCTTTTACTCAGTTGACTTTTGCCCCTCCAAACTGCCTCTCAGGCTCTTAAACTCCTCAGCCAGAGTTATGACACACTTCACTCAGAAGAGTCTTTCACACACACACACACACACACACACACACACACACACACACACACACACACACACACACACACACACACACACACACACTGCCTAGCTAACAATGAGGAATGGCATGGACTCCTGCCTTTGTTTCCACACTCATATATACGGCCTCATTTCATCAGCTTAAAACCTCATTTAAACAGGCCTAATGACTCTTCCTAATGTCCGGGCGTAGCCGCAATATTGGGGCTATTCTCACTAGCAATGTCCTCTGCATTCTTATTGTACATCTCCATTATGAGAGCTAGTCTCCAAGGAGAAAACAACCTATTTATTGTTCTAGCAACTCTGCAGATTAATAGCTTCTGTGGTGTAACCTAGACATCTTGGCTGGCATTAGCAGTATTACATTCTGAGGGTTTTTTCCAAGAATATATATTGTCATAAGTTATGAAATATATTTTTTGGGTAAGATGTCACAATATACTGAATATACTCTCAGCACGCTTTTTGTATCCTTTTCAGAAGTGATATGTCGTGAATGTTCTACCTTAATTGCCATTTATCAATTTCATAATATTTCTCTCGTCAAATCAATAATGTCTCTGTACTCTGCTCCCTGCGGCAATGTTCTAGACCTCAGACCTGACTGACTGAAAGGTCAGGGAAATGCTACGGCTGAAATCCATTTGACAGTCAGTTCATAAAAAAGTCTACACAGTGCGTCGGGACTTAGAAAAGCAGCACTTCCATTTATTCTCACACAATCAGATATAATAGGACCATTCCTGTGCCATTAACCGGCTCCCTCTGTCACCCGATGACACCATTGAGTGTGCAAGTAGTCCCCCCTTAGACGACAGGATGAAACCCCAGCACATGGACTTGGCACCTGCAACCTAAAGGACCAACCAAGGATCAATTTAAATACAGAACAATTCCCTGCCGCGTTAATATAAGTCAATACCTGGACACAGTCTTCCTGATGTCGTCGTTACTAATGGTTACAGTTGGCCTGCCGTTACAGGAAGCCTGCTTGTAAAAGTAGGATGTAAGAAGCAGCACATATGTGACAGGAAATCAATGGGCTCTGATAGGGACACAAAGTTGACAGCTCAATAAGCTTAGGTAGGAGGATATTCCCTCCTCTCTCTGTTACAACATCACATTTCTACAAGGGACTTAGCAGCTGTACCAGGCCAGCCTCAGATTACATGCCGTTGTCAACAAGTGTATATACAGCAGGAGTAGGCAACCCTGTTCCTGGAGTGTCGCAAGTACTGCAGGATTTTGTTCCAACTAGGCACCACACCTGACTAATTGATCAGTTCAGTGATGGCCTAAATTCAACACGCCTGGTCTTCCAGGTCGGTTAAATCAAAAACATGACGTGCCTGCGGGCACTCCAGGACCAGGGTTGCCTACCCCTGGTATACAGGGAGGGTAAGGTCATGGAAATGTGTGTGTGCGAGTGCTCGCACTGGGTCTTTGAATGGCAGCATTTCTTGTGCGTGATTGTGAATGTGTCCATTTTAATAGCAGGCCCTTACTTACCAATCTCTTATTTATTATTGGAGTTTAGTACTTCAAATAGTCATGCATGTGGAATAATGATATTCAATAATGTCAGTGTACAGGTAACTGCCAAAATAATGGAAACACTTGAGTATATGAGGGATACAAAGTACAGTATATATACAAAAGTATGTGGACATCCCTTCAAATTAGTGGATTCGGCTATTTCTGCCACACCCGTTGCTGATGGGTGTATAAAATCGAGCACACAGCCATGGAATCTCCATAGACAGACATTGGCAGTAGAATGGCCTTACTGAAGAGCTCAGTGACTTTCAACGTGGCACCGTCACAGGATGCCACCTTTGCAACCAGTCAGTTCATCACATTTCTGCCCTGCTAGAGCTGCCCCGGTCAACTGTAAGTGCTGTTATTGTGAAGTGGAAACGTCTAGGAGCAACAACAGCTCAGCCGCAAAGTGATAGGCCACACAAGCTCACAGAACGGGACTGCCGAGTGCTGAAGCGCGTAGCGCATAAAAATAGTCTGTCCTCGGTTGCTACCCTCACTACCGAGTTCCAAACTGCCTCTGGAAGCATCGTCAGCACAAGAACTGTTCGTCGGGAGCTTCATGAAATTGATTTCTATGGCCGAGCAGCCACACAAGCGTCGGCTGGAGTGGTGTAAAGCTCACTGCCATTGGACTCTGGAGCAGTGGAAACGCGTTCTCTGGAGTGATGAATCATGCTTCACCATCTGGCAGTCTGACGGACTAATCTGGGTTTGGCGGATGCCAGGAGAATGCTACCTGGCCGAATGCATAGTGCCAACTGTAAAGTTTGATGGAGGAGGAATAATAGTCTGGGGCTATTTTTTATGGTTTGGGCTAGGCCCCTTAGTTCCAGTGAAGGGAACTCTTAACACTACAGCATACAATGACATTCTAGATGATTCTGCTCTTCCAACTTTGTGGCAACAGTTTGGGGAAAGCCCTTTCCTGTTTCAGCATGACAATGTCCCTGTGCACAAAGCGAGGTCCATACAGAAATGGTTTGTCGAGATCAGTTTGGAAGATCTTGACTGTCCTGCATAGAGCCCTGACCTCAACCACATCGAACACCTTTGGGATGAATTGGAATGCCGACTGCGAGCCAGGCCTAATCGCCCAACATCAGTGCCAGACCTCAGTAATGCTCTTGTGGCTGAATGGAAGCAAGTCCCCGCAGCAATGTTCCATCATCTAGTGGAAAGCCTTCCCAGAAGAGTCCTGTGTAGTTCCGTTTGCATTGCCAGGGTTGTGGGTTCGTTTCCCACGGGGGACCAGTATGAAAAAAATTAATTATTATGCACTCATGTAAGTCGCTCTGGATAAGAGCGTCTGCTAAATGACTAAAAAAAAATTAAAAATAAAAGAGTGGGACCAACTCCATATTAATGCCCATGATTTTGGAATTATATGTTCGACGAGCAGGTGTCAACATACTTTTAGTCATGTAGTGTATATTGAAAGCAGGTGCTTCACCCAGGTGTGGTTCCTGAGTTAATTAAGCCGTTAACATCCCATCATGCTTACGGTCATGTATAAAAATGCTGGGCAGGCCATTCTTTTGGCTACCATGGCTATGCCCCCATAGGATGGCATTGCCTCCATCCACAGTGCACGAGTGGTCACTGAATGGTTTGATAAGCAGGAAAACGATGTAAACAATATGCCATGGCCGTCTCAGTCACCTGATCTCAACCCAATTGAACACTTATGGGAGATTATGGAGCAGGGCCTGAGACCACCATCAACAAAACACAAAATTATGGAATTTCTTTTGGAATCCCTCTGATAGAGTTCCAGACACGTAGAATCTATGCCAAGGCGCACTGAAGCTGTTCTGGCCCAACACCCTACATTATGTTGATGTTTCCTTTATTTTGGCAGTTACCTACAGTACCAGTCAAAGGTTTGGACACACCTACTCATTCCAGGGTCTTTCTTTATTTTTACTATTTTCTACATTGTAGAATAATAGTGCAGACATCAAAACTATGAAATAACACATATGAAATCATGTAATAACCAAAAAAGTGTTAAACAAATTGAGATTTTTCAAAGTAGCCAACTTTGCCTTGATGACAGCTTTGCACACTCTTGGCATTCCCTCAACCAGCTTCATGAGGTAGTCACCTGGAATGCATTTCAATTAACAGGTGTGCCTTGTTCAAAGTTAATTTGTGGAATTTCTTTCCTTCTTAATGCGTTTGAGCCAATCAGTTGTGTTGTGACAAGGTAGGGGTAGTATACAGAAGATAGACCTATTTGGTAAAAGACCAAGTCCATATTATGGCAAGAACAGCTCAAATAAGCAAAGAGAAACGACAGTCCATCATTACTTTAAGACATGAAGGTCAGTCAATCCGGAGTTACCTCTGCTGCAGAGGATAAATTCATTAGAGTTAAATGCACCTCAGATTGCAGCCCAAATAAATGCTTCACAGAGTTCAAGTAACAGACACATCTCAACATCAACTGTTCAGAGGAGACCGCATGAATCAGGCCTTCATGGTCGAATTGCTGCAAAGAAACCACTACTAAAGGACACCAATAAGAAGAAGAGACTTGCTTGGGCCAAGAAACACGAGCAATGGACATTAGACCGATGAAAATCTGTCCTTTGGTCTGATGGTTCCAACCGCCGTGTCTTTGTGAAACGCAGAGTAGGTGAACGGATGATCTCCGCATGTGTGGTTCCCACCGTGAAGCATGGGGGAGATGGTGTGATGGTGTGGGGGTGCTTTGCTGGTGACACTGTCTGTAATATATTTAGAATTCAAGGCACACTTAACCAGCATGGCTACCACAGCATTCAGCAGCGATACGCCATCCCATCTGGTCTGCGCTTAGTGGGACTATCATTTGTGTTTCAACAGGACAATGACCCAAAACACACCTCCAGGCTGTGTAAGGGCTATTTGACCAAGAAGGAGAGTGATGGAGTGCTGCATCTGATGACCTGGCCTCCACAATCACCTGACCTCAACCCAATTGAGATGGTTTGGGATGAGTTGGACCGCAGAGTGAAGGAAAAGCAGCCAACAAGTGCTCAGCATATGTGGGAACTCCTTCAAGACTGTTGGAAAAGCATTGCTCATTAAGCTGGTTGAGAGAATCCCAAGAGTGTGCAAAGCTGTCATCAAGGCAAAGGGTGGCTACTTTGAAGAATCTAAAATATCAAATATATTTTGATTTGTTTAACACTTTTTGGGTTACTACATGATTCCATATGTGTTATTTCATAGTTTTGATGTCTTCACTATTATTCTACAATGTAGAAAATAGTAAAAAATAAAGAAAAACCCTTGAATGAGTAGGTGTTCTAAAACTTTTGACTGGTACTGTACCTGTATTTGTGCTCCATTGAATTATATATTCTAGGATATGTCACTGCATCATGTTTTATTGATGTCATGCCCTTATCTATCACGTGTGTGTGTTTGTGTGTGTGTGTGTGTGTGAGAAAGTAAAAGTGAGAGGCAGCAGAAGGATGAGAAGAGGGTCATCTAAAAGAGTAGAGGGGGAATGAGAGAGGAATGGAGGATGCTAGAGGCAAGAGAAGCGTGACGAACCGAGGGCTAGGAGAAAGGGAGTAGACGTAAGGACAGTAAGGACGAGGGACATTTCAGAGTGCCCAGTGCAAAATATCACTGCAACAGTATTTTTCTGTCGTATTTTTGATTAGCCCAACATTATTTATGATGAGCAGCCCTTTCAAAGCTGTAACATTTTCAGCTATATCGCTCAGAGCACCTGAACTATTACTAGAGGTTATAAAGTGGTAATAAGTTATTAATGTGAAAGAAAGTACCAATGTCTGTAACAATATAAAATGATTATCCAGTATTTGATTTGATTTGTAAAGACATTCTGAGATTTTTTTTAATGTATTACTCTCTCACTAAGGGTATGATCGTTATTTTTGATTGAGGGATACCTGGAGGTATTCGGACCTCTTTAAAATTAAAACGGATGGCCCTTCCCCTGAAGAAAATATATTTTTACCTGGCCCTCCCCGAGCGTTTGGACAAAAAACATGTAACCCTCCCCTTCCAAAATTACAATTAAAGCAAAATAGCAGCGAATATGAAATCCCTTTTTAGTAGGCTATCATTGTTGCAGCCGTGATTTCTATCAAATCAACCCGTGGTTGAGAACCACTGCTGTATTCATACCATCTTCATGTAATCCACTAGAAGATGGCATTGACCAATTTAAGCGTTAAGGGCCGTCCACACCAACTATAACGATAAATGATGCGTAACTATAAAATGTTGGCAAGCATCCGCACTAGAGGAAAGTGTATCGTTCTACAGCCTGTCAATCAACTGATCAAAGCATCCTACTGCACTATTAATAAGGTGGTAACACAGACCATTCATCAGTGCTTCAGGGTGTGTTCATTATCATCGTGACAACTGCAAATAATCCTTCAATGTACGCTACATGTAGCCTAATGAAAAATATTATATAGAAACTCGTATTTAAAATAAATGTAGAAATTCAACAACAAACAATGTTTTGCATGTTCATCTCTTACATCATGTAATTCCCTGCCTCGTTGCTCAAGTGGTTTGCAAGTGATTTCCATTTTTCTAATGGATGTCAATTCGTTTGGATCTTTTTCACTGTGCTCATCACTGTCTGTCATGTGCTTTCCCCGACAGTTCATTTGGCCTATTTTATATTCAGCAATTAGCAAGAGCAAGCTCCACGAAAAGGCTATTAGGCCTAGTATAAAAAATGCAACAAAAATAATCTCATATAGCTTTTGTAGCTTAGTTTTTCCTGAGATTTCATGAGAAGAGGAATAGCGGAGAGGCTTGCGTCCGTAGCCTATAGCCTATTGCGCACGGGAATAGCTGGAAGAGAGAGTCTAGAGTTGTGTAGCCGAAGAAGCTAGGCCTACGTTTTTATTCTACCTAGCCTATAACAACACAGTGCAATGAGGAATGTATTGTTGTTATCAAGTTAGTACACAATTATTGGCTAGGGCTGTAAACTGCAGTGATGTAGGCTAATTTGAACATTTGTTTTGTGTACATTTTATTAGGATCCCAATTAGCTGTGGCGATTGCAGCAGCTATTCTTCCTGGGGTCCACACAAAACATGAAACATGACATAATACAGAACATTAATAGACAAGTACTGCTTAAGGACATAACTAAATGCATTTAAAACGTCACACATAGCTGGTGGGGTAAGTGCATGTGTCTGCTGTGTGTAAGTTGAATATGCAAGCAATTTGGAATTTCAACACATGCACTTAATGCTTCTTCTAAAAACAAAGTGATGCAGTCAGTCTCTCCTTTACCAAGAGAGACTAGCATGCATAGTACTAATATTAGCCCTCTGATTACAGTAAAGAGCAAGACAATAACCGCAATAACAGTCCTGTTGAATGCTTCATGCCGAAATAACTACATAACATCAAATCAAATTGTATTTATAAAATGCGCCGAATACAACTGGTGTAGACTTTACCCTGAAATGCTTGGTTACTAGCCGATCCCAACGATGCAGAGATTTCCGAGTTCCCAGTTGTTTTGAATGTGGCATTTCTACCTCTGTTCTTGTTGCGCAGTAGCGCCCCATGTCATCACTACAAGCGCTATTTTATTCGCCAGATACTCTACACGTCCACGTTCTGGATACGCCAAGCACAAAGATTGACTGATCGAACAGCCAAAGGAAAAGTAATAGTGAAATGCTGAGAGAGAGCCTTAGTTACACATATTGAATTCAATACGTAAATTCTAAAATGCTGACAAATATGGACATTTAATCGATTACAAATCACATGGCCCTCCCCTGGTCAAAAATAAATACTAAACCCTCCCCCTGACTGAAATTGAAAAAGCATGACCTTTCCCCATTTTCCTCCGGGTAACAATTACGTAAATTTCCCTAAGGAAGATATTTCAAAGGGGTGTAGATTTAGCCTCAGAGTGCTGTTGTTACCTTCTGTTTACCTTTCAGACTGATTGTTTCCTCTTATTCTTAAGTAGAAATCTAATTATGCATGATTGAGCTCCGAAAACAATTAGCAGTCGTCTGTGTTTTTGAGGTAAATTATAAAATCAAGGACGACGTGATGTTTTTCAGTGTTCTAAAGTTCTATTTATGAAGACCTAACTAAAGGGAAAGATTGAAGTATCAATTGTTTGTATCTGTGCCAAAGCCAAGTCTCTGTCAGTGAACCATAGAGTTTAGGCAGAGTGTTGATTGCTGGCACAAGGCAAGGTGGGAGGTAAATAGGACAGATCTGTGATTTCCTCCAGCTTGTAGATTAATGGGAAAAAACAAACGGATGCCAGCAAACAGGAAACACATTGCAGTTTGATTCCCATGCCATGCCTCTAATCAGACCTCACTAGATATAATCAGAGAAGATAGTCAGCAACTCTTGCTACTGTAGGACAAAGGAAGTGTTTCTGCAAATGTCTTCTTTAGTGTATTTCATACTTCACTACACAACTCTTGGCTGTTGTTGCTCCAAAGCCGAATCACCCCAGACTGACGAATAGATGGTTGGGGTAGCAAGATGGCTGACAAACAAAGGAAGAGGAAGTGTGTGAAAACTCACAGGCTTTTACTGTATAGACACATGACATTGATTTACCACCTTCGTATCGATCTGTGTTCAAGGTCTAGTAACAATACCTTTTCAGGGTTTCTCCATGATTGTATCAAGATATCAACCCTGTGACTATTCTGTCCGCTGCAAGTCGTCTTGAGGAATTGATATTTATGGATTTCTTTCTTTGTCGTACGATTCCCATATTGAGTTCTGCTGATATTAGGCATATTCACTAAAGGAATAAGTTGCACAGGCAGGAAAATGGCGACCATCGAAAACAGATAAATAAATAATGATAAAAGGAATATTAGCTGAGTCAAGCAAATCGTAAAGTAATTTGCGGAATGAGAAAATCACCAGTGTAGTGAGCAAAAAAATCTGTGTTTGCAATTTTTGTCTGCATTGTCCTGAGGCCCTTTCAGCAGAAATAAAGGCCACACATAATTCAGCCTGCTTTCCTGCAGATACTTTTTTTGTACGTTTCACAGGATGCAACATACAAAGGTGTTTTCTTTAGGTCAAAGTAAATGGGGCACATTACATTATAAAAAAGCTGGGGGAAAATGTCTTTATTTTACCTGTCAATAGCCACTCTCCATACAGTACATGAAGCCTGAAATGAGTTTTACCATCTGGATAAAACTGAATTAGCATTTGAAAAAGAGAAACGCTGGGCCTAAGCAGCAGAAGCACATTCAGGGGCAAATGAAAGACGCACAAAAAAAAAAAAGATCTTCCTTGGTTGTCTGTTAAAATGTCTCCTCAAATAAACCCAAGGTCTGTTTTTACCTCATGTATACCTTCAAACCAAGGACTGTGTTTCAGTTGAGTGTTGGGGGGTTTAATGATGCGGCTTATTCCTCCAGTATACTCTACCCCTGGCTGTGTGTGTAGGGTGTGTGCTGGGTGTGGATACTCCCTCTGTGTGTGTCTCTGTGCTAGCCAGCCTGGCTGTACAGATGTATGTCTGACACTCCCTTCGCTGGACTGTTGACTGACCACTTCATCTTCTGGGACCACTTCATCTCTGCCCCCTCACACACACACGCCCTGGGGAGCAGAAAACACACACACACTGATGAAGATGGGTCGAAGCGTTGTCAAAAGAAACACATTCGGGAATACACAGTATATTTCAGTGTGTGTATTTCTCTCTTTTGCTGATTAACTCAGACTGAGCCATTCAGAAATCACAAATATCTCAGAATACAGACACACAAGCTGACATTCAACACTGTTGCAGTTGTTAATATGTGTCTTTTTATTACAATTTGTATTTTTATTTCACTCAATGGTCATGCTGCTGCTCCCCCAATGGTCATTCCACCCCATTCCCTCAACAGTCTTTACTTTGCCTCCACCCCAATGGACATTTATTAATTCATCACTGCTACAGTCATGATGTATATAGTGCTATTTCTATTTCCATTGTTGTTTTTTTTATTACCATTTTCATTATTTTATTTCACATGTTGGAGCTCGGAGCCTAAGATTTTCACTGTACCCTACAATCACACCTGCAACCCTGTACATGTGACTAGTAAACGATCTGAATCTGAGGACTGTCTCCACTCTCGTTGATGCGGTCTGTTTTGGTCAGCAAGACGGAATAGTTTGGATTGTATCAAATGAACAGCAAGCAAAATTGTGTTGGATTTAGTTTTTGCCCTTCAGTGAAAGGCAGCATAGCTACTTCCACTACTATATAGTCCCTGAGGAGTTTGATTTGACAGTGCTGTTCTATAAGTCTGTTCTTTTTCGACGCTGTATGAGAATACTGGATCATTACTGTATATCTGGATGGTATCTTCCTCTCTGGGAAAAGGGCTTGGTGTGTAGACAGTGAGATGTTAGAGATGTACTACCTGATATAAGATACTGAGCCTTATATTCTCAGATGGAATTAGCTGATAATTATCTCTGGCGTACTTGTATACTAGTATTGACAAATGCCTGACATAAGATATTGGGGTTCTTATCTTTCCATTTAATTGCCTGTTAATTTCACCTGACTCAATCTTATTGACGTACGCAAGAAAAAGGACGGCATGTAGCTTTTTCAGTTACAGACTTAATTGGATGAAACATACAGACCTTTTCATTGGCTGGTTTGTCGGGAATATGACATCACCATTCCGAGCATTGGCTTGTTTCCTGTGTCTGTCCACTGCTTCCAGCTTCTCAGTCCTACAGGTCTCTCTCTCTCTCTCTCTCTCTCTCTCTCTCTCTCTCTCTCTCTCTCTCTCTCTCTCTCTCTCTCTCTCTCTCTCTCTCTCTCTCTCTCTCTCTCTCTCTCTCTCTCTCTCTCTCTCTCTCTCTCTCTCTCGCTGTACAATATAAAGGAAGACAGAGAAAATACTCATGGTTTTAACAGGGTTAATTTTTGTCTTGTACCCAAGTAATCTGCATGCTTATTTGTACAAACTGATTCATAATCTGTGACTCACTCACGACTCCCCACAATTTATTTGCTTGATTAAACTTTCCATAATGAATAGTCTCTATATTGTCAGTGGCTGAGGGACCTTGTATTGTCACCACCAGCTGCGTCCAGTTTTTTTTAACAGGGTGGGACGTGTTAGAAATTGTTTGAAATGGCGTGTAGATTGAATGCGATTTAAAACTGTAACGTCACCCACTGGAAAGTCATTTTAAGCCCCCCATTGTTCTTAATGCCATCAAATTAGTTATTGAAATTAATATCATACTGACTGATTAAAAGCTACCCGACTAATTACTCAATTAAGATAATACCTACCCACCCATCCATAAAGGAAGAGTGCTTTAAATGGCAGCTAAATCGACTGTTCTAAAGCCATTTTTAGAACGGCCAGTGGCTCAGACCTCAAAGAAAATTGTACTGTATGTATCTGACACACACATACACTACCGGTCAAAAGTTTTAAGGGTTTTACTTTATTTTTACTATTTTCTACATTGTAGAATAATAGTGAAGACATCAAAACTATGACATAACACATATAGAATCATGTAGTAACCAAAAAAGTGTTAAACAAATCAAAACATATTTCAATTAACAGGTATGCCTTCTCAAAAGTTAATTTGTGGAATTTCTTTCCTTCTTAATGCATTTGAACCAATCAGTTGTGTTGTAACAAGGTAGGGGGGGGTATACAGAAGATAGCCCTATTTGGTAAAAGACCAAGTCCATATTATGGCAAGAACAGCTCAAATAAGCAGGTCAGTCAATTTCAAGAACTTTGAAAGTTTCTTCAAGTGCGGTCGCAAAAACCATCAAGCGCTATGATGAAACTGTTTCTCATGAAGACCGCCACAGGATAAGTACATTAGAGTTACCAGCCTCAATAATTGCAGCCCAAATAAATGCTTCACAGAGTTCAAGTAACAGACACATCTCAACATCAACTGTTCAGAGGAGACCGTGTGAATCAGGCCTTCATGGTCGAATTGCTGCAAAGAAACCACTACTAATGGACACCAATAATAAGAAGAGACTTGCTTGGGCCAAGAAACACGAGCAATGGACATTAGACTGGTGGAAATTTGTCCTTTGGTCTGGAGTCCAAATTTGAGATTTTTGGTTCCAACGGCCGTGTCTTTGTGAGACGCGGTGTGGGTGAACGGATGATCTCAGCATGTGTATTTCTCATCGTAAAGCATGGAGGAGGAGGTGTTATGTTGTGGGGGTGCTTTGCTGGCTCCGAGCTGTCGAAATGTCTTAGCCCCGGAATTTCAATGGAAGTCCATTCCCCTTCAGTCGTTTGCCTGGGGCTGAGAATTAAGAGTGTGTGTTTCGAGGCCCTCGACGCATGGTGCCCCTAGCCTTCTGTGATTTATTTAGAATTCAAGGCACACTTAACCAGCATGGCTACCACAGCATTCTGCAGCGATACACCATCCCATCTGGCCTCCACAATCCCCCGACCTCATCCAAATTGAGATGGTTTGGGATGAGACGGACCGCAGAGTGAAGGAAATGCAGCCAACAAGTGCTCAGCATATGTGGGAACTCCTTCAAGACTGTTGGAAAAGCATTCCAGGTGAAGCTGGTTGAGAGAATGCCAAGAGTGTGCAAAGCTGTCATCAAGGCAAAGGGTGGCTATATAGATATAAAATATATTTTGATTTGTTTAACACTTTTTTGGTTACTACATAATTCCATATGTGTTATTTCATAGTTTTGATGTCTTAACTATTATTCTACAATGTAGAAAATATTAAAAATAAAGAAAAACCCTTGAATGAGTAGGTGTTCTAAAACTTTTGACCGGTAGTGTACATACATACAGTCACTTGCGCACACACACTTTGTGGGCCAGACTCGCTTCAGTATTCATGGTGACCATTTCAGTAAAATGTCCGTCCCCCCTCTTAGTGAAAGCGATGTGTAGTTGAAAACACACAGACACACAGGTCCATACCTGCCCCAGTGTCTGGAAGCAGAAATACAGAGTGGCCACTGAGTCCCAGTGGCTACAGCAGTGACAGGCGGCAGACATTTTGTTCCCAAACCGCTCGCTACACATCAGCCGAGGTCGCGACCAGACGGTTGTGCGGTGCCACTGTGTCTCTCTCTGGCCCAGCGAGGGGACGAGGCAGGACACATGTCCCCCTCAGCTGTCCTCAGGGACGTGTCCTTATGACACAGGGATGTCTCCTGAGCCCCTCTGTCCAATCACAGATCACACTCCAGGGAACCACAACCAACACTACTACTACTACTACTGCTACTATGGCTGCTGCTGCTGTTGTCTCCCTCAGTCAGAGTGAATGGTTGGTCACACCGCTAGCCTACCAGCTGCCTCGGTTAGTGGTTGGCCACATTTGTAGCCTATCAGCAACTTCAGTCACTGTGAACTTTATTGCTACTTTACAGGACCTTAATTTTTCACAATAACAAGCCAATCTTTTCACAGAGAAAGACTAAAGAAAGGGACTTTTTCTCTAATCAATGTTAGGAGATAAAGGCTTATTCAGGTTTATAACATACCAGATGTTGAAGCAGTGGCAGAGGTAAATAAAGTTGGTGAGGAGGTTGGAGAGGGTGGTGGAGAAGAAAGCAAGTGTCTGCTAGGTGTGAGGACAAGCTCAAGTTCCTCTGGGCACTCATGGGATATTAGGCTCGCCTTCCTTCCCGCTGAAGCCTGTCGGCCTCGCCCCACGACCACGTGCCTGTTTTCCGGAACTTGTGCGTCGAGCCGGGAGCTCCGAGCTGTCGGAATGTCTTAGCCCCGGAATTTCAATGGAAGTCCGTTCCCCTTCAGTCGTTTGCCTGGGGCTGAGAATTAAGAGTGTGTGTTTGGAGGCCCTCGACGCATGGTGCCCCTAGCCTAAAATATCTCCCTCCCTCCGTCAGATCTTTGTTTCAGACTGTTTTTATATTTATTGTGTCTGTCAAGTCGTCTCCCGGTTGGCAGCTGTGGGTCAGTGTTAAGTGTTGGTTTACAGAGGCTGGTTGTGCTGGGCTAACAATAGCCAGGGGTTGACATCACTCTCAATTATCAACTAACATTAACAGAGGCTTGGCAGACCATGAACAAAACAATACATTTACGTACTATAGAGACCCAACTTCAGGTTGTTTTCATTAGTCCAACTGTAAATCCCAATGGTTACATGAAAATGGGTCCAAACCACATCAGATATTATCTAGGCTACTGTAGCATAGTTGAATTACCCACATATACATTTACATTGACATTTTAGTCATTTAGCAGACACTCTTATCCAGAGCGACTTACAGTTAGTGAGTGCATACATTTTTCATACTGGAGTTTATTCTCCTGAAATACCTGTTAACACTTGGGTGCTGATTGTACTGTAACATGAGAGGGGTAATTAGCAAGTAATTGAATTTCCAGAGCTCTTAATGAGATTATGGCATAAACTGTTCATTTATTTAATTACTGAATTTGCATTGTTGTTTCTTAAACATTTATGTATTTTTAGAGAGCCTTATCTGAAGACATGATCACCATTTCACTTCAAATAGTTGGTCAATATTCACCTGCTTCTATGCTGGTATTGTATCTACGACATGAGAAAAGTGAGTGCTACCCTTCTTATATTCATGTTAGAATTGCATCTGCGTGCAGACCTTCGTTGTAATCCGCATTGTCGTAGGTCATACAGTAGTTGATAAGGAAAAAAACGGATTCCGTCCACTATCTACCATGTAGCTGTCATATGGAATACCCTGCCTGTCCAAACTGAACTATAGCGCTGTTCACCATGCCAAGCACCCCTGCATTTTAAAATGGCTTCCAAGATGGAAGAATCCTCTCTTTGTTTACTGGTGAGTTGTTCTGTTCTGCTACAGTGTCATAATAGATTGGACACAGCATCACCAAGCCTAGGCTTCATCCATTCATTCACCATCAGGGTGTGAACAATCCAGAACAAATCCACCACACATTGCAGTGTCACAACATTGTTTTTCACATAGACTGGAGACAGCTGTTTAGGTGAATAATGTCAAGCAGAAAGGAAGCGTTAAGGAAAGGTTAAAAAAGTCTAGACAGGTTTTTCTTCTTTACTGCATTTGTCTTCGCTGTTTTGGGTCAGAGTTCTATATGGATGGATGGTCCACGCTTTTGGTCAGGCAACCAGGAACATCTTTTTTCTTCTTCTTCTTCTCTTCGAGCAACTGAAAATGACATGTTAAAGGAAATGTTATGAGCCTGCATGATGTATGGGTCTTTCTACCTCTGTCGCTCAATCTCTCTCTCCCTCTCTCTTTCTCTCGCCCTCGCTCTTTCTCCCCTGACACAGACTTACCTCCATCACTCTCCACATTCCAGCCATATTCTCTCCATCTCTTTCTCTCTTTCTGGCCATAGGGAAGAAAAAAGTGTGTGTGTGAGCCATTCTACTGCTGTTGAATTGCATTTCCCTGCCTGAGCTACACACTCACAGACACACACGCCGTGATTTGTTTATGGTGTGGAATTACAATGTGTTATTATTTTGCAGTGTACAATATTATGACCAGGCATAGCAACGGTTGTTACTGTTTTTAAAGTTTTGATTATGATTACATTTGTGTACACATATCTCTCCAGAGATGTGGCCTGATTATGTGGGTGTCACTCACACACACACATGCGCACATACACACACACATACACACAAATGCACACAAAGGAGCATTCCTCAGATGCATTTAAACTGAACAATAATGGTCACCACAACCCCGGTTGTGACATGTTTTGTCTGCTTGGCCGTTCATTAATTTATAACCCTGTCAAAATAAATACATTAATAAAGAAACCATATCAATGGCAAGGCTTCATTACCATACAGCCAAACGATATTACACAGAGATCAATGCCAAACAATATTACACAGAGATCAACCTGCCTCTCGCCTTCACGCCTGTGGACAGTTATTTCCTTTCTGCCTATGAAGTGTCACCAACCGAACACACACACACACACACACACACACACACACACACACACACACACACAAACACACAGAGATAAGAGACACACACACACAAAGTCAAGGCAGAATGTAATAAGGGCTGTAGAAGGAGGCTGTTATCTCACTGTGTCTGGCAGATCCTCTGACATTCCTTCTGATTAGCCTCTTACAATGTCATTGTTTCTGACCTGTGCGTGTGTGCCTGGGTGCCCATGTGCGGGTGTGGCACATTCTCAATTTTTCTCCGCTTCAGTCCTCCCCTCTCTCTCTCGGGCTTTCTTCCTTTCTTTCTCATTTCCCGCAGACCTGTTATTAAATCTCCCAGCAGTTTGTTGACGTGATCAGTGTGTGCTGTAAAGTTGCGGCACCAGAGGGACAGACTGTTATAGACATGGACCACTCTCTCCTCCTCCTCTCTCTCCTCCTCCTCCTGATCGTTCTGTCTGACTAGTTATGAACTAATTTCTCAGAGCCCATCCCACGATACAATAGCTAAGGTATATGCTAGCCTACCCTATAGTTAAGCCTTTTGTATATGTGTGTTCCTGCTTCATATGTGTATCGCTCTTTTCTTATTCTGTCTGTTGTATTAGTAGATTGAACAGGAGCCATATCTCTGAGACAGACAAGGGACTGGGTGCAAACACGTAGTCAGGAGAAAACCCAGCTTGTTTGGATGTATGAGGAGACCAGACCAGCCAATCACAGCCTTATGTTCACCAACCAGACCCTTCTCCATGGACCTCTAGGAGAAGGAAGCCAATGACATGCATGGGTGTTTGATACACACACAGTGACGCTGTGTATTATTGGTCGACAATAACACACACACAGTGACAGACAGCTGTCAGTATTGGCCCTTCCCATGTCTTACCTCTGGGGGAAGGCAACCAATAACATGGTAGATGTTCTTTGGTACAGACAGTAACGCTGTCTGCTATTGCTAGACACAAACACACACTCACAGTGACAGCTGTTGGTGTTGGCTGGGCCATGTCAGGGAGAATAGGACGGTGTGTCAGGATGATTATTAGATCTTCTCCTATGGAGTAGTGTCAGTGTGTGGTCAATGTGTCTAGAGGAGAGTACAGTGCCTATCATAAGTATTCATCCCCTTGGATATTTTCACTTTCATGTGGGGTTACAAAGTGGGATTGAAATGGATATAATTGTGAATGTATTTGTCACTGATCTACACAATACTCCATAATGTCAATGTGCAAAGAAAATTCAATAAATGTTAACACATTTATAACTAAAATGTATTGGTTCTATAAGTATTCACCCCCTTTATTATGACAAGCCTAAATACGTTCAGGAGTAAAAATATGCTTAACAAATCACATAATAAGGATTTAACTACAAAGACCAGGGAGCTTTTCCATAGTTTCGCAAATAAGGGCACGGATTGGTAGAACAAAAGAAAAAAAGACTTTGAATATCCCTTTGAGTATGGTGAAGTTATTAATTACACTTTGACTGGTGTATCAATACACCCAGTCACTACAAAGATACAGGCATCCTTCCTATCTGAGTTGCTGAAATGGAAGGAAAACGCTTAGGGATTACTCCATGAGGCCAATAGAGATTTTAAAACAGTTTAATGGCTGTGATGGGAGAAAACTGAGGATGGATCAACATTATAGTTACTCCACAATTCTAACCTAAATGACAGAGTGAAAAGAAGGAAGCCTGGACAGAATATAAATATTCAAAAACATGCATCCGGTTTGCAACAAGGAACTAAAGTAATACTGCAAAAAATGTGGCAAATAAATTAACATTTTGTCCTGAATATAAAGCTTTATTTTTGGGGAAAATCCAACACATCACTAAGTAGCACTCTCCATATTTTCAAGCAGTGTTTTTCAGGATAAAAAGAAAAAGGAATGGAGCTAAGCACAGGCAAAATCCTAGAGGAAAACCTGGTTTAGTCTGCTTTTCACCAGACACAGGGAGACATCACTTTTCAGCAAGACAAAAACTGGCCAAATATACACTGGAGTTGCTTACCAAGAAGACAGTGAATGTTCCTGAGTGGCCTAGTTACAGTTTTGACTTTAATCTGCCTGAAAATATATGGCGAGACTTGAAAATGGCTGTTTCGCAATGATCAACAACCATATTGACAGATCTTGAAGAATTTTGAAAATAATAATGGGCCAATATTGCCTAATCTAGGTGTGCAAAGCTCTTAGAGACATACCCAAAAGGACTCACAGCTGTAATTGCTGGCAAAGGTGTTTCTAACATGTATTGACTCAGGGGGGTGAAAAAAAAGACTATATAAAATAAATATTACAAATACTGAGCTCAAACAAATTGGGAAACTATATTATTTTATGCCAATACAACGGCTCAGAGAAGGAGATTACAAATCAAACAAAATAAAATCTGCATTAACATTCTACTTTTTTAAATTAATCTCTGCTTAAGGAACTGTATTGTGGCCTTCCATGGTTTCCTGTTTCACTGGGGTATAAAATTGAGGGAACACGCATGTAAAATCCATCACCATGGGGAAAGGCAAAGAACTCACAAACGAAAAGAGACAAGTGGTTGTTGAGCTTCATAAATCGGGCATTGGGTACAAAACAATACCTAAAAAATGAAATATACCACTTTCCACTATTAAACTTCCCTGGTAGAGGACGCATGTGTACCTTGTCCCCACGCACATTGAGGAAGATGATTCTGGAGGGAAAGAAAAGTCCAATGGCCACAGTTGGAGAATTACAGAACTTGGTCGCATCTTGGGGTTACCAAATCTCAAATTAAACGCCACCTCCATGCCAATAGGCTCTTTGGAGGGGTTACCAGAAGAAAAATAACTTTATTGAGAGTAACCAACAAATGTAAATGCCTGAAGGATTGGAACTGGGTGCTTTGGTCAGATATGACGAAAATAGAGGTCTTTGGCCACGCACACCAGTGGTGGGTTTGGCGTCGAAAGAAAGATAAATAACCTCATACCTACTGTAAAATATGGTCAAATCAAATCTAATTTTATTGGTCACATATACATATTTAGCAGATGTTATTGCGGGTGTAGCGAAATGCTTGTGGTCCTAGCTCCAACAGTGCAGTAGTATGGTGGATCTTTGATGTTAAGACTTCCACTTTTAACCCAACCGCTCCAAAAGACACACATACAGTGGGGAGAACAATTATTTGATACATATTTTTTACATTTTACATTTTAGTCATTTAGCAGACGCTCTTATCCAGAGCGACTTACAGTTAGTGAGTGCATACATTTTTTTTTTTCATACTGGCCCCCCGTGGGAATCGAACCCACAACCCTGGCGTTGCAAGCGCCATGCTCTACCAACTGAGCTACACGGGGCATGCCGATTTTCCTACTTACAAAGCATATAGAGGTCTGTAATTTTTGTCATAGGTACACTTCAACTGTGAGAGACGGAAAATCCAGAAAATCACATTGTATGATTTTTAAGTAATTAATTTGTATTTTATTGCATGACATAAGTATGTGATACATCAGAAAAGCAGAACTTAATATTTGGTACAGAAACCTTTGTTTGCAATTACAGAGATCATACGTTTCCTGTAGGTCTTGACCAGGTTTGCACACACTGCAGCAGGGATTTTGGCCCACTCCTCCATACAGACCTTCTCCAGATCCTTCAGGTTTCGGGGCTGTCGCTGGGCAATACAGACTTTCAGCTCCCTCCAAAGATGTTCTATTGGGTTCAGCTTTGGAGACTGGCTAGGCCACTCCAGGACCTTGAGATGCTTCTTACGGAGCCACTCCTTAGTTGCCCTGGCTGTGTGTTTCGGGTCGTTGTCATGCTGGAAGACCCAGCCACGACCCATCTTCAATGCTCTTACTGAGGGAAGGAGGTTGTTGGCCAAGATCTCGCGATACATGGCCCCATCCATCCTCCCCTCAATACGGTGCAGTCGTCCTGTCCCCTTTGCAGAAAAGCATCCCCAAAGAATGATGTTTCCACCTCCATGCTTCACGGTTGGGATGGTGTTCTTGGGGTTGTACTCATCCTTCTATTTCCTCCAAACACGGCGAGTGGAGAACAGGAGGGCATCTTAAAGAAAAACTAACAGGTCTGTGAGAGCAGGAATTCTTACTGGTTGGAAGGTGATCAAATACTTATGTCATGCAATAAAATGCAAATTAATTACTTAAAAATCATACAATGTGATTTTCTGGATTTTTGTTTTAGATTCCGTCTCTCACAGTTGAAGTGTACCTATGATAAAAATTACAGACCTCTACATGCTTTGTAAGTAGGAAAACCTGCAAAATCGGCAGTGTATCAAATACTTGTTCTCCCCACTGTACATATACAGGTTTTTGGAGAGATGCAGGGAGTTGCCACACTGGGTGTCCGGGGAGCTGTTGTTGTGGGGGGTTAAGTGCCTTCCTCAAGGGCACAACGGCAGGCAATGGCATCTAGGATTTGATACCAGCAACTTTCCGGTTGCCAGCTCACTTCGCCTCTCTAATTGCTAGGCTACCTGCCGCCCTATGGGGCTGTTTTGCTTCCACTGGTCCTGGGGCCCTTGTTAAGGTCAACGGCATCATGAACTTTACCCAGTAACAGGACATTTTAGCCAGAAACCTGGTTGCTTCTGCCAGGAGGCTGAAACTCTGCCATAAGTGGATTTTTTCTAGGAAGATAATGACCCTAAGCACACATCAAAATCCACAAAGAAATGGTTAATTGACCACAAAATCAACATTTTGCAATCGATGCGGTAAAGAGGTCAATGGAACACAGACCGTGGGGGATAGAAGAAGGATGCCGGATTGGCTCACATTCAACAAATCTGATCTAACAAAGTGGATATTCGTCAAATCTGTCATGATTGATGTATTGTAACAGGCTCACAATGTGGTTACTAAAGTCCAATTTGGATATATTTGGCTGTTTTCGCTGCATAACGTTTAGAGGTTGTCCCATTTCAAGTTTAGAATAAGTGACTGCTAAATGTTAACTCCAGTTCATATAAGCTGGTAGCATAGCTAGCATACAGAAATCAGTGGTGGTAGTCAGTTATTTTTAACTGTAGTGCAGTTGATTGGTGACAATGACATGAACATGTATTGGGGGTTGACATCCATACAAGCATTATACTCCGATACATATATACATACAGTATAAACAATAACCTAAATGTTGGCTAATTTTGCTTGGGGGCAATGAGGAGATTCGGGATCTTTCCCGCAAGGCATCTTTCCCCCACGCATTTCAATGGCATATCCATTGTTTTGATCGAGTTCCATTGAACTTTTTTTCAATGGCCATCTCAGTCTCCGAACTTGAACCCCATTGAGAACCTGTTGTTTGAATTGAAGAGGGCAGTCGAAGGATATCAAGGATCTGGAAAGATTCTGTATGGAGGAATGGTCTAAGGTCCCTCACAATGTGTTCTCCAATCTCATAAAACATTATAGAAAAAGGCTAAGTGCCATTATCCTTGCAAGGGGAGAGGGCACAAAGTATTGAATACAGGGGTGGCAATAATTTTGACACCTATCTTTTGGAGAAAAAAAATATTACTTGTTAAACAAAATCACTTTCTCTGAGCAATTGTATTAGTATAAAATATTATAATGTTCAAATGTTTTGGAGCATACAATATAGCTCAGTATTTGTATAATTTATTTTATAGACTTTTTTGCTCATCTTTATCAAGGGTGCCAATAATTTGATAAAACGTTCACATTTTTCTTCCACTGTGACATTAGAGTACTTTGTGTAGATCGTTGGCCAAAAATGTCAATTTTAAATCAATTTTAATCACACTTTGTAACACAATGAAATCCGAAGAAATCAAAGGGGTTGAATACTTACAGTTTGATAAGCACTGTATGTGAGTGTGTGTTGGGATTTTCTCCATTGGACAGAATGTTCAGTTATGTTTGTGTGATTGCCACTCAAACATTATTGAGAGGAAGGACAACTGATGAATAGATTCATTAAAGCTGAAATCCGCGATGGGTGAAACCGCGCCACTGGTCGCCCCCAGGCGCATTTGTTATTGTTTTTGTTTTGAGGAAATGAGCATCCAGCAAAAAAAATCATGGTACATACTCTGCTGTTCTAGCTCACACGCAATGATGTCAGAGGGAAAAAAAACATTGTTGTTTGAAGTAACATCTTTGTTGCTGTAATTTCACAAAAAGGATATGGCAGTTTCACCGCTATGGATTGCAGCTTTATAGAACTAGACAATGGATTCAGTTGTGCGTGTGCGCGCGTGCGTGTGTGAAAAAGAACAAGCCAAACAGCTAATGGAGTCAGAGTGAGGCGCAACAGCCCGGCTCGGAGGGAGATGGGTAACCATAGCAACATGTATTTTAGTTTGCCACGCCTCTTTAGCACACACATACATACCATCCTGAGAGAACACACTGAGGACAATAGTGTGTGTGGGTGCATGTTTGTGTCTGTGTATTGGTCTGCCATGAACATGTAGCCTACACATATTTAGGAAATAACAAATTCATTAGAACCTCCATACCAAACTTTCAGTATCTTCATGGTGTGTTTTGTTCTTATGTCACGTTCAGTGGAACCCTATGGTAGCTGTTCTGTTTTACATTCTGCTGTATAGTTCTCATCAGGCTGAGGGCAACAGTGGACCTTTTATTGACAAGCACAGAGACCCAGTGGTTTAGTGAATACGGAACAAACCTTGATACTTTTTAGTCTTTCTATTGCTAAACTGTTCATACAAATTGAAATGAACAATGCATTTGGCTTCAGTTTCATCAGGTTGGTTCTCCTACAATGCAGAACATGACTGGGTTGTTTCACAGACAGTCAGGGTTGAAACCTGTCAAAGGATGCTTTAGGTGGTTTGACCAGAAATGTCCTAATGTTCTGTGTGTCTATGTGTGCATCTGTTTGTGCGGATGATACTAAACAAAACTGTCATTTCAGAGTAAGGCAGAGTGTTTTGGGAGAGTGTGGTGTTTATGTGGTTTCAGTGTGTGTGCATGCACACACGTCTGTTCTGTGATGTGTGCTGGGGCCTTCCATGTACAAAGGCTTTGCTAGGGGAAAATCCCCAGCCAGCCAAACAACAAACACAATTTCATCCTATACACAGCAGCTTGCCACCCCAAAAAATTGTTTTGCCTGCACTGTTTCTCTGCTCCTCTCTTCTATCCTTCCTTCACTCTTCCCCCCATCACTCGTTCCCTCTTTTATCATCCCCCCTGCCTGCTGACTGAAGCTCATTTTGTGTTGAGTAGAATTGCAAAGGTAGGGTATATACCTCTAAGTTTACCAGTAAACTACCAAATTTTTTGTAACTTTCAAGGTTTATTTGGAATTTTATCAAACATTTAGTGGCCTTTTTGGGTTCTTCAGATTATCACAGGTGTCTGTATTTCTCTGGCTCTCTATGAAATAATTAAATAAGATGTTTAAAGAAGTAAAAAATAGAATGACCAAGCTGTAAAACATTATCCTAAATACAAACCATCAACTTAGTCAATACCATTGGTGTTTTAATATGAGGGTTTCTGTTTGAAATATCCTTTATATTTATTTTTACAAGTATTTATTTTACTATATATTTGTTGTCAATGTTTCGGCATGAAAAAATTTAAATAGTTGGAAGAGTTGCAGAGTTCATTGAAGTTTCATTAATTAGGCTATTTTCTCTTGGCCATATGGTCTATCCACTAGAAACACATGGACAATATGGACACAGATATATATATTTTTTATACTATATATGATTTTTGAATTTTTTATTAAAGTATAAATTACCAAAGTTACCATAATAATAATAATAATAATATAATATGCCATTTAGCAGACGCTTTTATCCAAAGCGACTTACAGTCATGCGTGCATACATTTTTTTTTTGTGTATGGGTGGTCCCGGGGATCGAACCCACTACCTTAGCGTTACAAGCGCCGTGCTCTACCAGCTGAGCTACAGAGGACCACAGATAGATAACATAACATAACATAACAATAGATTTACATAGATTTTCTGTTAATTACCAAAATTACAGAAGATTCTGGTAACTTTAGTAAATTACTGGTAGCTTTGCAACCCTAGTGTTGAGTCAGAGAAACATCTCTCTTGTTTTCTGAGTCAGACTAGAACCATCTGCCACCTGCGATAATGGGTCGCTAGGGAGGAGAGGACCGGCAAACCGGAGACAAACTGAAAAAGAGAGAAAACACAGAGTGTTTCGATACCAACCTGTTTGTCTGCCCACTGCATTATGCCATCTTAATAAACTGAGTGTGTGTTTTTGTGTATTGCATCTCGCCCTTTGCGTCAGTTGGTTGTCATCTTAGACCATCTTCCTGTGATTGATATGTTGTGATGATGATGACAAAAAGTAAACTATGATCACTCTCTCTCTCTCGCTCTCTCTTCTCTACGAGAAATTGTCAATTCTTGACCTCTGAGTTTGTCCTAGTCCAAAATCAGCTCTACTGATTTGTTTCTTTCTAAACTATCTCACTTTCCTCTGTCTTAACCGGACAGGCTTAGAGTTCATCTGACCAAACTTGTCAATCCATGGTCCCCTGTGTGTCATTATGCATTTCACTTATTTTCTTAAGTCTTCTTGTGTTAGACTTGCAGACATCTGATAACAATCTGACATCTCATTGCCTTCTGTTCTGACTCATATCAGGCCTGTCAGATTTTGACTATGAATTGATCAAGTGTTTGAGTCTTTATTGAAGCTGTCTTCTGTTAACGTACTGACGCATCAATGCTATCAGTAGTGCTTTGGCAGCATCTAGCATTTCCACATAGGCACAAACACACACACTTTGACACCTCTTGTGAAGAGTGGTGGGTGATAGCCATCTTTAAGCAAGGAGGAAATATGTGTGAGATGGAATCGATCAGATATGTAAAACTGCACATTAAGTCATATTGAACCAGATGTTTCGATTGTGTGTGTAGTGTAGTGTAGTGGCGGCAGCAGATGGGGTTGGAGTCTGGCGGAAATAAAGCCCTGTCAACGGGAGAGCAGGAGTGTCAATGAGGCAGCAGAATGCATAATAGTATAATAATAATATGCCATTTAGCAGACACTTTTATCCAAAGTGACTTACAGTCATGTGTGCATACATTTTTGTGTATGGGTGGTCCCGGGGATCGAACCCACTACCCTGGCGTTACAAGCGCCGTGCTCTACCAGCTGAGCTACCTCTCCCTATCCCAGTCTGTTGTCCCCACTTGTTTTATAGAGTTCCACCATTGTGCCTGTACCCAAGCAAGCTAAGGTAACTAAACTAAATCACTATATCCCTCTAGCACTCACTTCTGTCATCATGAAGTGCTTTGAAAGACTAGTCAAGGGCCATATCACTTCCACCTTGCCTGACACCCTACACCCACTACAATCCTCTGGTTAGAGATGATCCAATCGCTAATGACTTTGTTTTGTACAACACCCCTCATTGTGACGTCACCACAAATGACTTCAATGATGGCGGTCTCAGACTGAAGTATGTAGCGAACATAGAGAAACGTTCATAATTCAGATCTCTAAATTCATAACATACCAACTGCCTCTAGCAAAACATTTTATTTTTGAGTGTAGGCTCATTTATTTCTGCAACAACACGCTCACTCGTCACAAATTGTAAGCAAGCTAGTTACTAAAGACATGATTGACATTGGGAAAAGAGGGTGGGCTATCAGCTGATTGTTGTAAATCTGCTACTTACCTATATCTGTTTTTTTTACTGATTGTGATATATCTTCAATGCTCTTCAATAATAACTTTATAATATTCATAATCTTCTAACTCAAGATAAATAAATAAAAATAATTTGGTGGGTGCTTGCATTTGTAGTGAGTGTGTATTAATACGCATTCGAACCAGCAACCTTTTGGTTACTGGCCCAACTCTCTGAGAGTTGGGCCAGTAACCAAAAGGTTGCTGGTTCGAATCCCTGAGCCGACTAGGTGAAAGATCTGTTGATGCACCCTTGAGCAAGGCATTTAACCCTGATTGCTCCTGTAAGTTGCTCTGGATAAGAGCAACTGCTAAATGACTAGAATATATGGGTGGCTTGTGTGGATATTTTAGTATATGGTGGTTAGCTAGTCCAGACTAGCTGTGTTGTTGATGCAGCCGCTCCTCTGTCTTTCTCCCTCTCTCTGCTGCCTGTATCAGCCAACCAGACCCAATATTAGTGATGATGTAAATCAAGTGTTATCAGTGTTAATCAAATGTTATACTACTGTGGAAGTACTGTTGCTATTTAAACTAGGGAGCTTACTACACACACTCAACCGGTGATGGCATCTCAAGCCATGCATGTTTGGATAACATGCAAGCTACGTACAGGGCAGATCAACGGACAGGGTAGGGCTGGGGGGTGAAGAACCCTATGTGTGCATGTGCTTGCATAGACTACAGCTCTGCTTTCAACACCATAGTGCCCTCTAAGCGTGTCACTAAGCTCAGGGCCCTGGGTCTGACCCCTTCCCTGTGGAACTGGGTCCTAGACTTACTGACAGGCCAACCCCAGGTGGTGAGGGTAGGCAACAACACCTCTGCCACACTGATCCTCAACACAGGGACCCACAGGGGTGTGTGCCGTGCCCTCTCCTGTACTCCCTGTTCACCCATGACTGTATGGCAATGCACAACTCCAACATAATCATCAAGTTTGCTGACAACACAACCGTGGTAGGCCTGATTACCAGTAATGATGAGACAGCCAACAGGGAGGAGGTTAGAGCCCTGCCAGAGTGGTGCCAGGAAAATAAACTCTCCCTCAACATAAAAAATAAACCTGATCGTTGACTACAGGAGACAGAAGAGGGAGCATGCCCCCATCCACATCGACAGGGCTGCAGTGGAGAGGGTCAAAAGCTCAAGTTCCTTGGCGTGCACATCACTGAGGACCTGAAAGGACAACCTCAGGTGGCTGAAGAAATTCGGCATGGCCCCTAAGACTCTCACAAACTCTACAGCCTGGTACGGCAACTGCACCGCCTTCAACTGAATGGCTCTCCAGAGGGTGGTGCGGTCAACCCAGCACATCAGCAGGGGCACAATGCCTGCCCTCCAGGACATTTACAGCACTCTGTGTCAAAGGAAGGCCAAAAACATCATCAAGGACCTCAGCCACCCGAGTCAAGGTCTGTTCACTCTGTTACCATCTAGCAGACAGAGACTGTACAGGTGCATCGAAGATGGGACCGAAAGACTGAAAAACAGCTTCTATCAACAGGCCATCAGACGGTTGAACAGCCATCACGCCATCTCCTCATGTAAGAGACAAAGATGGACTCACTCACATCAAAACACACAAGCTCACACACAAGCAAACTCCTGTACTCACATGTATACATTTACATTACATTTTACATTTTTGTCATTTAGCAGACGCTCTTATCCAGAGCGACTTACAGGAGCAATTAGGGTTAAGTGCCTTGCTCAAGGGCACATCGACAGATTTTTCACCTAGTCGGCTCGGGGATTAGAACCAGCGACCTTTCGGTTACTGGCACAACGCTCTTAACCACTAAGCTACCTGCCGCCCCACTCATGCACACGCATAAACCCATACTCACAAACACACGCGCACACACACACAGCCAACGCTGATGTCCCATGTATATAGACATTGCTAACTAGACATAATTTAGCTAATAAAATGTTAAAGTTTATTAGGAAGTTTAATTAATAAGTTAGACACTCACCGGACAGATTTGGTAGGTACTGTAGCTAGTTAGATTTTCCAACAGATGTTTCTAAAATCCTTGATTGGTCATCAACGGTTAATGGTGTTGGAACTCATGTGTTCACCAGAAACGGCTTCTGGTAAACTGTTTGTAACTACTGTCAATAAATATTATTGTTGCCAAAGGTTTGCTGCAGATTCACCACTAGTGGCAAACTTCTGGCAACATTTTGTGGCAAACTATTTAGTTTGCAGCAAATTTGCCACAAACTTGCAGGAAGTTTGCAGCAACAAATTAATTTTTGTAAGGGAAACTATGCAGCATAAAAACTAGGCCATTCCAAGACATTTAAATATTTCCCCTTAAACCACTCAAGTGTTGCTTTAGCAGTATGCTTAGGGTCATTGTCCTGCTGGAAGATGAACCTCCGTCCCAGTCTCAAATCTCTGGAAGACTGAAACAGGTTTCCCTCAAGAATTTCCCTGTATTTAGCACCATCCATCATTTCTTATATTCTGACCAGTTTCCCAGTCCCTGCCGATGAAAAACATCCCCACAGCATGATGCTGCCACTACCATGCTTCACTGTGGGGATGGTGTTCTCGGGGTGATGAGAGGTGTTGGGTTTGCCCCAGACATAGCGTTTTCCTTGATGGCCAAAAAGCTCAATTTTAGTCTCATCTGACCAGAGTACATTCTTCCATATGTTTGGGGAGTCTCCCACATGCCTGTTGGCGAACACCAAACGTGTTTGCATATCTTTCTCTTTAAGCAATGGCTTTTTTCTGGCCACTCTTCCGTAAAGCCCTGCTCTGTGGAGTGTACGGCTTAAAGTGGTCCTATGGACAGATACTCCAATCTCCGCTGTGGAGCTTTGCAGCTCCTTCAGGGTTATCTTTGGTCTCTTTGTTGCCTCTCTGATTAATGCCCTCCTTGCCTGGTCCGTGAGTTTTGGTGGGCGGCCCTCTCTTGGCAGGTTTGTTGTGGTGCCATATTCTTTCAATTTTTTAATAATGGATTTAATGGTGCTCCGTGGGATGTTCAAAGTTTCTGATATTTTTTTATAACCCAATCTGATCTGTACTTCTCCACAACTTCGTCCCTGACCTGTTTGGAGAGCTCGTTGTTCTTCATGTTGCCGCTTGCTTGGTGGTGCCCCTTGCTTAGTGGTGTTGCAGACTCTGGGGCCTTTCAGAACAGGTGTATATATACTGAGATCATGTGACACTTCGATTACACACAGGTGGACTTTATTTAACTAATTATGTGACTTCTGAAGGTAACTGGTTGCACCAGATCTTATTTAGGGGCATCATAGCAAAGGGGGTGAATACATATGCACGCACCACTTTTCCGTTATTTATTTTGTAGAATTTTTTGAAACAAGTTATTTTTTTCATTTCACTTCACCAATTTTGACTATTTTGTGGATGTCCATTACATGAAATCCAAATAAAAATCAATATAAATTACAGGTTGTTGTGACGAGTACTGAGGATACGAAGAGGCAGGATGCAGATGCTTTAATTAACAGGGTAACGGTTTACTTAACAATGAGAAAGAGAATAACAAAGAGCGCGTAAACGACACGGCACTAACAATTACACACAACAATGAACGAACAGTCCAGGGCTATATAGTGATGATGATGAGGTGCAGGTGCGCTGGAGGTGATTAGGGTGCGTTGGGTTTCCATTCCTGTGTTTGCCGAGGTGGTGCGCTCAGACCGGTGGCTCAGTAGACCGGCGAATCAGAGCGCCGGAGGGGAGCAACGGGAGGAGACATTACAGTTGTAATGCAACAAAATAGGAAAAATGACAAGGGGGATGAATAGTTTTGCAAGGCACTGTAAAGCAGACAGGCATCCAGTTACTGTTCGATTGAACGTTAGAAGGGGCCAAACAAGTGACCTAAGCAACTTTGATCGTCGGTGCCAGCCACACCGGTTCTAGTATCTCAGAAATGGTTTCTAAGGTTTACAGAGAATGGTGCAACAAACAAAAAACATCCAGTCAGCGGCAGTCTGGTGGGCGAAAACAGCTGGTTGATGAGAGGTCGAAGGAGAATGGCAAGAATCGTGCAAGCTAACAGGCGGGCCACAAACAGGCAAATAATGCCGCAGTACAACAGTGATGTGCAAAACGGAATCTCGGAACCCACAACTCGTCGGTCCTTGTCACGGATGGGGTATTGCAGCAGACAACCACATCGGCGGTGGTGTAATGGTGTGAGGAATGTTTTCCTGGCACACATTAGGTCCCTTGATACCAATTGAGCAACGTTTCCATGCCCCAAAGAATTCAGTCTGTTCTGGAGGCAAAGGGTAGGTCCGACCCAGTACTACAGTGCCTTCAGAAAGTATTCATACCGCTTGACTTATTCCACATTTTGTTGTATTACAGCTTGAATTAAAAATTGATTAAATATTTTTTATTTTCACCTATCTACACACAATACCCCATAATGACAAAGTTTAAAAAAAATCTTCACATTTATTGAAAATGAAATAGAAATATCTACATAAATATTCACACCCCTGAATCAATACGTTAGAATCGCCTTTGGCAGCGATTACAGCTGTGAGTCTTTCTGGGTAAGTCTCTAAGAGCTTTGCACACGTGGATTGTACAATATGATATATATTTTTTTTTAATCCTTCAAGCTCTGTCAAGTTGGTTGTTGATCATTGCTCGACAGCCATTTTCAAGTCTTGCCATAGATTTTCAAGCCGATTTAAGTCAAAACTATAACTAGGCCACTCAGGAACATTCAATGTTGTCTTGGTAAGCAACTGTATATTTGGCCTTGTGTTTTAGGTTATTGTCCTGCTGAAAGGTGAATTTGTCTCCCAGTGTCTGTTGGGAAGCAGACTGAACCAGGTTTTGCTCTAGGATTTTGCCTGTGCTTAGCTCTATTCCGTTTCTTTTTATCCTAAAAAACTCCATAGTCCTTGCCGATGACAAGCATGCCCATAACATGACGCAGCCACCACCACATTAGCTAAAGTTAGCTAGCTCACAAAGGACTTGTGGGCTCAAAACAGAAACTGTTTTGTTCCACGAGTACATCTCTTGTACATGACTAATCAAATGACCAGACATGTCAGCAGGGATAGAAATTAAGCTAGCCCGAGTCTAGTACTTTTCAGACTGGGCTAGTAGAAAATGTGCCAAACTAGCCTGACACAGCAGTGAAAATGTGCCTTTACAAACATCTCATGCCACAGATTTAGGATCTGAATGTTACCCCGGCTAGTAGAAATCTTGGTCTGTTGGCCAGTGCCCAAAATCCTTATGTTCCATCCCTGCATGTCAGTTCCTTTCAGACGATCCCCTTACCACTGTCGGTCCTCCTCAGTGACCTCACGGCTGAGGGTTTTAACATTTCTCTTGAGAATTAGAATAGCTCATTGCAATACTTCAGCTCTTTGGGCAAATAGTACCCTAGACTGTCCTCATCATCTAGTTGAGTATTCTAGATGATGGAATTGATTTGATTTGGTTTGATTTGATTATTCCAGATGATTCCTCCATTTAAATAAATGTTACTATTTTAGTAATCAACCTAGCTAGCTAGTAAAATGTACTCGGGTCTGCAGCTGCCATTTTCTGTTGGGAAAGAGAAATGGCCCTGTATTTACCAGAAAAGGTAGATCATCCACCATGGCAGAAGAGGAAGATTCAGACTGTTGAGGGACCACTTGTCACATTGTCCAAGGTGGGTTTGTCTTATGATAAACAATGCATTTTCTGTCCAGATAAAGATGTTGATACAGCATTGAAAAAGACCCACCACTGACCAACCATCTCTTTGTTTTCCAGTACAACAGGAGTGCATCCCTCAGGCCATCCGGTGCCTGGACATCCTGTGCCAGTGTGATCTGAGCGCGAGCATCCAGTTGTGGAGAATACAGCCCATCGAGCCTGTGGACAGACAGGTCAGTAACTCATCAAATATGATACAATATTGTGTAAAACATTGAATTTGTAGATGCATCGAAATTTTGACTTTAGCTCCCCTTCTCCCCACGTTTTAGACGTTACATGTGGAACATCAGGCTCACCCCACGAGAAGCAGTGCATGATCAATGCCACCCTCAACAAGGTGATCAGCTGGAAGTTATGTACTCTCTCACTCTGGGGGTAAGACATCATTTAAACATCACAGATATAAATTCCCACTGTGCCCATGATAAAATGCAATGTGAATTGTGTTGTATTACTGAATGAAACTGTGAGGAGATGCACTAAGACCAGCCTTTGTGATTTAACTTACGTTAAGTACATTACTTTAGTTGGTTGCTTTGAGCAAAACTTGAATGTAATATAACCTATTCTAGGACCCTATTGTTTGTGTATGATCTTTATTCATTGTTGACTTGTTGTTCAACAACGTCAGGTATAGACAGGGATGACTGGGGCCTTCAGCAAGTAAGACACAGGATAAGAAATCATTTGAACATCACAGATATAAATACCCACTGTGTCCATGGTAAAGTTAATTACATTACTTTAGTTGGCTGCTTTGAGCAAAACGTGTATGTAATATAACCTATTCTGGGAGACTAGTGTGTGTGTTTGAACTATGTGAAATATTTCCCCCTGAAAACAGGTACTGACAGGAGGAAGAATATGAGTCTGCCAGAGGTCGTCACGCTGGATGGGGATGGGGATGGAGGCTTTGGTGGGCCACACAACCAAGAAGCAGGTGTCCTTTCCAGTGATGTGGAGCTGATCTTGGACCTAGTGCCAGTAAGGATGATATTCACCAAGGCAGTAAGACCCTCCCTCCTTGATATAGAAATCCTTTTACTTCACTGCCTCTTCAATGGTAAGGACCCTTGCACCATAGGGACACTTGACCTCCACCACTGCTGTTGTACCCACCAGACCATCCGGTGAGGCACCCAGGATCCCAGACCATGTGACCCAAAGCCCTGACTCCTGCACATCCATCCCTTTAACCAAGTGTTTCCCAAACTCGGTCCTGGGGACCCCAAGGGGTGCACGTTTAGTTTTTTGCCCTAGCACTACACAGCTGATTAAAATCATCAAAGCTTGATGATTAGTTGATTATTTGAATCCGCTGTGTAGTGCTCGGGCAAAAACCCTGCTGTAGCCATTTAGAATGCCTTGATGTCCTCCTCTTCATTACCTGTGCCCCACTTTACAGACAACACCCCATCCAACGACTGTGATCTGAGGACCCTTTTATCAGCTACCGAGGAATGCGCTTGGCCTTAACCACTGCGCCATAATTGCTGGCCGTCAACCTTCCTCTTCTCACGGTGTGCCGGTTGGTGTGGTGTCCAACTGTTGCCTGCCGGCCAGGATGCCTGCAACAGTTCCTTAGCCACAGAAGATCCTCCTTTGTGCGCTCTCGGGACAGAGGGTTGTAGTCTTCAGCCGGGTACAGGTCCTCCACTGACTGACTGCACCTGGTTGGGCACGGCTGGCTTCCTCCACTCGCATTCCACATCCGTACGGCGGATATTGTGAACCGCCAAAATAGGCTGCATGGCTACACGTATGAGCTCCACGGAGGCATTCACATGTGGTAGAGAGAATCCCCTGGTCACCTATAGAGACCTGCCAAGAGGAAGGATGTTAAGTGTCACATGGCTTTCAATGCATGACTTTGAACACCTTGAAATGCATTTGTTGTAAGAAATGTGCTATATACTGTAAATAAAGTTTGATTTGATTGATAACATTACAGCTATAGAATATTTAATAATTGTAGTTTTTCCATAAACTTTTAATTGATAACTTGGCATTTTTATCACTTGACATATCAATCATATAGTGGGAAGGATCCTATAAATCAAGACTGTGTGAATGCATGTACCACTCCGAATAAATAAGTACTGTGCCTTTGAAGATTTGTCTCTGGTCATGAAACTACAATAAAGGCTGGATGTCTAAACAAAGTAAATTCTGAATGTCAATAGATTTTTAGATTCATTCTCAATGACAACATTCTAGAACTGAGTTGTCACTCATCTAAGTCTGGTATCCGGGGTAATCTGGTTATTGATTATATAATTGATTAAGTGGCTCTTTCCTTGTAGAATGTTGACAGCTGTATAGAACACATTGTATTGCTATGATGCTCAAACTTAACTTAATAGCTACACTCACTGACACAGGATTAACTTTATCCCTCATGCTGGCCCTGACCAAACCAGTAAGTTGCCCCTCACTATAGCTGCACTTCTCCACATGGCCAGACTTATAGAGGTCTTCTCCCCTTTTAATGCTCATCCTTGAAAAATGCCATAAGGTCTGAAACAGACACCCAAGTCGACATCCTGTACAAACAATTATCTAGGCTAAGTAAAACAAAATACTTGTTTGATCTACTGCTCTGCTAACTAGCTAGCTAAAGTGTAGTCATTGGCTAGCTAAGACAGAGAAAGGGGACGGAAGAAGTTCAACACTTTATTCAATTCATTTCAATACAGCAAATGGATCGGCTAGTGTCGGCTAGAGATGAGGTGCTGGAGGTCTTCTCTGTTGCTAATTAGCATTTCAGATTTTTGAGAGTAAATTGAGGTGAATATATTGATAAAACTCACCTTGTCCGAAAGAGAATTACACGGTTATCAAAACGTCACGCCAAGGTAAGCCTACACCAAACAAATACTTAATTTGCAGTGTTTGTAAAATTCACTATGTGAAAAATGAATGGTGGAAAAACGATTGGAACCATTTCTGTGTTTGACCGCTAGGTTTTATGGGTATTATGACACGTCCACTGTGGTGGACTATGTGACGTAGTATGCAGTTTGCGAGGACCACTTTTTGCTCATGAGTGCTACTTTCAGAACTACAGGTAAAAAACTATATAAAAGTACAGAAGAATCTCTTTAACTTAAAAGCCAGGCTGTGGTGAGCTGGAGAATCAGGGTGTACTCTAGCCTCGCTCTTAAACCTCCACATCCAACTGGAGATATAGAGGGCCAATACGTGTGTGTGTGTGTGTGCACGCGCATGTGTTGCTGTATGGTCCGATGGTGTTGACCCAGTGTGTCCATCAGGCTGTGCTGCTCTGATAACATGTCTCACTGTGGTATTGTATTGTATTTGTTGTGTATGTACACATCAGACTGAAGTGGCTCAATGTTTTGTTTGTTGAAGATGGATATAATCCAGTCCTAGTCATTAATATCCCCCCCCCCACACGAAGTGGAATGTCCCCCCCCTCCACATTTCATTCTAATCGACCATATTTACAGTCAATTATGCTTCATGATTAGTAACAGCTAGACACAATTTTAATAAGCACCCATGTCTTGATCCGGAGAAATTCTAAACCATACAAACGTTTAATTGCCTTTTGATTGCACACTGCAAGGTATAATTGAATGGTTTAATGAATAGTTGAATAGGTGTGTGGTCTCGCACAAAAAGAGTAAGGGCCCTATAGAAAGTAACTAGGATGTGGATTTTGATATCTGCCATAATAAGACTATAATCTGCATCAGTCACCAGTTAGTGCAGTCGCTCTCCTGATCATCTATATTTGCAAAGCTTGCTGACAAACAAGTCAACCTTTTCTTAAAAGTAAAATGATTTTCATACCTATCATATTTTCTCTGTATCTCTTGTCTGTGTATCAGGCCTGATGTTTATTTGTCTGGTTTTCTAAGCTGTTGTTTATCTCCTGTGTCAGTTGAAGGCAGATAAACTGATGTGTTCATCTCTCTCTCTCCCCTCTCTCGCTCCCCCCCCCCTCTCTCTCTCTCTCTCACTGATACCTAGGTGTCAGAACTGGTTTGGTCCTGCTGTTTTTCTAATGTGTTGTTCTCTCTCCTCTCTCTCCCAGGTGTCAGGTGTGTCTCCAGGGGAGAGGGAGAGCCAGGCTCCAGGTCTGCTGTTAGCTCCAGGGGTGAGGTGGGGACAGACACCCATCAACCAGCTCACACCCTGGGAGACTGATGAACCCCCTGCCAAACAGCAGCACAGAGACTGTGAACCCACAGGTACTGGCACACACATGTATACACGCACACAAACTCACACAATACGCGACACACATGCATACACCACACAAACACACACACCTGCACGCAATACTAGTTATAGCAATCATAGTCTGTATTATTGTAATATTTTCAGATTTAAACAAATCATCTATTTGAGGTGGATATTTCATGAGTATAAATGAGAATGACAATAATGGTTTAAGTTTAGGAGCTGTAGATGTTGAGATCCTATAGTAATGAAGTGAACCCAGAATGGCTGTGCCCTGCAGCAGTCAATTTCCCTCTGTTACGCTGCTCTGCTGGCCTCTGCCTCTCACTCATGGAGAATGGGTCTAATTTAAGAACAGTACACAATGATACAGCCACTGCACTTGCTCCATTGGAACCTCTACTATTAATATACTATCATACTATAGACACTATGAATACGGTATCGAATGATGTATTCAAGAAACGCAATGAATATTGTATACTTCCATAACAAATATCCCATTTCCACATTCCTAATACTGTAGCGAGCAATACAATGAATACTGTATATTCAAGCAATACTCATTATACAGGTAAAAGTCAGTAAATTAGAATATTTTGAAAAACTTGATTTATTTCAGTAATTGCATTCAAAAGGTGTAACTTGTACATTATATTTATTCATTGCACACAGACTGATGCATTCAAATGTTTATTTCATTTAATTTTGATGATTTGAAGTGGCAACAAATGAAAATCCAAAATTCCGTGTGTCACAAAATTAGAATATTACTTAAGGCTAATACAAAAAAGGGATTTTTTAGAAATGTTGGCCAACTGAAAAGTATGAAAATGAAAAATATGAGCATGTACAATACTCAATACTTGGTTGGAGCTCCTTTTGCCTCAATTACTGCATTAATGCGGCGTGGCATGGAGTCGATGAGTTTCTGGCACTGCTCAGGTGTTATGAGAGCCCAGGTTGCTCTGATAGTGGCCTTCAACTCTTCTGCGTTGTTGGGTCTGGCATTCTGCATCTTCCTTTTTTCACAATACCCCACAGATTTTCTATGGGGCTAAGGTCAGGGAGTTGGCTGGCCAATTTAGAACAGAAATACCATGGTCCGTAAACCAGGCACGGTAGATTTTGCGCTGTGTGCAGGCGCCAAGTCCTGTTGGAACCTGAAATCTCCATCTCCATAGAGCAGGTCAGCAGCAGGAAGCATGAAGTGCTCTAAAACTTGCTGGTAGACGGCTGCGTTGACCCTGGATCTCAGGAAACAGAGTGGACCGACACCAGCAGATGACATGGCACCCCAAACCATCACTGATGGTGGAAACTTTACACTAGACTTCAGGCAACGTGGATCCTGTGCCTCTCCTGTCTTCCTCCAGACTCTGGGACCTCGATTTCGTCAGAAAACTCGACTTTAGACCACTCAGCAGCAGTCCAGCTCTTTTTTTCCTTAGCCCAGGTGAGACGCTTTTCGCGCTGTTTCTTGGTCAACAGTGGCTTGACACGAGGTATGCGGCAGTTGAAACCCATGTCTTTCAAGCGTCTCTTGGTGGTGGATCTTGAAGCCCTGACTCCAGCAGCTGTCCACTCCTTGTGAATCTCCCCACATTTTTGAATGGGTTTTTTTTCACAATCTTGACTCAGGGGCGCGGTGATCCCTATCGCTTGTACACTTTTTCTGACCACAGTTTTTCCTTCCCTTTGCCTCTCTATTAATGTGTTTGGACACAGAGCTCTGAGAACAGCCAGCCTCTTCTGCAATAACCTTTTTGTGTCTTTCCCTCCTTGTGCAATGTGTCGATGGTCGCCTTTTGGACAGCTGTCAAATCTGAAGTCTTCCCCATGTTTGTGTAGGCTTCAGAACTGGACTGAGAGACCATTTAAAGCCCTTTTGCAGGTGTTTTGAGTTAATCAGCTGATTAGTTTGTGGCACCAGGTGTCTTCAAAATGTAACCCTTACACAATATTCTAATTTTGTGACACACGGAATTTTGGATTTTCATTTGTTGCCACTTCAAATCATCAAAATTAAATGAAATAAACATTTGAATGCATCAGTCTGTGTGCAATGAATAAATATAATGTACAAGTTACACCTTTTGAATGCAATTACTGAAATAAATCAAGTTTTTCAAAATATTCTAATTTACTGACTTTTACCTGTATACAATACTGTGTATACATCAACATAAAGTACAATATGTATTGTATGGTATTATAGCAATTAATCCATGAATACTGTATACTTCTTGAGTAGTCAGTATTCCATGTCCATCATACTGTAGCTCTACATTACTAACTCGACATATTATCTGCTAACTGTAATTGAAGCAGTGTCAATAAAGATTTCAATAATTAACATGTCACAGCTAAGACACTGATTATGTAGACGCAGAGAAATAATACCTTTTTCATGGAAAATAAGTATTTTAGCTCTTGTCAGCTGAGACTGCCAGTACAGGCTTTGCTACTACTAAATATCTAGTTTCTCAAAAAAAATCACTAAGACCTATCAAATGGAAATACGTTTTGTGCTGTTGTCTATTTGAGATACGCCTCCACCACTTCTAAATATCTAGTTTCTCAAACGCATAACTAATACTTCTCCAATTAAAATAAGTCCTCTCTGCTCTTGTCTGTTCGAGAGTCTTTGCCACCACTAAATGGCTTTGACCAAAAGCTTTGGCTAGTTTCTCCAACTTCTCACTGAGGACACTGTTCCTATCGTGTTCTTCTTCTGGAGGTTGGGGGTCAGAGCAGTGCTCTCTGTCCCCTGGTATGTTCTCTAAGGACCCTGCTGGGAGGGTATAGAGGGGCGCACACACACACACACACACACACACAAAGAGATACACACACACACACACAGTCCTCAGGGACCCTGCTGTGTGGGGTATAGAGGTGGCTGAATTGTCCATGAAGCCCTGTGGTATTAGTAATGTGGCCAGACGACTGAGGCTTTGCCTACAAGCACGGACTGACACACACACACACACACACACACACACACACACACACACACACACACACACACACACACACACACCGCCTGGTGGCGGAAGAAACAAACACACACCAGCCTCAACCACGGAGTGAGATGTCACCCATGCAGAATGCTGCTGCATATGACACTCAATCCAAGCATAGTGTTGCATATTAATATGTGTGTGTGTGTGTGTGTGTGTGTGTGTGTGTGTGTGTGTGTGTGTGTGTGTGTGTGTGTGTGTGTGTGTGTGTGTGTGTGTGTGAAAACGTCTGGCATCCGCAATGAAACCAGCTCTGCACTTCGCTGAACTGAGTTGCAAGAAACTTCCCCTCCAACTCTGCCAGAATGAATCAATGGTTTAAATAGGAACTTCTCCGCAGTTGGTTGTTATCAATACGTTTCTGTCCGGAAAAGTTAACTTTTCGCTTATGAGAATGATTAAAGGCTTTGATTTCTGAAGCGTTGCCTCAGTCGGTATGTTAACAATTAGAGGTTGATTGAGCAATTCACCAAATTGAATAGAATTCTTATAAAAGGACCAAGGAGCACTTACGAAACAACCAATATTTAATCCTCACACATTTAAATGATGGGGTACAAGAGAGCAATCAGGAGAAGGGTTCCATTTAATGTTAATGCAATTACTTTTCCCTTCTTAAACCTTTCATTAGCTTTGCTGCAAGACGACTCGCAAATGTGAGTGCATGTTAGCCATCGCTAATGAGTTCCGTCTTGTTACTTCATTGTATATTTTAGTCCAAAGACTGATTGTAGTTCAGAAAATGTACAGGAACTCAAGATGGAGAACAGGGAGGAGAGATACATATCAACTTGTAATCAATTCTGGCACCTCGTTGAAATCCTACTAATCAGGACAAAATAATAATATTATATTGGATTTCTCTCTCATCACTGGTTTTAATCAAGTTTAGTAGGAATGAAGTGGTATAGTGCTGAGATAGTTAGCCTGAGGATGGATGACCATTATGCACTGAGATGCTCTCTTCTCCCAGTCTAGCACATCCTCTCTCTCTCTCTCTCTCTCTCTCTCTCTCTCTCTCTCTCTCTCTCGCCAGAGTAGAACATACTGTTAATACATACACTAAGCTAGCTACATGGTAAACAGCTCTCATCACTGAGACCATGGACTGAACGTGTTCCCTGTAGGCATACTGTGTATATACACTGAGTATACAAATCGTTAAGGACACATTCCTAATAATATATTGAGTTGCACCCTTTTGCCCTCAGAACAGCCTCAATTCGTCTGGGCATGGACTCTATAAAGTGTCGTAAAGCGTCCACAGGGATGCTGGCCCATGTTGACTCCAATGCTTCCCACAGTTGTGTCAAGTTGGTTGGATGTCCTTTGGCTGGTGGACCATTCTTGATACACATGGGAAACTGCTGAGCATGAAAAACCCAGCAGCGTTGCAGTTCTTGACACAAACCAGTGCACCTTGCACCTACTACCATACCCCGTTCAAAGGCAATTAAATATTTTGTCATGCCCATTCAACCTCTGAATGGCACACATATATGCAATCCATGTCTCAAGGTTTAAAAAAAAAATCCTTCCTTAACCTGTCTCCTCCCCTTCATCTACACTGATTGAAATGGATTTAACAAGTGACATAAATAAGGGATCATAGCTTTCACCTGGATTCACCTGGTCAGTCTACGTCATGGAAAGAGCAGGTGTTCTTAATGTTTCGTACACTCAGTGTATATGTTCAATGTGTTAACTGTAGGCCCCCTATATATGTACAGTCATTTGTGCAATTTGTTCAGCTATCTAAAAGGATCAAGTAGACAAGGATTTATTGTAATAATAAGCAAAACTCTCTCTCTCTCTCCCTCCTTCCCCCTCTCTCTCCCTCCTTCACGCTCTGTCCCTCTCTCACCTTCCTTCTCTCTCTCTCTCCCTCCCTCCCTGTCTCTCTCTTTCTCCAGGTCCTCCATGGGTACCTTCAGTAGCAGCAGTGACCAAGTCCAGTCTCCTGCCCCACTCCTATCCCCTCCAGCCCCCCTCCTTCAGCCACAGTGTCACTGTCCAGTGCCCTATCATAGGTCTGACCCCCTCCATCCAGTCACCCATGCCCCTCCACCCCCACCCGCTCATGACAGCCCACTTCCAGCTACCCCCGCACTCCACCGCCCACCAACCCCCCTCCATGGTGCTCAGAATGCCCTACCAGCCACCCTACCCCTTGGCCCAGCCCCCTGTCTTCTCCTCGCCCCTCTCCACCCCCTCAGGTGGTCCCAGGGGAGCGCACCCCAACCAACACAACCACAGAGTGATGGGGAACGGTCATCTGACGCCGCACCCCCCTCCTCACCAGTCTCACCCAACTCACCCTCTCATACAGCCCCCCGCCCTGCCTCTGACCAATGGGCAGTTGGCGCGGCTAGTTTCGCCATCTTCAGTAGCCAATCAGGATGGTCCTACAGGGCCCAATGGGCTGCAGATGCTGAGGACGGTGGGGATGGGAAAGTACGAGTTCACAGACCCAGGACATCCTAAAGGTAAGACAGACCCACTCTGACTGGGCAAGTCTGAAGTCACATACACCAAATGTAAGACAGGCCCGCTACAACTGTATTCTCCACTTATTTTGTTTTTTACTGAGTAGGTTTTCTCAGCTATAACTCATATTTTCTCTGGGTAATGTGTGGTTTGTACAGGGAACAGCTTCTCTGGGTAGAGTGTGGTTTGTACAGGGAACAGCTTCTCTGGGTAGAGTGTGGTTTGTACAGGGAACAGCTTATCTGGGTAATGTGTGGTTTGTACAGGGAACAGCTTCTCTGGGTAAAGTGTGGTTTGTACAGGGAACAGCTTCTCTGGGTAGAGTGTGGTTTGTACAGGGAACAGCTTCTCTGGGTAGAGTGTGGTTTGTACAGGGAACAGCTTATCTGGGTAGAGTGTGGTTTGTACAGGGAACAGCTTCTCTGAGTAAAGTGTGGTTTGTACAGGGAACAGCTTCTCTGGGTAGAGTGTGGTTTGTACAGGGAACAGCTTCTCTGGGTAGAGTGTGGTTTGTACAGGGAACAGCTTCTCTGGGTAGAGTGTGGTTTGTACAGGGAACAGCTTATCTGGGTAGAGTGTGGTTTGTACAGGGAACAGCTTCTCTGGGTAAAGTGTGGTTTGTACAGGGAACAGCCTCTCTGGGTAAAGTGTGGTTTGTACAGGGAACAGCTTCTCTGGGTAAAGTGTGGTTTGTACAGGGAACAGCTTCTCTGGGTAAAGTGTGGTTTGTACAGGGAACAGCTTCTCTGGGTAGAGTGTGGTTTGTACAGGGAACAGCTTCTCTGTGTAAAGTGTGGTTTGTACAGGGAACAGCTTCTCTGGGTAGAGTGTGGTTTGTACAGGGAACAGCTTATCTGGGTAGAGTGTGGTTTGTACAGGGGACAGCTTCTCTGGGTAGAGTGTGGTTTGTACAGGGAACAGCTTCTCTGGGTAGAGTGTGGTTTGTACAGGGGACAGCTTCTCTGGGTAAAGTGTGGTTTGTACAGGGAACAGCTTCTCTGGGTAGAGTGTGGTTTGTACAGGGAACAGCTTCTCTGGGTAAAGTGTGGTTTGTACAGGGAACAGCTTCTCTGGGTAAAGTGTGGTTTGTACAGGGAACAGCTTCTCTGGGTAAAGTGTGGTTTGTACAGGGAACACCTTCTCTGGGTAGAGTGTGGTTTGTACAGGGAACAGCTTCTCTGGGTAAAGTGTGGTTTGTACAGGGAACAGCTTCTCTGGGTAAAGTGTGGTTTGTACAGGGAACACCTTCTCTGTGTAAAGTGTGGTTTGTACAGGGAACACCTTCTCTGGGTAGTTTGTGTTGCCAGCACTCCATAAACAACACTACAAACACATCTAAACAGGAGGCAGTTAAAACAATACCTGGAACTGGTGCCAAATCTCTACAAAGCTGCACCAAGGTCACAGCGTACACATGCACACACACACACTTTATTCCATTGTTTTAAATTATCCAGACACACCTACAGTCACTTTTAAGCTTCTTTTAAGCCTGGCAAACTCTTGTTGTCTTTGTGAAGACTGCGAGCGGCGCGGTATGGCAAGCGGCCTCGGCCTCGGCTGCGTCTCAAAGCCGTAAATTGCTGTTTGTTAACCTTGGAGTTTGTGATGCAGCGCCAGAGACAGATGTTCTATATTCCCTGACCAATTTTCACATTTAATTAAGCTTTTAATCTAGAGTTTAGATTGGCCCTTTTTCCCCCCAAACTCATTTTTATATATATCTTTTTTTGTAGATCAATAGAACGTGTGCAAATTAGTTTCCAGATTGATGTAGAAAGCAATTGTGGCAGTCGGAGCGGGAGGTACCTGATACACATTTAAATGAGACAGCAGGTGGAATGGAAACACACAGACAGTTAGAGTGAGGACGCATTGAACTGAAGTCCAGCAGTAAATATCTGTTGCATCTCCTGTTTGCTTAGATACTGGCTGGGTTTTGTAATGGACACATTGTTGCTAAGCTGTAATTTATGGTATTTGGTCGAATAGCTACGGTGTTGTGTGTTTTTTAATTCATACATTGTGTGTTTCACAATCTATATACTGTCGTATTCAGTCCAATAGCCAAAGCTAATCCGAATTGTTTGCAACTACACAAAACCAGAGCTTTCTTTCCAAAAGTACTACTACCAGTAAATATTCTACTTCATAAATGCATGGGGGTTCTGCTTAGAATCTTGAGACGTGACGAGATGGAGTACCACTATGAAATATTCAGCGGTAGAAATGAGCACACAGATCTCACTGCAGTAGTAAAGGCACAGGAATAGCAGAGTGCCATTCAGAGCAGCAGCAGCAGCAGCACAGGAGCAGGTGTCAAATCGGAGCAGAGGGTTCTTGAAAACCTTGTTTGCGCACAGGGTCGAGTGAACACTTTTGGTGCTCATATGACTACATTGTCTAGATTCCCTTCACTCTTACCTCTGACTATTTTCATAGATGAATGCCAGTAAGGTCATAGCCTGGATAATAGACTGCTGTACGACCCTGAGAGGGTTTTTCCGTGAGAGAATTAGCCAGCCGTCGTGTTCACATGCTGCTGCCGTCTCAGCAACCTGCTTTTGTCCTCTCAGTGCGTAGCGGAGCGGAGAGAGACACCTTCCAGACTATAAGAACACTTAACCTTGCTGCCGTGATAGCCAGCCAGTCAGCCAGTCAGCCACCACAAACCAGCCTGTCGTGCAGGGCCTGTCTTCATAACATTTTTACTGCACCACCTGCTGTACTCTCTCTTTCTCTTGCTCATTCGCATTGTGGTCTCTACCCTCTCTCTACCTCTTTTTTTCTCTCTTTCTCTTGGTCTCCTGCTGTGCTCAGTCTCTTTCTCGTGCTCTCTCTCTCTCTCTCTCTCTCTCTCTCTCTCTCTCTCTCTCTCTCTCTCTCTCTCTCTCTCTCTCTCTCTCTCTCTCACTCTCAAGGAACAGATATCCCCTCAGGTCACTAAACATCAGTGGCCATCAGGAAGTGATGGGGAGGGTGGGGGGGACAGGAGGGGTACAGGGGGAGCAGGTAGCTGACTAGTGGTCGCTATTCAGCAGCCTGATGGTCTGGGGGTAGAAGCTATTGGCCAGTCTGTTAGTTTCTGCCAGGATGCTCCTGCCCTGCCCACGTCTGAGTGATGGAAGCGGGGAGAACAGGCTGTGGCTCGGGTGGCTGAGGTCCCTGACGATCTTCTTGGACTTCCTGCGATATCTGGTGTTGTAGGTGTCCTGGAGTAAAGGCAGTGTGCACCCAAAGGTGCATTCGGCTGAGCGTACCACCCTCTGTAGCGCCTTGCGGTCAGCGGCGGTGCAGTTGCCGTACCTTGCTCAAATTAATCAAATGTTATATGTCACATGCTTTGTAAACAATGCTTACTTTTGGGCCCTTCCCAACAATGCAGAGAGAAAAACAGAAAAATAATAACACGAGGAATAAATACACAATGAGGGACGATAACTTGGCTATATACACAGGGTAACTGTACCTAGTCGATGTGCAGGGGTACGAGGTAATTGAGGTAGATATGTACATATAGCTAGGGATGCAGCCCGACAGTATGCTCTCGATGGTGCTCCTGTAGAACACTGTGACAGGCCGAATTTCTACAGCCTCCTGAGGTTGAAGAGTCGCTGTTGTGCCTTCTTCACCGCGGTGTCTGTGTGGTTTGACCATTTCAGCTCCTCAGATGTGTATGCCGAGGAACTTGACGTTTTTGACCATCTCCACGGCGGCCCCGTTGATGAGGATGGGGGCGTGCCCAGCCTGGTTCCTCCTGAAGTCCACTGTAGTGATGTGTAGTGCTGTGGCAAGGTTACTCCTCTAACATTGGGGAGTGGGCTAGGCTGGGCTGGGCTGGGCTCAGAAGCCAGATGGTATAAGTTTTCTCTAAGCAATGGTCCAGGGTTATTTTTCATCCCATAATAGTTAATGTTAGGATTGGGGGAAGGTAATCTGGTCTTAGATCTGTGGTTAGGGGGGACTTTTACCACTCCTAACATGCACGCGCTCACATGCACAAACACACACTGTGTTTCACTTGACTGACAGATATGGATGTCCTTGCTTAAACAAAAATCTGAATTATCTGCTTGGTTCTATTTTAGCACCCACTTTGGCACGGTCTTGGTGGGCTTGGATATTGAGAGGCAGTCTTTGTAACGGGTTTCTTTTATGATAGTTTTCCACCAGCTCTGAGGATGGATTTTTACATTATGTCAGAGTGCTTCAAATTCACTATAAAAAGAATAAGCTGATTTGAATGGCTCTCAGTAGGATCTAGCCACTTTAAGTGTTGGTGTGATTAGGAGCCCAGTGTGTTGAGCCCTGTGTGTGTGCGTGTGTGCCTGTGTGTGCATGCGTGCGTGTGTGTGAGACATACAGTAAGCTCTGTTAATGCCTATCATTGCCCTATATGAAACCGTATGACCTTTCAGTGGCCTTCTCATCAACTGTCAGCAGCCTAGGCTTAATTGTCCATCTTTGTTTCACTCATTATTTTTCAGTCTGATGGAGAGAGGGAGAGAACGAGTGAAAGAGAGAGAGGGGGAGAGAAAAAGCTGGAGAGGGGGGAGAAAGTAAGAACAAGAGACACATACAGAGAGGGATTAAAAGAGACACACAGGGAGAGAGAGAGAAAGGGAGACAGAAACAGAAAGGGAGACAGAAAGAGAGATGGTAACATCTTTACCCAAATCCTCCTGGTCTGTCTGGGTTCTCCAGGATGAGTGATGGTTGTAGAGGGTATAAACTGATGACTGGGGTGTTATCTAGCTGTCATCCTCCTGTGTATGTATTAACCCCACCATGACAGGTCTGAATGGCAAATAGAGGTGAGATCCTCTCCGATCCCCCACAGACACAGCTATACAGACAGCTATGGATTTCAGATTAAATACTAAGCACGCACACTTAGGAGGCTACCACTGAGCAAATACTGTAGCTAGCGCGCGGACTCACACACGTGCGCACACACACACACACACACACACACACACACACACACACACACACATACATACACACTAGTACACACTGTAGCACAGGCACACACACTGTGCTTTATATATATATATATAAAAGATAATACGGCTGAGCAGACGTTTGTTTGGATGGTACAGACTGAGACGGTGCACTTTTATATTCAATCCAGCTGTCTCATGCAAACAAGCAATCTGGACTTAAGTCCCCCTCTTTCACTCTCTCCGTCTCTTTCTCGTTCTCTCTCTCTCCCACTAATCGATTCTTCCTTTAGATTTCCCCTGTCACTCTCCTAATCGTGGCGTTCCCAGTTGGAAAACAGGCCATTAAAAGACTGACTTACACCGCTGGCCTCAGCGGAGGAGAGGAGGGAGGGATGGAGGAGAGGAGGGAGGGATGGAGGAGAGGAGGGAGGGATGGAGGAGAGGAGGAGAGCTGGTGACAGGTGTACTGTAGTACAGTGAGGGAGGAAAAAGAGAAGGGGGGGTGGGTGACAGATAGAGAAGCATAGTACTAGCTTGAGGAGGAGAGGAAAGGAGGAGGGAGGAGAAGAGAGGATGTAGCAGGTATTGGAGTCCTGCACGGGTCAGTTTTTTGGAGCCGCACCCGCCCAGCACCGGCCACATCAATTCCGAGCCCCACCCGATACCGGACATCAGGACCGATTTTTCTCTGCAACCCGACCCACCCGCATAGAATTGTTCTGAGAGCCGAACCGTTACCCACCAAATAAGATCAATCAATCAAATGTATTTTATAAAGCCCTTTTTACATTAGCAGTTGTCACAAAGTGCTTATACAGAAACCCAGCCTAAAACCCCAAACAGCAAGCAATGCAGATGTAGATGCACAGTGGCTAGGGAAAACCAGTCCTCTTGTCACGCCCTGGCTCTAGGGACTCTTATATGTTGAGCCAGGGTGTTAGTTTCGATGTGTAGTTCTATGTTTCGTTTTCTATGTTCTTGTTCTAGTTTATGTGTTTCTATGTTGGCCGGGGTGGTTCCCAATTAGAGACAGCTGTGGCTCGTTGTCTCTGATTGGGAACCATACTTAGGCAGCCTTTTGTGCACTTGTCATTTGTGGGATCTTGTTCCGTGTAGGTTTGTGTTTATGACCGAGGACTTCACGTTTCGTTTTGTTGTTTTGTTAATTGTTATATAAGTACTCTTTAAAAGATGTACGCATATCACGCTGCGCCTTGGTCTGCTTCATGTAACGATCGTGACACCTCTTCTGGCTGTGCCAGGTGGAGATTATGATCGTTCTTCAAGACGTTCAAACGTTCCTAGATGACCAGCACATGGCCATTAAGGCCAGATCGTTCAACAAGATGTTCAAACGTTCCTAGATGACCAGCAGGGTCAGATAATCAGTGGTTATAGAGGATGCAATAGTTCAGCACCTCAGGAGTAAATGTTGGCTTTTAATAGCCGACCATTCAGAGGTCGAGACAGCAGAGAGCGGGTCCAACAGCAGGCTTGGTACAAGGTAGCACGTCCAGTGAACAGATAAGGGTTCCATAGCCGCAGGCAGAACAGCAGAAACTAGATCAGCACGGCTGGGTGGACTGGGGACAGGGTTCCATAGCCACAGGTAGATTAAATGATTTCATTGTTTTTAAGACTCAAGAGTAGTAGGCTATTATTCCCCGTCCCTGCAGTTATTAATTAGTCTGCATGTCTATGCAACATTTGGATTAAAGGAAACCATGCCATGAGTTAACAACAATGTATTTTCATCTTTACAATGCGGCACATTGACAACTCAAATTGCTTTGAAAAAAAGCCTTCTTACCTAATGAAAGCCTATAGCCGACATAACAAAACAAGACATTCAATATTACATTCAATATTGTTTAGATAATCAAATAGTTTAATGGAAACTAAAATAAACAATTCCCAGAATTGAAAATAGGCTGCTGCATTTATTTAGTAGGCTATTGTCACGATCGTCAGGGAGAGAAGTAGACCAATGCGCAGCGTGTTGAACGAACATGTTTACTTTATTAAATAAAGCACGAACAAAACAACAAACGACTCGTAACGTCCACGGTGACAATGACCGAACACGGAACAAAAACCCACAAACACAAAGGGAAAACATACAGTTTAAATATGGCTCCCAATCAGAGACAACCAGCCAACAGCTGACACTCGTTGCCTCTGATTGGGAGTCACTCAGGCAAAACATAGAAATAGACGAACTAGAACCCCCAACATAGAAACACACCACATAGAACAAACACACCCTGGCTCAACAACTAGAGTCCCATAGCCAGGGTGTGACAGTACCCCCCCCTAAAGGCGCGGACTGCGACCGCGCCTCAAAAAGAGCAAAACAGGGGAGGGCTGGGTGGGCATACCTCCTCGGCGGCGGTTCTGGCTCCGGGCTTGCCCACCACCCTCCAACAAACCCCCCGTAGCGCCCCTGGTCCGGTCTGGCCCCGCTGGCTAGAGCTGGACTGGACGTAGCAGGAGCGGTTAGCTTCAACTCCGTAGTGGAGCCGTTGACCGGTACCTGGTTAGGCACCGGTGATCCAGGCACGGGTTGTGCCGGACAGACGACGCGCACCCCTGGCTTGGTGCGTGAGGCAGGAAAGGACCGGACCTGGCTGACGATACGCACCCCTGGCTTGGTGCGTGGAGCAGCAACGGGCCTCACTGGACTGACGACTCGCACCCCTGGCTTGGTGCGAGTGGCCGGAACGGGCTGGACCAGGCTGACGACTCGCACCCCTGGCTTGGTGCGAGTGGCAGGAACGGGCTGGACCAGGCTGACGACTCGCACCCCTGGCTTGGTGCGAGTGGCAGGCACGGGCTGGACCAGGCTGACGACTCGCACCGTAGACTTGGTGCGAGTGGCAGGAACAGGCCGGGCCGGGCTGGCGACGCGCACCGTAGACTTGGTGCGAGTGGCAGGAACAGGCCGGGCCGGGCTGGCGACGCGCACCGTAGGCTTGGTGCGTGGAGCAGCAACGGGCCTTACCGGGCTGGCGATGCGCACCGTAGGCTTGGTGCGAGGGGCAGGAACAGGCCGGGCCGGGCTGGCGACGCACACCGTAGGCTTGGTGCGGGGAGCAGGAACGGACCGGACCGGGCTGGCGAAGCGTACCACAGGCTCGATGCGGGGAGCAGGAACAGGCCGGACCGGGCTGGCGACGCGCACCACAGGCTCGATGCGAGGAACAGGAACAGACCGGACCGCACTGGGGACACATACCCCTGGCCCTACGCGGGTATCAGGAACGGGCCGGACCGGACTGGTAACACACCCCAGTACCTCTCGCCGTGCCTCCACACTTTCCTTCCCCTTAGTGACCAGTGGCCCCCTTAACATGGCGGCCTCCTCTGCCAACCCGCTGGACCGCTCTATCGCGGCCTCCTGCTGCCCCGACGTCGTGAGCCCCCCCTAAAAAATGTCTGGGGGTCTCTCCTCCCCGTGGGCCAGGCCTCTATAGTTTTCGCCCAACTCTCGCTCTTCTGCCTCCAACTCCAGCCATTCTGCTCTTCATTAGGCTTGACCCAGTCGAGACTCTTCCTCCACTGTTCCCAAGTCCACCCTCTCTGCTCTTCACTCGGCTTAGCCCAGTCGAGACCCCTACTCCATCGATCCCAAGTCCTTCCTCTCTCCTCTTCACGCTGCTTGGTCCAGTTTTGGTGGGTTTTTCTGTCACGATCGTCAGGGAGAGAAGTAGACCAATGCGCAGCGTGTTGAACGAACATGTTTACTTTATTAAATAAAGCACGAACAAAACAACAAACGACTCGTAACGTCCACGGTGACAATGACCGAACACGGAACAAAAACCCACAAACACAAAGGGAAAACATACAGTTTAAATATGGCTCCCAATCAGAGACAACCAGCCAACAGCTGACACTCGTTGCCTCTGATTGGGAGTCACTCAGGCAAAACATAGAAATAGACGAACTAGAACCCCCAACATAGAAACACACCACATAGAACAAACACACCCTGGCTCAACAACTAGAGTCCCATAGCCAGGGTGTGACAGCTATACTCAAACTTTTACCAGCCGCACCGATTTAAACTTTTTTGGGTCTGCGTATGGTCTAAATGAACGAAAGCCTGAATGAACGGACAAATAGGCCTACTTAAACAATAAAGACCTAGGCCAATGTAATTATCTAAAAAAGTCAATTTATCACTTGAACGAAAGCCTGAATTAGCCAGCAAATAAGCTTACTTTGATAATGGAAGAAGTGCCTGTCTTCCTACTGCCGTAAACAAATACCTGCTGGCACTTTTTGCAGACTGTGTAGCCTATCCTTGATGTCCTTCTCCACTCCAAAACCGGGGATTTCACTCGTGCAGCACCTGTTTCCATGATGGTGTATTCCACCATCATAACCTATTTTCCTCACACATATAATGGACAGTTCCCTGCTCAACACTCTCTCTCTGTGTGGCTGGTAGCCTACTATGTCTCCATTACCTCTCACAGAATGGAATTCGCAACACAATGCAACACAACAAGGGCCTGGGATCTTGATTTAAAACGTTTCCGACCAGCAATATAATTGTTTGAACCGCGAGCCGACCCACAGGTTGAAATAATTTGTTTCATTCCATCCACCAGCTGAACCGTGGGTATCCGACCCCATGCAGGACTGTAGCAGGTATAGCCCAGTGGGCTGGAGAGGAGGGGAAGAAGAGAGTAGGATAGGGAGGGGTGGAAGAGTACAGTGGCCTACAGCATAGCGGGAAGTGGAAGAGGAATGGAGAAAGGTAAAGGAGATAGAGGAGAATGAGGAGGAGAGCCAGGTCTAGTGGCTTCTCTAGCTGTAGGGTAGCGTTGTGTTGTGTCTTTTTATTCAGTCAGACTAGCCCTGCCCCTGCCTCTCTGTCTCTCGCTCTCTGTCTCTTCCTCCACTCTCTCTCTCTCTCTCTCTCTCTCTGTGTGTCACTCTCTTTCTCTGTGTCTCTGTCTCTCTCTCTGTGTCTCTGTCTCTCTCTCTCTGTGTCTCTGTCTCTCTCTCTCTCTCTCGCTCTCTCTCTGTCTCTGTCTCTGTGTCTCTGTCTCTGTCTCTACGGCTCTGTCTCTCTGTCTCTGCCTTTGTCTCTGTCTCTGTCTCTGTCTCTGTCTCTGTCTCTGTCTCTCTCTCTCTCTCTCTCTCTCTCTCTCTCTCTCTCTCTCTCTCTCTCTCTCTTTTTTATGTGTCTCTGTCTCTGTCTCTCTCTCGCTCTGTGTCTCTGTCTCTCCCACTTTGTCACACTGCCGTGTGACTGTGCCCCTCTCCCCCTGTCTCGGTATCCCTCCCTCCCTCCATCTCTCTCTCTCTCTCTCTCTCTCTCTCTCTCTCTCTCTCTCTCTCTCTCTCTCTCTCTCTCTCTCTGTGTCTCTGTCTCTGTGTCTCTGTCTGTCTCTCTCTGTCTCTCTCTCTCTCTGTCTCTGTCTCTCTCTCTGTGTGTCTCTCTCTCTCTGTCTCTGTGTCTCTGTCTCTGTGTCTCTGTCTCTGTGTCTCTCTGTCTCTCTCTCTCTCTCTCTCTCTGTCTCTGTGTATCTGTGTCTCTCTGTCTCTGTCTCTGTCTCTGTCTCTGTATCTCTCTCTCTCTCTCTCTCTCTCTCTCTCTCTCTCTCTCTCTCTCTCTCTCTCTCTCTCTCTCTCTCTGTGTGTGTCTCTGTCTCTGTCTCTCTCTCGCTCTGTGTCTCTGTCTCTCCCACTTTGTCACACTGCCGTGTGACTGTGCCCCTCTCCCCCTGTCTCGGTATCCCTCCCTCCATCCCTCTCTCTCTCTCCCCCTCCACCCCACTCTGTCAGACTGGCCGTGTGACTGTCTGTGCTACTTTCCCTCTCTGTCTCTCCGTCTCCTTCTCTCCCTCCGTCCATCTCTCGCTCTCTCTCTCCCCCTTCATCCTACTCCGTAAGACTGGCCATGTGACTATGCTGCTGCCGCTGAGCGTTATCTTGAAAGGCGTGTGTGTGATTAATGAATGCTGTTCAGCGTTGCTGTGCATGGAGGAGGAGGAGGCAGACGACCAAGTATTTTACTTAATGACCTATGACCCGGCTCTATATGAACTGTATGAAGGGATAATGTGTGGGACTCCTTTAAAATATGATAGCGAGGGAGAGAAAGAACAAACAAGGAGGGAGAGAGAGAGAGAGGGGGGGGATAGAACCCCTCCTTTCTGTCTCCCTCTCATCCCTCGCCCCTCTTCTTCACCCTGGAGAGAGAAGGAGCGTTGCATACTGTATAAACAGCAGAAAAGTCAATGGCGGCCATCATCAGTAAAGTTAGAGAGGTAGGGGGAAGGGATGTAGGGAAGAGCTAGTCATCACACCACAGGCTCAGTAGTGCCTCCCGCATGGGATCCTAAATGAGCCGTTTGAGTCAATATCATGAATATATGCCCGCTGTGTGAGTTCATGTACCAATGTGCTCCAGAAATCTCTACCTTATTATCACAAAGGCGTATTATTCATTTGACAGAGGTAGTTGGTGAACATAATTGGGTTTTCTAGGACATGGGTGGTGTATAATTTGCTGCCTGTACAGGACAATATGCTTGTGTAACTAGCTGACTATCTAGACCCCACCGTGCCTACCTACTACATGCACCAAGGTAATGGAGTTATATATGATAGATGGGCAAGCAATTGTTCTTCAAGGGCATTCACATTTTCTGACCTTTGACATTGTTGACCTTTGACTCCTGACAACTCTGGTCAACCAGGTTCAAGGACATACTTTTTTTATTGAGTCTTTTTTGTGCTTATTTCATACCATCAACTAGGTTTTTTCCCTAAAATGAAATCCCCCATGTACCTAAACACCACAGCCATTTTTATTAATTTGGCCTTTTCCACTTCTGCTTATTCCACAGATGTTGATCAACTCAGCCAGTTAAAACATTTACATAAAAAAGAGAAACTCCCACCCAAGCCAAAGCCAAATGCTCCTAGTACTTCAAGCCAGTGTGTGTGTGTGTTTTAATGAGCGACTTGGACAGCCTGTCATCCTGCGTGCCAGTAAAGCTGCTGTGGTGGAATCACAAACTAACTGTTGTTTACTCATCTTTGAGCTCAGGAGGTAAACTGCTACTGATGGGCTCTGGGAAGCCATCTCTTAAAGGCATAGTTCACCCCACAAAATAACGTTTCTGACTTTATATATATATATCTCAAAAGGTGGTCAATATTCCACACTGTCTGTTGTGTAGCACCTGAGAAACTGTATTTTTAGGTGAAATCTGGGGGACCTTTATCCCAAATAAATGGATAGGAACCATCTGAAGCTAACAAATCTCACAAACTTTGATTTTAAGGGTAGACCATCCCTTTAAGAGAGCACCTCCAGTCCTCCGGACCTTTTAACAAGAGGCGAAAAAGGGGTCTCCCATTCCCTTTAAATAATAACCAACACTAGCAAACATGACTTGTTCATGTAAACATTGACTGTCTTATTCCTTGTCAGACATACAAAGATAATAAGTAAACCCCCAAAAAGTAAAACAACATTACCGCAAAGTCAACACCTTCTGTCCTATGTAAATAAATATGCAATTAGCATCTTATTAAAATGTTATAAGAACACTGTTTGAAAAATGATGACAGCACTGATGAAATCAGCAGAGGAGAGGAGAAATGTGTTAGGAGGGAGAGGAGGGTTAGAGGAGAAAACGAAAGGATGGAGGAGAAGGGAGAGGAAAGAAGGAGAGAGAGTCGTGTGGAGCAGTATTAGAGGTGAGGCCGGCCCTGGCTGGTCATAGCGTAGCCTAGTAAAACACTAAGGTCTTAACTCAGCCATGCATCTTAATTGCAGACACTACCAGCTCTGGAGCTCAGGGTCCCCAGACGACGACTGATGTGAGCTGACTGGAAGATGACCTTCCTAGGCAGGGCGGAGGTGGGGCGGGGGGGGCAGTTGAGGCCAGTGGAGCGGACAGAAGCGTTAAGCTGGTGTTTGGCATGAGAGGATAGGAGAGTGGAGCAGAGAGACAGTAGTATGTAGCACGTGCTCAGTCTGGGGCAGCAGGTGGCGTAGGACAGGACTGTGACACGGTATCTGAGCTTAGGCATCTGAGCAGGGGCTGTGTGTGTGTCTCTTCTAAGGATACTTAATTTCATGACTGTTACAACTAAGGGATTTGACAAGAAAACAAACACCTCTACAGTGTATCTCCTGCAGCTCCTGTCCTCTCTCAGCCACAATCTGTTTTCAAAAGCCTGAAAAACATAAGCTTGAAAAGCAATATAAAAAAAATCATTTCCAAACCAACGGGGGGGGACTTGTCTTTCAGTGGAACAGCTGAGTTTTCTAAATTGGCCCGGTTGTGAGGATTTAGGGTTTAGGAAATGGAGCGTCATGGTCTCTGTATCGATTGTGCAATTAGACTAGCAGGATCCTCTTTAAATAATACCTCGCCTCACCATCAGAGAGATGTCCCTGCTGAGAAGTGTTTCAGCATCATGGATAGGTTCATATTCATCAAGGTACCTATCCATCCATTTGAATGGCTCTATCAAAACACACTGACTGACTATGATCTTCCTCAACAAGATCTGTAAGGTCTGTTTCCCTATTTCCATGGCATTCTTTCATTATTATGTTTCCATGTCCCCGAATGTACACTTATTTTGAACTCTTGAAAAGGACTGTTGTGGAGAGAGGACACACGCACATTGTGAAGAGAGGAGCGTCCATCATTCAGGCTTGCCTTGGGAGAGGAAGGGCTGGAGGAGAGGAGAGAGGGATGTGGAGGGGAGGGGGGGGAGTTGATTATTATTTATTCTCGCCCCGGCATGTTTACCAAGCAACAGATCATTAGAAAATAAAATTACAAATGTAGATCGTTATGTTGTGGAATAAGTGTCGCGCAAGAAAAGTTTTGCTACTCTCGAAAGTGAAAATATACAGTAAATGGGGCAAGCGAATTAGCCTATCTTCATCTAACTCTGTGTATGGAATAAATGCAGGCAGTAATAGGGTATGTATTAGCTTATTTAGTTGATAATTGAATAGGACTAAGTAAGTAAATAATTCTGAACCACCAAATCAATGCCTAGGGACAGACAGGCCTGCCTCTGGAAAGGAGAGGAGGGCTGGATGAGAGGAGAGAGGGATGTTTCTGGGGGGGAAGAAATAAGCGGTAGCAAAGCTGCTCTGCTCGTGTGTGAATCATCACACACTTGTTGGCGTGTCGCTGATGTAGGCCCAAGATGAATTGCTCCCTTTCAAGCCAAAGCGCAAGTCAAACGTAGTGTGTGATTTCTGTTACGACCGCGTGTTCGAGGCTGCAAGGTTCACACACAAACACACACATCTCAGATGCACACACACAGAGAGAGAAAGAGACAGACCCCCACACACAATTCTTACCATCACTCCTCCCATCAGCTGTGCTGTGGGGTGTGATGATACAGTTACAGGGTAAAGTGCGGCCTTATCCCGACTCACTCAGCCATGCAGTGTTGATGCTGTGCATTGGGTATTTAGAGAATGTAACACCACCATTTACCCACATGAAACGTCCATTCACTGGCACTGTCCCCAGCAGGATCTTCATTTGATCACACTGTTGCAGGAGAACTTTCCTGAAATGCAGTAAAAGGCTTCTGAAGTTTGTAATTTCCACTTGGGAATTTCAGACAGAATTTATTTTTAACAAAAAATGTAACAACCACTGAAAAATGTCAATTTAATTAAAATCCACATTAGCCATAGATCAAAATCACGTTGTTGTCAAGCCTCCTTTAGAGGACTGGATAATTTTTTATTAGATGAAATGGCTAGAATGGCCCATTGGCTTCCAGAGGTGACATTTTTCAAGAATTTCAAACACACTCCACATACCTGTAGAAGGGTTGCTGCATGTTTATCACTGTTTTCCAACCAGATATACAGTATGAAAAAATTTATTTAGTCAGCCACCAATTGTGCAAGTTCTCCCACTTAAAAAGATGAGAGAGGCCTGTAATTTTCATCATAGGTACACGTCAACTATGACAGACAAAATGAGAGAAAGAAATTCCAAAAAATCACATTGTAGGATTTTTAATGAATTTATTTGCAAATTATGGTGGAAAATAAGTATTTGGTCAATAAGAAAAGTTTCTCAATACTTTGTTATATACCCTTTGTTGGCAATGACACAGGTCAAACGTTTTCTGTAAGTCTTCACAAGGTTTTCACACACTGTTGCTGGTATTTTGGCCCATTCCTCCATGCAGATCTCCTCTAGAGCAGTGATGTTTTGGGGCTGTCGCTGGGCAACACAGACTTTCAACTCCCTCCAAAGATTTTCTATGGGGTTGAGATCTGGAGACTGGCTAGGCCACTCCAGGACCTTGAAATGCTTCTTACGAAGCCACTCCTTCGTTGCCCGGACGGTGTGTTTGGGATCATTGTCATGCTGAAAGACCCAGCCACGTTTCATATTCTATGCCCTTGCTGATGGAAGGAGGTTTTCACTCAAAATCTCATGATACATGGCCCCATTCATTCTTTCCTCTACACGGATCAGTCGTCCTGGTCCCTTTGCAGAAAAACAGCCCCAAAGCATGATGTTTCCACCCCCATGCTTCACAGTAGGTATGGTGTTCTTTGTATGCAACTCAGTATTCTTTGTCCTCCAAACACGACGAGTTGAGTTTTTACCAAAAAGTTCTATTTTGGTTTCATCTGACCATATGACATTCTCCCAATCCTCTTCTGGATCATCCAAATGCACTCTAGCAAACTTCAGATGGGCCTGGACATGTACTGGCTTAAGCAGGGGGACACGTCTGGCACTGCAGGATTTGAGTCCCTGGCGGCGTAGTGTGTTACTGATGGTAGGCTTTGTTACTTTGGTCCCAGCTCTCTGCAGGTCATTCACTAGGTCCCCCCGTGTGGTTCTGGGATTTTTGCTCACCGTTCTTGTGATCATTTTGACCCCAAAGGGTGAGATCTTGCGTGGAGCCCCAGATCGAGGGAGATTATCAGTGGTCTTGTATGTCTTCCATTTCCTAATAATTGCTCCCACAGTTGATTTCTTCAAACCAAGCTGCTTACCTTTTGCAGATTCAGTCTTCCCAGCCTGGTGCAGGTCTACAATTTTGTTTCTGGTGTCCTTTGACAGCTCTTTGGTCTTGGCCATAGTGGAGTTTGGAGTGTGACTGTTTGAGGTTGTGGACAGGTGTCTTTTATACTGATAACAAGTTCAAACAGGTGCCATTAATACAGGTAACTAGTGGAGGACAGAGGAGCCTCTTAAAGAAGAAGGTACAGGTCTGTGAGAGCCAGAAATCTTGCTTGTTTGTAGGTGACCAAATACTTATTTTCCACCATAATTTGCAAATAAATTCATTAAAAATCCTACAATGTGATTTTCTGGAGAAAAAAACTCTCAATTTGTCTGTCATAGTTGACGTGTACCTATGATGAAAATTACAGGCCTCTCTCATCTTTTTAAGTGGGAGAACTTGCACAATTGGTGGCTGACTAAATACTTTTTTTCCCCACTGTATGACACATTTTGCAGAGAGTTGTTGTGTATACTAGTTTGCAACATTGCAGAAAATGGAAGAAAACCTGAATTCTGTTTTGCCAGAAGTGTGTTCTATACACAAAATAGAATCGATGAAGGTATTAGAGGCCTTCACGGGTCCATAAAGTTTAAATATATGAGACCCGTTCTGAACGGACCCCCTCTCCCTTCCGTATATATAGACCTGGTCGGATCCAGACCCGGTCCAATCCGAGTGAGGGAAGCAGCAGAAAAGGAAGGGAGAGGGGGTGGGGGTGTGCCAAGTACTCGGACAAAACGAGTAACGGATATGGTCGGATGTAAATATCCGTGGTCGGAAAAAAGTTATTTTCAGCTGCAAGCACGTAATCTCTCTTTCACTCAAACAGTGGGAAGCGCTGTGTGCTCCAAACAACTATTGGCTAGTTCTTCTGTCTGTAAAGAAACGGGCGGGGTATCAATTGAGCCTGCTGCAACGATTTGGTATAGAACAAGCCGCTCTCCATCTGCTCTCATTTCCCCAGACTGACACACGCGCGGCTGTTTCACTCAGTCACTCGTCTCAGGGCACAAGTCTCCCCTTCTCCAAACATCATGTATGAATCAGAATCTGTAGCTAGTCATTTTTGTTAAAGTTATTTTCTGTAGACTTTGCTGAGGCCGTATGGTTGTTTTTGTCTGTCTACTTGTTTTTTTTTAGTAGGCCTAATTTGTCTCTCCGTATAATTATTCCATTGCTGTCATTATGTCGTGATCCAAGCCCAGGCTTCTTGTTATTATTATTTCTTCTCGCCCAGGCATGTTTACCGAGCGACAGATCATTCGAAAATAAAATTACAAATGTAGATAGATTTATTTTAATTGTGCAAATGTTGTGGCAAAGTTTTGGGAGAGAAAAGTTTTGTTACTCTCGAAAGTGAAACAATATATGGGGCAAGCGAATTAGCCTCTAAATCTGTGTCTGGAATAAATGCAAGAAGTAGTAGCCAGCCATGCATTAGTGTGTTTATTAACCCATTTCATTGATAATTGAATAGGACTAAGTAAGTAAATAGCCCTAATGTGCATTTTCATCTGTCTGTGTTGTTTACCTTTGAAGAATGTGTGTAAATGACTGAAGGAACATAACCATACGCTCTGAGATGCGATCTGAGCAGGGCCTAAAATTAACTTTTTGGTCCACCAGCCACTGTGGCAGGTAGATTTTTTTCCCTAAACTTACACTAACAAAACACAAAAAAATTATGAACATGCTTTGTAATATTGCTAAAACAATAAATGTATTACTATGTAGTAAGAAGCAATGTGGTATATTGTTTAATTTCAATTTTTGTGACCTGAGTCTTTTAACCAAAAGATCACAGATGAGACAAAACATTTCACCTTCCCCTTTAAGGGCGGGAGGTTACCTTGGGAATGCGACACCAGTCATGTTTGTGCCTGTGAGATTGAGTCTGACTAGTAGCTGCATTGTCTTCTCTTCCCTAACAGTTGAAACTCAAACATTGAAAAACAACCTAGCTTGTGAACAAAACAATGTAAATAGCCAAGAAACACAAGGACAAAGTCTCACTTCAGTAGACTTTCGTTTCAAGTAAATTAGACAAATGTTTATACAGTGAGGGAAAAAAGAATTTGATCCCCTGCTGATTTTGTACGTTTGCCCACTGACAAAGAAATGATCAGTCTATAATTTTAATGGTAGGTTTATTTGAACAGTGAGAGACAGAATAACAACCAAAAAGTCCAGAAAAACGCATGTAAAAAATGTTATAAATTGATTTGCATTTTAATGAGGGAAATAAGTATTTGACCCCCTCTCAATCAGAAAGATTTCTGGCTCCCAGGTGTCTTTTATACAGGTAACGAGCTGAGATTGGGAGCACACTCTTAAAGGGAGTGCTCCTAATCTCAGCTTGTTACCTGTATAAAAGACACCTGTCCACAGAAGCAATCAATCAATCAGATTCCAAACTCTCCACCATGGCCAAGACCAAAGAGCTCTCCAAGGATGTCAGGGAAAAGATTGTAGACCTACACAAGGCTGGAATGGGCTACAAGACCATCGCCAAGCAGCTTGGTGAGAAGGTGACAACAGTTGGTGTGATTATTCGCAAATGGAAGAAACACAAAATAACTGTCAGTCTCCCTCGGCCTGGGGCTCCATGCAAGATCTCACCTCGTGGAGTTGCATTGATCATGAGAACGGTGAGGAATCAGCCCAGAACTACACGGGAGGATCTTGTCAATGATATCAAGGAAGCTGGGACCATAGTCACCAAGAAAACAATTGATAACACACTACGCCGTGAAGGACTGAAATCCGGCAGCGCCCGCAAGGTCCCCCTGCTCAAGAAAGCACATATACATGCCCGTCTGAAGTTTGCCAATGAACATCTGAACGATTCAGAGGAGAACTGGGTGAAAGTGTTGTGGTGAGATGAGACCAAAATGGAGCTCTTTGGCATCAACTCAACTCGCCGTGTTTGGAGGAGGAGGAATGCTGCCTATGACCCCAAGAACACCATCCCCACCGTCAAACATGGAGGTGGAAACATTATGCTTTGGGGGTGTTTTTCTGCTAAGTGTACAGGACAACTTCACCGCATCAAAGGGATGATGGACGGGGCCATGTACCGTCAAATCTTGGGTGAGAACCTCCTTCCCTCAGCCAGGGCATTGAAAATGGGTCGTGGATGGGTATTCCAGCATGACAATGACCCAAAACACACGGCCAAGGCAACAAAGAAGTGGCTCAAGAAGAAGCACATTAAGGTCCTGGAGTGGCCTAGCCAGTCTCCAGACCTTAATCCCATAGAAAATCTGTGGAGGGAGCTGAAGGTTCGAGTTGCCAAACGTCAGGCTCGAAACATTAATGACTTGGAGAAAATCTGCAAAGAGGAGTGGGACAAAATCCCTCCTGAGATGTGTGCAAACCTGGTGGCCAACTACAAGAAACGTCTGACCTCTGTGATTGCCAACAAGGGTTTTGCCACCAAGTACTAAGTCATGTTTTGCAGAGGGGTCAAATACTTATTTCCCTCATTAAAATGCAAATCAATTTATAACATTATTGACATGCGTTTTTTCTGGATTTCTGTTGTTGTTATTCTGTCTCTCACTTTTCAAATAAACATACCATTAAAATTATAGACTGATCATTTCTTTGTCAGTGGGCAAACGTACAAAATCAGCAGGGGATCAAATACTTTTTTCCCTCAATGTACCTGTGAGCAGCACTTCTAAAAATGAATCTTTCACTCAGCTCTTCAGGTGTGCACAGCCCAAGCCAGGTAGTGTTGCAGCTCGAGGTGGGATAAGCTATTGTAGGTTTCGTAGTTCTTTGACTTTGTCTGATTAATTTACCAGCTATGAAACAGAAAATGGCAGAAATACTTTGAAAAGAGCTACTGCAGCATTTATTTTGCTATAAATGTGATCATACTGTGGAGCCCTGACCACCCGCCAACGTGGCTGGTGAAATAGACATCTTACCTGCCAATGCCAAAATCAACCCGCATTTTGCGGGTGTTAATTTTAAGCCCTGGATCTGAGTTATAGCTCAGTAATGCACACTTGAGGTATAGGCTTTACCGGCATTTAAAGCGCACTTCCGGGTTTTCCGATCACGAGAAAATCCAATTATGAGTATCAAGTGTGATAAAACGGATACGATTACCAATGCGAGTATGACAAGATTGGCACACCCCTAGTAGAGAGGAGGTGACGCTCTAGCAGGGCCAAGCTGTGTGTGTTGGCTACTGTGAGTGTGAGGGAGTGACACGAGGAGCAGGGAGAAAGGGGGGAGAGACAGCAACCAACCAAGCTGACTCGCACTATAGTAGACTAAAAGCTGCCATAGCTAGGTTATTTATCATCCGATATGATTATGTAGTACCTGACTTGACTGCATCAAACCGGGAGAAGCTAATTGAGCTTAGCTAGCTAGCTACTGTAGGCTAATTGAATCTGCATGCACTTTCTCATTCTACACAGTTACAAACAACAACCGCTCCATTCAGAATATAAAGTAGCAGCCTACCTGTTGGCTCTTGGTCATTGTAGCCTGTCCTTCTCCATTAACTTTTAATTCCATAACATCTTCCATTGATTAGAAAATATTTGCCCCACATGGGGGCTCTATGACTGTAGCCTATTGTCGATTTGATGACTTATGATTAGCCAACATCAAGCTTACACGCGCCACTCTCGAGCAGCATCATAAATTATATAATTTCTCTCTCTCGCTCTACTGCAGCAGTTGGGTTCGGATCTGTATGGATCCTTCCGGACAAGTCAGTTAAAATTACACATACCCGAAAGAGATCGCTCGGGTCCCGGGTCGGGTCTCGGGTATTTGAGTACAGGTGGATCCGTGAAGACCTCTCGAAGGCATTACAACTCCTCTGCTTGATCACTCTCCGCCCTAGCAAGGCATTTGATTTGTTGCGAGGCGTCACTGATTTAAACTGGGTTTCCACACCTTTGTAGCTACTTTCAGCCATTGACTTCACCAGCCTTTCCGATTAGGGAATTTGGTTCTCCACGAGGCTAGAGTGAAGTCAAAGGGAGTTAAAATGCGACTTGGATCTCAGAAGCGGCGGCCGTTGGTGTCAGAACCATTTTGATGTGACGAGATTAATTGCCAGAAGTCAGATGTCGATGTGTTCTATTGCTCATCAGCCGTGAAATAGGCAGTAATGCATTATCTATGAAGGAAGCTTGCCGGTGTTCGAGACAAGGAGGCTGCAGAGAGAAACTGCCAGAGCCAGGCGCACAGTCAATAGCTGATGTTTAACTCCTAATGACAAGTCAGGGTGATTAAAACTGAGTGGAAACTAGACCAGACTAAACAGCAACAGGATGTAAGAACAACACTGCGAGAAAAGGGAGAGAAATCTCAGTGCCAGTTATATTACATTTTAACCAAGTGGAAATACCTTTGACAAGTCCAAAAGCTCGGTAATAAGCGTTACTGGATGGAAAATTGGTTTAAATTTTTTTTTTTTAAATCTATTAATGCATAGAGGTTGTCTCATAAATACTAATGGTGAGACTAGACTATAGACTTTAATTGGACTAGACATTAATAGGAACAGACTCCTCTCTCTGCACTCATTATTCTCTCTCTTTATTATTCTGAGGCAGGAACAGTCTACCTCAGTGTTTCTCAACTCTCATCCTCAAGTATCCCCAACAGTACACATTTTTGTTGTTATCTTGGATAAGTACACCTGATTCAACTAGTCTACTAAGCATCAATCCCTTGACTCTGGGATCTAGTTGATAGTTGTTACTTAGTTAAACAATACTAATTTAGTTCATACTCAGACCACGTCTCGCAATCCTTATGTGGCTCTTTGACCTTGCTCAAAGTTCAAATAAAGTATTGTATTGATGAGTGGATTATCTTCATAAGTGTTTACTGCATGAGTTTACCATCCCCCCATACTCTAATAAGTATTAGATTGTCTCCTGTGTCTTAGTGAGAAAGTGTTAAGGACTTATTGATTTATTGTAATCAGTCGTCTTTGTGGGGAGCTGATATTGTTTTTAAGCCTTCTCCACATGAGTGATATTTCATATGCTGATGACCGTAATGTTCCCTTATCTTCTACAAAAAAAAACGTTCAGCATGCTTTTAGTTGCAGTAGGACGAAGAGCTTTGAATGAATAAATTATTATTTTAATACAGTAGATCAGTTGACACCAACCCTTTCTGAGTCAAGATCACTTTCGCAGTCAAGAAGCAAGACGAGATCTACCGCTCAGAAATGGAACATTAACCTAATAAAAACAGGTCTGTACGAATGAGGTTTGGGCAGTAGGCCTAATACATCATCACAGCATATTGGCTATATGCCTGGCCTGCCAATATTGTTATTCTCAGACCATATTATATTTCAAAACTCAAGCTTTGATAAAAAAATTAAAATATCAGGCACTGCAGATCATAAATTGAAATAATTAGCTTTTATATTTTACTGGACTGATGGTATGGTACCTGCATCTGATGGTCATGCATTCAAGACAACTGGGAACTCCAAAAATAAAATAAACAGGGTCAAATCATTACGTCAGTGATTTTCAGGTAGGAATCTCGTTGTCTTGAACGTACTGAAGTCGGAAGTCAGAGATTTCCGAGTTCACAGTTGTTCTGAACACGGTATTAGTCTCTGCCGAGGGAGGGAGAGAGCAGCAGAGGGTCCGCCTCTCACGGTCCCCGCTTTCACCTTCCTTTCATCTGGTGAGACTGGCTAGAGACAAGTTCATGTTGTTCCTATGACCAGTGAAATATTCCTCTATATTAAAATAGACAGGACAAACTGCTAATAATAATAAAAACGCAGGGCTATCGATAAACTTGGCTATTCATTCATTGCCGCTGCAGTGTGAGTGGAATTACGGAAAAGCACGTTATACACTACCGGTCAAAGGTTTTAGAACACCTACTCATTCAAGGGTTTTCTACATTGTAGAATAATAGTGAAGACATCAAAACTATGAAATAACACATATGGAATCATGTAGTAACCAAAAAAGTGTTAAATATATTTTATATGTGAGATTCTTCAAATTTGCCTTTGCCTTGATGACAGCTTTGCACACTTTTGGCATTCTCTCAACCAGCTTCACCTGGAATGCTTTTCCAACAGTCTTGAAGGAGTTCCCACATATGCTGAGCACTTGTTGGCTGCTTTTCTTTCACTCTGCGGTCCGAATAAAACAGAAGAAATGAGCGCAAGTCTTTATCGTTGGCTTTTCTATAGAAATGTTTGGTGATCGACTCGGAATGGTGACCACTGCAGTAGATTGTCATTATTCCCTTTCTTCACTAAAAATTGTCACCGTGAGTGAGAGTTGATGATGGCATTATGTTTTAGATAAGTGCCAAACTGAAGAGAATTCTTGATGAGGCACAGTGCTATTTGTGTGATCTTAGGCTAACTATAACTGTGTTTATAGGACTGTTGTAATTCCACAGAGTGTTTTCTTCCTCATGCCTTAAGCTCTAGAAAGTAACCTACACTTTTACTAATAGAATACTCAATACTAAAGGGGTAAGAAGACCCTTGGGTTGAATTGGGCAGTAACTTACTACCTTGAGAGGAACAAACAGATACACATTTCCAGCTGAATATACTCTTAAAGTGCCATTTTAAAAGTTGTCAGACAGTCAGTCCATTTTAGAAGCAGTTCAGTCACCTCCATAATCCCTCTTTAACCTGTGGTGAGAGTATGCTGCGTCTGTGGTTATTGGAAGATGAGGATTAACCAGGCACACATATTGGCTCTGCAGGGTCCAAGATATTTCATCTACAGTCTGTACGGTCCAGTGAGGACCAGGCAGACAACCCACATAGCCAGACCCCAACACTGACCTTTCTGCTTGGACACACACACACGCTTGGACACACATGCACACTGGCCTTTCTGCTTGCACTGACTTTTAGCTGTGACTTTCTACAGAGTTAGTCAGTAAACACATCATGCACCTCGTCCACAAGCAGAGAGAGGTAACATTTATCTGCAGCAGCGCAGGGGGTGTGTGTGTGAGAGAGAGTGAGTGAGTGAGTGAGCGAGAGAGGCTGTTGCCTCTGTCTCTGTGTGGATCTTATTTATCACGCTCTTAGGGTCACCTTTCAATATGCTTGCCTCAAAAACGGCAATATAAGCAGATTTCAGTACCTAGGTGCTAGCCTGTTAAGAGTCTCATAGTCATAGACACACTCGTAAACAGGTTAGAGTGTGAGTTAACTGGCTGGAGGCGTATTCACATTCTCACACGCTGGCCTTTCTATCTGAGTGAGTGAGTGTGACTGACTGATTCACTCACTCACTCACTCACTCACTCACTCACTCACTCACTCACTCACTCACTGCAGGTGTTGGCATGTCCAGTCAGGGATTACAAAACCTACCATAGCTTTACTGTCCACTCACATGGAAATAAATAGTGTTTAATGTAAAATGCCAGTGTGGAGAAGGTTATAATCATGACTCAAATACCAAGACATGCTGTTGTTGTATCCCATGATATTTGGTGGAAAAACATATAGTATTACTTACAGAGAAATAAGATCACACTGTGTATGTATGGAAGTTAGTAAGAAAATGTTGGCACTCGCCAGGGTTAAAGCCATTTTCAGAGAATAGGCCTAATTAAAGAAACATTACTCATTATTATGAATGAAGGTATTAATCTATCTTTGACTCTCTATTAATCTATGTCTTTACAAAGGTGTACAGTATTTTTAATAGAACCTTCACACCGTTATCCAAATGCTAACAGACTCTGAAATGAAATGATCAAGCTCAATGAATTGTGTTAATTAATTGCATGTGCTGTATTTTTTTCTTCTTCATGCATTCTGCCATTCACCTCTGTGGCACTACAGTATGGACATATGTTTGGGGTTAGAGGGAGCTTTGTGTACCATGTGGTAATTAGTGTAAAACAGTAAGTTAGCGTTTTAATTAAACCAGAGAATGAGTACTGTTGTAAACCCACTATTCTAGTCAACCTCTCCTCCAAACATGGGTTATCTGCACTGGCCAGCACTTCCTCATTATAGCACCATTGTTAGGGATTTATCGCGTGTGTGCGTGTATGACAATGCGTGTATGACATTGTAGAATGTGACTCACTCGCCCCCAGAGCGGTGGACAATAACATTACCTTGAATAACACTTAATAATCTGTTGTGGGTGCCTGTCCATTCCCTCCTACTGAATCGTCCTTGGTTTCAAAATTGTGTTTTGTTTTTAAGTGAGGGAGAGGACAGGGAGCCTGTTTGAAACCCTGGATAGTTTGCTCTCTCTCTCTCTCTCGCTCCCTCTCTCTCTCTCTGTCCGAAAGTTCCAGTTCTGTTACTGCTCCTCTTCCCTTACTGGCCCTTACTGTCCCTCAGTCCTGCTAATGAGCATCAGGAGACTGGAACATGGCGACCGGTTGGACACACACACACTAGTCATCGGGATCGCCGTTCATGACACCCCTCTCTCCCAGGCCCCCTAACACAACAACAGGGCCAATGACATCCTGCCATGCTGTCACAGCAGCCCTACCGCTCCCTACCGCTCCCACGGCTCTGTTTGTGTCCTTGTGTGTTCTCAGACTATTCTTTTGTTTGTCTGCATACAGTTAAGTGATAATGCCAGAGAAGCTGGTGTTTGGAGGATATATTGGCACGGGTGTTGTTAGCAAACCATGCCAAGATATCCTCCAAACACTGGCTTCGAGGGCATTATCACTTTTATACAACGGGTTACCAACATATTTAAATAATGATTTACATATTTTTAGTCTTCCACAAGATATAGTCGCGACGAAAAAATCTAGGGTTGCTACCGAAGCCGGCTGGTCGTTCGTTCTATCGGTTCGGTTGCCAGAGATGCGACCCAGTCATTACGTTTTTTTGTTCTGTATCTATGGACGCGACTCAGTCGTTTGTTCAAAATGTTCTATTGCCATACTGGCTGGCAACGTTCTTGTCCCTTGCTTGCTAGCTAGCCAACTACGGCTAACTGACAGTCACGTCAAACAGTGCAGCCAGAATAACAACAGAGTAGCTGCATTTGCATCTGTTTAAGCTGTTTTCTATTCACATTTATTTGGATACATCCATAACAATGAGCTAATGATGTGTGATTTCCACTGGCATAGAAAATGTGCTTTCTCATCAGAACACTGTTGTTCAGAGGAGCTAGCCAACAACATAGCTAACAAAATCACTTCAAACTGAAGCTGGAAATAGATGCACTTTGTTTCGTTTTACATGTTTTCTATTGATATTTCTTTGTATATATACATAAAAATGATGCTGATTCCTGATTTCGACTGGCTGAGAAAAGCTGCCTGCCTGTCTGTCTCATCCCGACTCCCGACACGTTCATTACTATGCAAAAGCTGGAGATCGAATTTGAATATTGAAACAATGTTGCAAATGTCAGAAAGTCAAACAGCAAGGTTTATACAAATCTCCGCTGTTGAAAACAAAATGTTAGTCTAAAAGAAATGTGAAAAATAGGCATTTTAACATCATAGATTTAGCCGGTGGTAACTTGTGGAATAGACACCGGCTGGAATGCGGTTTTAGCCAAAAAGCATTCAGGATTAGACCCACCTGTTGTATAATACCGGTTAGGTCTGGCCCTGGGCCCCAATGGTATGGTAGAAGACAGGACAGGGTAGTGGCCAGCGGTTTGATGATTAGTCGACTAGTTGCGTGTGGTGCAGTATACTATAATATACACATTTTATTTGGATCCCTCTCTATCTCTGTGTGTCTGTCTATTGGTGAAGGGAACAATGGCCCACACCAGGTCCCATTTCATGGCTCCCAGGGGACAGGGTTCTCTCTCTCTCTCTCGTCGGGACAGGGACAGGCCCACTGAGAATGAGCGGCTAGCCTTGGCAGAGCAGAGCCGGGAATAAAACGTCCTCATCATGGACTATTCTCTAAGGCAATGGTACCACTGGAATCAGCACAAGCATGGATTCCAGGGTCTTCAAGGATTTCTGCCCTAGCACTGGATTATTTGACTTGAATGGGTATGTATCAACTGACATGATGTCTAGAAAGGAATGTACAAAAGATTATGAAAGGTGTTTTGTACTAGAAAGAATATGTATTCAGAGTAACAATGTTTTCGCTACCTTGACTTCACACAAGTTTTATATTAGTGTGCTGGATCAGCCTAAATGGATGTTGGCATGTGCCCGAATGAGAGAGACCTATTAATGTTCATTCACCAGCTGAAAGGATCACCTGGGCTGTTGTGCTTAGTTAGAATACAAATAGGCTCTCAATCACCCAAGACTCCTGCTTTCCAAGGGCATTTTTGCATACGTGTAGGCCTACATAGTTGTGCAGTTATAGAACAACAGTCTAATATAAAGTACGACTGTTTCTGACATGGGCTAGGCTGTTAAGCTGCCATGTCTGCTACTACTGTTGTTCCGCCCTCATTACATGGCGAGGTAGGCGAGGTTTTTCCCAAGTTGGTGGATTTGAGTCAGTTCCATCAGGGCTGCTGTGTGACAGCCAGGGGGTGCAGCTGTCTGTCGTTTGGACTCACTCACCTTTCAGCCAGGGCCGATTGATCTTGTCTTTATGAATGAAGAACTATGGTGTTGTGTATTCTGCTTCGTGAAATACCCACCAGCTTCATAGCAGTCGATTGGATATGGTGTGTCACACTTAGAAACGCTGGCACGTACAGTGCAGTATAGAAGCTGTCTGAACGCCTATTGTTGGCATGTCTTCAAACCCCCCTGTTTTAATACTTAATGGATCGGTCCACTACTGTCACAAGGTGATGGCATGGGTTGTCACGTTCAACCACCAGTCAAGACGCTATTTTTATTATATCCATGGTTTGTCTGTTGTTTTCATGGGGCTGAATTAGTAAGTTATTCTACTGTTAGCTAGCTAAATCCTTGAATATATATTTTTTGTGGCTGATCTGTTTTTGAAAAATAGTTCAATACCCACTGACTTTTCTTTCAAATGTCCATATTTTCCCCAGATTTTGGCCATTGTGCTCTCAGTTAAATCCACTCTCTGTACGCCAGAGCCTTTTCTATATTTTCTGCATACACAAAGAGCTTTTGGATGAGGCCCAGATTGGGAAAGCTTTGTGTGGTGTGAAAGGTCTTTGTGTGCATTTACAGTGACCTCTCTCTCTCTCCCCACCCTGCTGAGAGTTCTTCTTTGAGAACTTATTTCAGATTGGCCTGTCTATTGATACATTTCTCACAAGGCTTTTGTGCCAGAAAATAGCCATTTTGACAGGTCTTTTGTTCGGCTCTCTCTGTCAGTTTCTCTAAATATATTAAAGGTACTCCTGTTATTGTGTTTTTCCCCATTTGGCTGGAAGAAGTATTGATGTGGTCAATTTGTCCTCCAGACCATTCTCATTTGACCAAAACTCAGCAAATGGCTAAAGTCCTGTTGTTTTAAATACATATTATTATCAATATCTATATTATTATAGTTAAACATATTATTATTGTCTTATGATGTGAACAACATTATTTAAATACTTTTTTTATTAATTATAATAATAATTTTGTCCCAGTTAATAAATGTTGATAATAATGCACATTTTATTTATTTGAATAACATGTCAGCCAACAGAGATTCCAAGTAAATGAAGTTGCCAGATTTGGCTAATTGGTCTTTGGAAAGGAAGCATCTTCACTGGTAGAACTGGAGCAAAATGGATGCCTGAGGATGAGAGAGAATTAGCTTGAATCACGCTGGTAGGACCCAGCCTCCTTCGCCAACTTTACGAGATGCAAATCCAGCAAGCACTACTTGAGTCCAGCCTAGTCGTAGACATTAAATGATTTACTCAATACTGATGAAAATCCATATAATGAGTGTGTATTTATTGTCATTATGTTTCATAGTTGTTTCTACTTTGAACTACATATGAATTTCACAATCAAATATAGTGTCGCTATCATTCATTGATTAGCCAATTTAAAAATAAATCCGTTATACAGATTTAAGTTTAGTATACTCATCATAAATTAATTTCAAATGTCTATATTTCTTTACATAAAGGGGCACCTTTATGCCCGTTGGAGACTTATAATAATTATTATAATATAATAATGTTCAAAATATATTACAATTGCAATTTTAAAGATAATGTATTAATTGACCGTCCGTTATATTTATTTGTAATGTATTTCAGCTTTAAAGTGCCACTGACGTGACCTTGACATCATTATTCCCTTAGTCGTTAAATAAATTTGGTCAATTCTGGATTTTACAAAAATTCTTGTCTTAAAATGCATTTTTTTGTAGGGGTGAAAATACAGTTGTTAAGACTCTCATTTTGAATATGGAATGTAACAAACGTTGTGACCCATTAACAGTAAACCAACAACATCCCTTCAGTTAATTTAGCAGTAACTTTGTTATTTTATTTCCATAGTATTTTCGATCCAATTTATATAATTCTGCATTTTCTAGGAATTAAATACTTATATATTTAAAGAAAACAAATATTAAAAACATTTGTTCATCTATGCAGGCTCAACTCAAAGAGAACTAATGTTTTTTTGTTGTGTTGTTTTACAACTAAATGGAGTCCAGCCAATAACATTTAGATACATTGTCCATAGACAAGAAGGAGATACAGAGTGAGCCATGATCTCTTCAGATTTAACAGCATTAACAGCATATATTATAGTAGCTACAAAAGCGGCTAGTACTGGGGTCAGTATTGAGTTATTGAGTTGGATGTTGAGTTATTGACTAGCTAAAACAGTTATTTCAAGCTAATTACCCAAAGAGTGGTGAAAGGATTGATAATAAATAGTGTGAAAGAAAACAGTCAGGAACCAAAGGGTCAGAATGTGCATGTCCATTCCACTAGAGCAACACTTCTTGACTTGTTATGTGAAATATCATCATCTTGCTCCAGGGATGTCTTTAATACTATTTTGGACTGCAATGAACAGAAAAGGAGTCTGAAATATATAAAAAGTACATTCTAAAGTCTATAAAAATACATATTATTTATTTATATTACAAAACGCATAATGAAAAATAGATGTCATGTAAAATATATGTATAATATATGCTTGGGATATGCTTCACAATTTTTCAATATTTTCATAATTTGTATTATTTAAAACCACATGCTGGTAACTTACCGTATTAATTTGTACAGTACATAAAGATTTTTTTAGATGTACTTTGTTGCAGTATTTGTAGATGTTAATTTATCTCATGGGAATCAATAACTTTGAAGCCTGGTAAATTCAGAAACTGACTATCCACTAGACTATTTATTTATTTATTTTATTCCAGGAACGGCTACTTCATTGTTGTTTTGGTCACATCATTACTTGCTAGATTCATATGATTATCTTTCTCTTAATTTACCCTTTATATCATGCCAGAGATGTAGTTTTGATTTAGTTTTTCATGTTGAGAACACAATTAATGTTAATTGATGTGTTATGTGAGGAGTGACTAGAATTGATAACTGAATTAGAGTCAGGGATGCAGGTCAGAGAGTATTTTAGCTAATTAACTCAAAACGTACATATCTGCCTGGCACAGTAAAGGCAAGTGTCAACTGTCACAAAGTTCAATGACTTCCGTCTGTAGTAAACACTTAGGATTATTTTCTCTAAATGCATGACTAATTTGTGCGCCAGTTAACCAAAGGAAATACCAGTATAACGGGAAGCTTTGGCTATGATAGCCGATGTGTGGTGAGCGTTCTGGTACAAAATGGCTGCCGTGCTTCACACTGGTGGGTGCTGCTGCTAAACATCTTTGGTGGATGGGGTATGTCTTGAGTCGAAATGTAACGGTTTCAGTGGCCCGGTTACCCTTACCCTTAGATTGACTCTATGTAATGGTCCTTTTGTTTTGGTTCTCCGATGGTTCGGTTATTATGAATCACATTAATATGTGAATTACCAACTGTGACTTACTTTTTTCGCTCCAGATGTAGAAAGTACATAAAATCCCTACAAAATGGCTGTCTTTCAGAGACCCATACGACCAAAGATACAACCATAAAATGGCTCCTAGTTTTGGCAGCCAATGGCATGATCTGCCATATCTTCCCAGTAGCCAATCACACAACGATGAATAATGATGCCTGTGTCTATATCTGTCTACAGTACACAATACACAGAGTGCTCTAATTGGCTACTGTGAAGGGACATGGGCGCACGGCATTGGCTGGTTTACCTGGGGCAATGTTATGGTAGTGTAGGGTTACTAGGGTGAGCAGTAGAACTGGCACACATGTTTCAGCAACCTCTGGAATGATGTAAAGAGTGTGTGGATATTCTCTTTTCCTCTCACATTGTATTGTACATGTACTACACCTGTAATATCGGTCTGATCGGTCTTTGAGATCTCTTTGTTACCTTAAACTGTTCAATGGAATTCAACAGGAATAGTGCACAGGTTTTCTCCTTCCTTTTCAACATTGTCTTCAGTATATACGTATGTGTAGAAAAACGGCTAGATGTGCATACACTACTCTGATTTGGTCTTTGGGTAACAGCAGAACCCAAACAGCATCACAAGTCCCATTCTCCACCAGTGTAGTGCAACAGTGTGGTGATCTTTATAGATCTCCGTGGTCCATATTGAGTCCGACTCTCCTCCTCCACACTCCCTGTCAACAGAGAGGAGAAAGGAGACGCTGTGTGCTGTTTCACGCTCCCAGACATGATGGGTTGTTCTAGGGGTGCGCGGGGTGATCATCGGCCCACACAAATACACCATTATTACCTTTTCCATCAGCCATTCAGGTGTGTCCGTCCTGCACTCAGGGGAGGGGGGAGGGGGCAATTGTTTGCTGAAAACTATAGTTCTCGTTCTGATTCACTCTCATTCTCCTTCCTTTTGACAGAATCTGAGTGTTGGGGTAAATGGGTGCCGTGCGCTGTGCTAAATTTAAGGTGAGAGCCATATCGGTCGCTGGAGACGCACAATGCGAACTCCAATTACCATGTATTCACTATTCACAGTGGCCGAGCCACGCCGCGCAGGCAGCACAGTAATCAGATATCTGCCCAACCGCCAAGGGCCTGGAGCGCCGTGTATGAGAGTGGCAGAGAATGTTGAAGGGCGAGGCTAATGTTACGTTTTTGTATGTGGTGCATTTACGATAGGAGACGAAATGAAGTGGCTGTTTGACTCTTTTTGCAGTGCATTACATGATTTTGCTCTTATCTCTTAGCCGAGTATCTCTCTCTGTCTCTCTGTCTCGGTCTTTCTCAATTCAATTCAATTCAATTTAAGGGCTTTATTGGCATGGGAAACGTATGTTAACATTGCCAAAAGCAATCTTTCTCTCTCCACTCATTACAGGAGGCTCGGAGTAATGTAGACTTGATTTCATATTGTTGTTCACCCTAATGATGCCAAGGCAGTTCATATCCCTCGGTCTTTTGCCAAATAATAGGCATATTTATTTATTCATTCATTTCATTTTTTCATTCTAGCATTGCATTCAGTGTGGTTAATGGTCAGAAACGGGCCCTTACAGTCAGTTAATTCCTTGATGTGATATATCTGACAAGGATCCTCTGCTTAGAGAGGGTTTTGCACATGCAGCCACCGAACGACTCCGTCTTGAATTGCTCTTATTTGTCATGCGGCTTTAATACTGTATAATTTAGTTTGCTAAATTAATTTGCCAGTGAGCTGCTAGTGTCAGTCAAGAGAAAGTGGAAGCTAAATGAGGGAATATTTCCAGCCAAATAGTATGGCTAATGTCAGAGCAGGTTAATTGAATCTTGGGTGTTTGAGTCTGAGGTGAGCTTACGGTAGGTAGACTGACTGAGCGTTTCATGACTATTACACAAACTAAAATGCTTTACGTTTATATTACAGTGGATCCAATTGCTCATCTGATTAGTCACGCATAAATGAGTAGACAGGGGTTATGTAAGACGTGCACACATGCATGCAATTACAGACACGCACGTGCGCACACACACACACACACCTCCCCTGTTTTACAGCACATTTGAGACCAATAACGAGTTAGAATTGTACAGTAGCAGCCCATTGGTCCATGGCTAAGCTGGGATCATTTGGATGTTGGCTGGGTGTGTCAGGGCAGAGTTCAGTTTAATTCATAGTACATGTCTGCAGATCTTTGATGGTCCATCGGTCCATTACGGCCGTCCACAGCTGAGACATTGCCTGAGCTGTGCAGAGAGTTGGAGAAAAGCTGTGTTAAAAGCTTTTTACAGTCAACTGAAGGATGAGGCTCTATGTAGATATTGCCCTTAACCACATATCTATGATCAGATAACCCAAACCGCTAATACGTTTTACAAGACCGTTGTATCGTTTCTTCAATTTATTTTTTACTTTTACCCTTTTTTCTCCCCAATTGGTAGTTACAGTCTTGTCCCATCACTGCAACTCGCCATGCGTCCTCTGAAACGCGACCCTGCCAAGCCGCACCGCTTCTTGACACACTGCTTTTTAACCCGGAAGCCAGCCACACCAATGTGTCGGAGGAAACACCGTCCAGCTGGCGACCGAAGTCAGCATGCAGGCACCCGGCCCACCACAAGGAGTCACTAGAGCACAATGGAACAAGCAAATCCCAGCCGGCCAAACCCTCCCCTAACCCGGACGACGCTGGGCCAATTGTGAGCTGCCTCATGGGTCTCCCGGTCACTGCCGGCTGTGACACAGCCTGGGATCGAACCCGGGTTTGTAGTGACGCCTCAAGCACTGCGATGCAGTGCCTTAGACCGCTGCGCCACTCTGCAGGCCCCCAAGAACGTCTCATCTTTTACAGGGGTACAAGGAGCGTCTTCACTGTTAAAAGGATACAAAAATATCTGACCCTGTATCAGTTGTAAGGGGTTAATTTCTACCTATTCCCAGGGTCTCTCCCTCTCAGATTTGACATCTGTTGCTAGGCAGAAACAGTTGGACCGACCAGGGTCCCGCTTATACACTATTAAAGTACAGTGCTGTTGATGGTTTCCTACTGTATAGCGTATTAAAGGTACAGTGCTGTTGATGGTTTCCTACTGTATAGTGTATTAAAGGTACAGTGCTGTTGATGGTTTCCTACTGTATAGTGTATTAAAGGTACAGTAATATAGATTGCCCTCTCTATACACTGTTACAGATTAAATGCTGGTCCCCTGCTGTCTCATACACTCAGTGTCGCCTCATGATGCCTCATTAAAACAATAGAAGAAGAAAAAAAAAAACTCCTAACTCCATCTCTACAGCAGGCCTAGTCCTCTCACTGACTTCACCATAGATCTCAACTATAGGCCTGGTTTGCTCCATGCATATATTTACTAGATTGCTTCTTCATGTTGCCGAGCGATATTTATGAGATTTTCTTTTTTAGAGAGGATGACAAATGTGTAGATGTTGTTTTTTCTTTTGTTTTTCTGGCTTGGACAGTGTTGTTTAATTCAGCGAGGTTCAATGAGTTAACGTGCCCAAGGTACGATGGAGGTTGCTCCTGGTAAAATGCCAAAGAAATATGACTAACGATGAAAAATGTATCTTGTTTTCAACGCACATTTATTTTAATTGATTCTACATTTTATTCAGTTCCTTTAGTTGAATTCATAGTAGTATGCAAATGTACACAAGCCACATGTAGTCAAACAAGTGTCTTTCATATGAATCCTAACCTTTGATATCAGCTGCATGCGCTTGGAATATTCTTATACATTCTAGACGGTTCTGCTTATAATCACTCCACTAACTCCTCAGTACAGAACTGTAGAATTTCTGAGCTTGCTTATTTTATTATATATACACACTTTCCCTGCCTATAATACTGACATGTTGATGAAACTGTATGTATTTTCTCTTTTCTGCAATGTAATGAAAGCTATTAAGCCTGGCCAGTAATAATGTTTTTATAATCAGCACATTTCTATTGTTGCCTCTCTACTTCTAATTGATATATTTCTATGATCATATTTCTATAAAAAAGAGAGAGAATTTTCATTCTAAAGCGGAACATGGCATTGTCTTGTTTCTTCTTTATTCTACAGAGATGTTGAAGGAGTTGAACCAACAACGCAGAGCGAAAGACTTTACAGACCTGAAAATAATTGTTGAAGGCAAAGAGTTTGAAGTCCACCAAAATGTTCTAGCTTCCTGCAGCCTTTATTTCAAGGACCTGGTGAAAAGGTTTGCCTTCCCTCCCCTCCCCTCCCCTCCCTCACCAGCTTTTGATCCAATCTGTTCTTTTCATAGGGTGCATTTGTGTGGCTTTTTTTTCCCTCCCCCCTTTTCTCTCTTGCAGGTGTGTGAAGACTTTGGTTCCTATCACAGGGCCAGCAGCCTCCTTCTCCTCCCGCTCCAAATGAATGTATCTCTAAAACCATGGGACAGAAAAGATCACCCTAGTCTTTACCTTTTCCTCGCCATCTAGAGACAAATAACTACAATTACATTTTGATGAGCAGAGAAAACGTTCAATGATTGGGGGATGTTTTAATGACTTAACTGTAGGGGCTTTAAACCAACTGAACATAGGTTACCGTTAGTGCATTAAAAAGATGGGGAAGCTTCAGAGTTGCAAACAAAGCACAAAACAAACAGAGGCACATCTCTCACCACCATGCTACTCTTTACCCAACCACTATTTTCACAGGTTAACGCCATTCTCCATTAATGTTTTCATTTGATAGTGGATCTGAGTATTCCCCATTACTCTATCCCTCACATGTCTCTGGGCTGTTTTGGTTCTATATTGTGTGGGTGCGTGCGTGCAAGTGAGTGTGTGTATGATGATGTGATTGGCAGTTTACCTGCCAGTGCTAGTATGTGTTCCTTGGTTGTTGTGTTTGCAAAATGTGTTTGTGTGAGTGAGTAGGTGTGTGTTTATTTTCTTCAAGCTGAGCCTAGCGTCCTCACCCTGACTTCAGATTCTTGCAGGTGTCCCAGAACCAATGTTCTCTCGTCTCCTTGACATGTGTGTTTGTTCTCCTGTACACCGCGCACAGACAGACCGACAAAGACTGTAGAGAGAGAGAAAGAGAGAGAGAGAAGACTGTACATTACAATAGGAAGCTCTAGTCTAAAGTCTGGGGGAGGCTGCCTGCTAGTTGCCCTGCAGCCATGCTGGCTCTATTGTGAGATCATCAGAGGGCGCCACGCTGCTTATCAGACATAGAGACGAGCCAGCCAGGAGATGCTTTGTGTGTGTCACTCACACGAGCATGCCCAACACACAGGCCAGAAGAACACACTCTCTCACATACACACACACACAATTGTTCTTGCTGAATGGGGACGCGTATTGAGATAATAGTGAGCACCAGCCCTCTCCCAACCACACCCCACTCATATTCACACATATAGTACATCACATCCACACGGCACACAACTTTCAGTTTGCTACAGACAGACTTGTGTTGGTGGAGCTGTCGATAGGATTCCCCTGTTTCTCTCCCTTATCTGAGCCAGAGTTAGTTTGCTGCATAGAGAGTTAGATCCTGCACAGAGAGAAATACTGGAGTGAGTTAGGTTCTGCATAGAGAATAGAGGTAGGTTCTGATTAGAAACAAGGTCCCCAGAAAGACACAAAGTCCCCATAGGAATGGAAATAATTTGTGTCTGGTTACAAATGTATGCACTCACTAACTGTAAGTCGCTCTAGATAACAGCGTCTGTTAAATGACGAAAATGTAAAAATGGTTACGTTCATCTGACTGCCTGCCTGCATACATTCTGATATTGTACTTGCTTAATTTGGCTGCTTGATAGAGAAAATTCTCATTAAGTGTATAATTAATTGTAAAACGACCTTAATTTATCATCCTAACGTGGGCCTTTCTCATCTAGATTAAATCTAAAATAGAATTTCTAATTTAACCGTACAGTTAGTGGTATATCCATGAATATGTATGTTATACTAATCAGTAATTGTATAAATTGCATAATCTTATAATTATTAATCGTATAAGTTGTCAACCTTTTTGACATGATAAAGTTGTTATAATTCATCACGGCATGTACAGTACAGTATAAATAGAACAATAAATGCTCTTGACTTTATAAGGCACGTGGCACCTCTCCGGTTTTATTGGCGTGTTTACTGTCAAACACAACACTGAGAGAGCGAGAGGGAGGGCGGGAGACTGAGAAAAAGCTGTGCCATTTTTGCCTTGGCTCTCTTAGGTGTTGTGCAGTCAGGTAGGGTGTCACTGAGTTGGTTAAAGAGACAGAGAGAAACCAGAGAGAGACAGTGACAGAGAGAGAGAGAGAGAGAGAGAGAGAGAGAGAGAGAGAGAGAGAGAGAGAGAGAGAGAAGAGAAGGTCCCAGCCAAGGGTCCTGTCATTGAGTTACGGCCTCTCTGTGCCATTCAGGTCACTCTCCAGCGCCTGTGGAATTATGCTGATGCCACACATGGCCCCACACCGTGTCCAGATTTTTATGAGGTCGAATGAAAGAGAGAAACGCACTCTTCACGCTCTCCCTGTGCTGCCCACTACCCCCATGCCATCGAGGTACTCACTGCTGTCGGGACTCCCTGTCAGTGCCTCATAAACTACCACAGCGTGTGTGTGTGTGTGTGTGTGCATATGCACGTGCATTTGCGTGTGTCCGTGTCCGTGTCCGTGTGTGTCCGTGTGTGTGTGTGTGTGTGTGTGTGTGGGGGGTGAGCGGGAGGCGCAGGCCTATAACTCTCCGGTGTTATCCAGACAGCCAGCGTTCACTCAGAGAGAGAGTAGAGATGGAACAGAGGTTGAGCGCCGCTGCATATTTGTGCTGATCTCCACACACACACACACACACACACACACACACACACACACACACACACACAATAAATGAAAGTCTAAATTGGAACATATGTCCAGCTGGCGCTCCGTGAAGTGGCTAAGTAATGATTAAATTCTTGTTTACATTCAGGAAAGTCATTTTCATTTAGTAGGTTATGGTGTTTACTTTTAAGCAGTAGTTAAGTAAATTGCAGAACATTAAGGCACCATCTCGTTAGAAAATGGTTTTGAAATATAATTTTTTTAATGATTATATTTTAATCATTAAAGCTACAGTATGTGAGTTTGAGTGAGATTGGGTTTCTGGGTAACACTTTATTTGGATAGATGCTCTTCAGACAATCTACTAACCCTAACCCAGGCTCGAACCCTAACCTTAACCTTTAACATGACCCTAAACTTAACCCTTACCCTAACCCTTATTTTAAACCTAACCCTAACCTTACCTACAGATGGAAAATCCGGACGATCCAAATAAAATGTGACCGTTTTCTGTATCATACCCAGGATGTAGGCCTAGCTATTTCCGGTTAGCAGCATTTTAAAATATTCATAATATTTAAATTGGTGTCGATATTTGATGTATGTTATAAAAAGCTAATTTATAGTCAGTTTGCTGAAAGGATCAGTAAAATTAGATTATGATAGATGAGTAGCAATTAATGATTGTGCAAAATGATCACTAATGGCGGTAAAGATTAAACCACGACAGATGTTAAAAATGTCCATGCAGTTTAACTGCTGATATATATCCGCAATCTCATCAATTTTATGTAAATCATAAAAATCTGCCTTCTTTGTTAAATTTCCCATCCTTGTAGACTATAGTATTGTATTTCGATAAAATCTTAAAGAAACTCTATATCCTCCCTCCCTCGCTCTCTGTGTAAAGTACAAGCCTGAAGTACAAGCCTGCAGAGTTGATGTATCTCCCTCCTCTTTCGCATTAAACTTGTCAAACATTTCCAGTCGTCGCGACCCTGCTACCTGAAGGATGTAACACACCCGGCACTCACCCACCAAAAACCTATTACCTCCCCCTTTAAAGGCTGCTGCTGCTCAGCCCAGAAAGACCACACACACACACACACACACACACACACACACACAGACCAACGGTCACCCCCAGTAATTCCATTTTCCCCCTCTGGAGTTTCAATAAGTATGCTCTGCACCCCCTTAATTTATGGGCACAGTGCATCTGGTGCAGCTCAATGGCAGGGCCTAATGTAAAGGCACACACTGAGCAGTCTTGACACACTAGAACTTTGTTCAATTTCTTGCCTTTTTTTCTCTCTCTCTCTTTCTGTTTTCATATGATTCTGACTAAAGCTGTGACAATACCATTATCACAATATTTTTTCCATGCCAAAAAAAGAAAACATGAAGCAGACCTAACTCTTTGGTCCCATAAAAACCTTCTGTATGTAAGGTATTGTGTGCTATAGCTTGGAAAATAAATATACTGAACAAAAATATAAACGCAAACATGCAACAATTTCAAAGATTTTTCTGAGTTACAGTTCATATAAGGAAATCAGTCAATTTAAATAAATTCATTAGGCCCTAATCTATTGATTTCACATGACTGGGCAGGGGCACAGCCATGGGTCGGCCTGGGGGGGGGCATAGGCCTACCCACTTGGGAGCCAGGCCCACCCAATGGGGAGCCAGGCCCAGCCAATCAGAATGTTGTTGTTTTTCCCACAAAAGGGCTTTATTACAGACATAAATACTCCTCTGAACCCCACCCCCCAGCCCCTCAGACGATCCTGCAGGTGAAGAAGCTGGATGTGTAGGTCCTGGGCTGGCGTGGTTACACATGGTCTGCGGTTGTGAGGCCGGTTGGACGTACTGCCAAATTCTCTAAAATGACGTTGGAGGTGGCTTATGGTAGAGAAATAAACATTGAATTCTCTGGCAACAGCTCTGGTGGACATTCCTGCAGCCATCATGACAAACTCCCGAGTGGCGCAGTGGTCTAAGGCACTGCATCGCAGTGCTAGCTGTGCCACCAGAGATCCTGGTTCGAATCCAGGCTCTGTCGTAGCCGGCCCCGACCGGGAGACCCATGGGGCGGCGCGCACAATTGGCCCAGCGTCGTCCAGGGTAGGGGAGGGAATGGCCGGCAGGGGATGTAGCTCAGTTGGTAGAGCATGGCGTTTGCAACGCCAGGGTTGTGGGTTCGATCAAATAATGTATGCACTAACTGTAAGTCGCTCTGGATAAGAGCGTCTGCTAAATGATTAAAATGTAATGTAAATGTAATTGCAGCTCCCTCAAAACTTGAAACATCTGTGGCATTGTGTTGTGTGTCAAAACTGCACATTTTAGAGTGGCCTTTTATTCTCCCCAGCACAAGGTGCACCTGTGTAATGATCAATGTAATCAGCTTCTTGATATGCCAAACCTGTCAGGTGGATGGATTATCTTGACAAAGGCTAAAATGCTCACTAACAGGGATGTAAACAAATTTGTGCACAACATTTGAGATAAGCTTTTTGTGTGAATGGAACATTTCTGGGATCTTTTATTTCAGCTCATAAAACATGGGACCAACACTTTACATGTTGCGTTGGTATTTTTGTTCAGTGTAAATGTGACTCCAACATTAGAGCTGTTTTCCTAAAGAAATGTAATCCGCTTTGTGTTTTGTATCGCGATACTCGTATCGTCCCGGCCCTAAATCTGACTGAGCCCAGGCATAGTCTGTTATGAATAGGAGAGGAGAAAGTGATACTAAAGCTTTTAGTCTTGATTGTCAACATGTGCTCTCTGGGTGGTAGAATCCTCCAGCTGAGATTCCAGCTAGCTCTTACTGTTCCCCTACTACTGTCCTGTCAGTTAGACAGTATGCATTACCATCTACCCAGCAGGCAAAACTGAAATACATTGAAATAACATAATTACAACCAGTTTACAAGCAGAATTACGTCATTTCAACCAGCTTTGCCGGCTGGGTCTGAATCACTGTACTGTAAGCCATATATATAGTCACAGCAGTGGATAGCATAAACAAACCTAGACTCTGTTCTGAAAGATCCTCAGATGAGTGTCGACAAGTCTGAACAAGACTTCTATCCTTCCCAACCTCTGTCTCTATAGAAGCACTAGCCATAATAATGATAATAGTCCAAAATCATAATACATTTAAATGTTAGTCATTTAGCAGACGATCTTATCCAGAGCGACTTACAGTTAGTGAGTGCATACATTTTCATACTACTTTGCATTTGTCCAAAGCAACTGGCTTTAAAAAATATTTTTCACTTTTATTCTTTCATATAGCATTTACTCCCCTCAATGCTTTGCGCTTAAGACCAAAAACAGCAGTGTG